>NC_089267.1:34346971-34650001 GCF_963930625.1 Muntiacus reevesi | reverse complement strand
GTATCCCTTGATGTATGAATGAATACAGATGATGTGGCATGTATATAAAATTAAGTCTCTCTCTCACAACAGAGATGTGTGCCTCTCAGTTCAAGAGCTTATAAGAAAGTGAAGATAATTGTACTTATACTGCCTGATATTCCAAAAAACAGTAAGACCTGATAAAACTGAGGCTTTCTCTACATCAACTACTGGTAGCCATTAGCCCACTAGTGGAAACATAGAAGCTAATGAAGATGATGGAAAGGTCTGAAATAAGAAAGGCAGTTCAAGTGGAAGTTAAGAACTTCTTTGAGTCTTTATAGAGAAAGGTTATCAGGGATTTGCAGAGAGAACACTTCCTTGATAAGAAAGTGCTTAAGAGCAATCCTAGTCAATTAGAATCTGTTTTCTTAAGATTAGAAGTTGACATTTTGATTGTAGTATAATTAAAATTATCTTAACACTTTGCAAACTAAATACAGAAAAACACTAAACACAAAACTGAGTAATTGGGAAAGAGGAGAAAACAGGGAAAAAATAGACCAGAGAAAGTAGAGCTCTTCACCCTCTTATTTTAGAAATAAGGAAACTGAGTCTAAGACAGTTTAAATGATATATAAGTTTACTTAGCAAATTAGTCTCTGGGGATCAGACTGGCTGCTAATGAAAGGAATTTCCAACCAAGGTAATGTGTGGTTTAGAAGAGGCATTTCAAGCAGGCAAATGTCCAATGTCCTTCAAAACAAACCTTGTTTATATACAGAGTGAAGTTGTTTTGAGAAATACACACTATGCAAATATATATTAAAATTCTAAAGCCAACTTTAAAGGCCATTATGAACATAACACAAGAGATAGCCCCACTCATGGCATTCTTTATGTTTGTTCTGGTTATTTGTGTTTTATAGACAAACCACGTTGGCAAAAATTAGGCAAGAAAAATAAATATTATCTGTACAATTCAAAAGAAAGTTGACCCAAATTACCAAATATAGAATTACCTCCATTTTCCATTTCACAGCCATACATTATTTTAAAATCCCTGGAATGGAATGTGCTGTTACTTTGATGACTTCACACACACAGACACACAACTCTCTCTCTCTCTCTCTCTCTCTCTCTCTCTCTCTCCCTACAAGCAAGGAAAAGAAATGCCTGTTTCCATGGTTAACCCCAGAAGGACATCTCCATTTCCATTAGGACTTGCTTGCTGTTTCCAGAATGACCGCCTTCCAAAGTACTATTCACTGACAAAAGTTAAGATGTCCCTCCCAATAAAATGAAGGCAAATCTAAAATCTGAAGAGGGCACAAGGGGAGGGAGGTGGAGAAGGAGAGGTGTGATGCTTCTGAAGCTACTGTAATTAAGGCGGTGAGCTGAAGCACCTTCTGTGCGTGATTATCAGCTCAAGAGTGGCTCGTTCTGAGAAGTAAGATGTATTTACTTAGGCTCCTTAGCGAAGTTTGTGTGACCTTTCTCTGTGTCTTCTCCAAATGAAAAAACATTGCAGGTATACAGTTTACCTTGTCCGCCAGCAAAGTTTCTGAACCTAACTCCTGTCTAAAATGTACTAGATTAGTTACAAGGAAAGAAAAAAACTACGTTAATTGAACTCAGTTTGGACTGTGTTGGCCTGCACCCTGCAGGCCTGCAGGGCCTGTATTCACCCAAGTTCAGAACCAAATTTAGAGCCTGGAGTCAGTGACAGAGACATCAGTGGTTTCCTAGTTAGGGGGAGCTAATATGTCTAAGTCAAGGTCCTAGTGGGACACCTCACCGAGTGCGGCTGGCAGCGGGCAGGAGCCACAGAACAAGGAAGGCCATGGCAGCAGTCTCCCATCCCGGAAGGAGAGTGGCGATTACCTCTTACAGGGGGAAGTGACGTCACTTGGCTCATGGGTTACCAGGGAAACTAGCAGGGGGCACGCCCCTCACCACCCCTTTGAAAAGCTATCAGGTGGAGATGTTCTGATGGATTAAAATAATCATCAGCTGAGGCAGGGCCAAGTGTGGAGGAAGGTCAGTCACGTGAGCAAGTGTAGGTGACGCAGGCGCTGGGTGAGCAAGGGGTGGGTGCACAGAAAGAAAGAGAACCCCTACCTTGGGTGGCCTGAATGATCAGCCTATATGAACAAGCTGTTACACTTTTTATTAATCTAACTTAAGATCTCTTAAGCAGGGTGAATGCTCTAACTCTTTGATATTTAAACTGATTTCTCTGAATAATTTCTGAGTCATTTTTTCCTGCTCAGTCATGTTTATACACACCCATGTGTCAACTTACTAAGGTCACAAATGCCTCTCTAGGAAACCGATACACTCTCCATTCCCATGTGGGGGATGGGAAGTATCAGCATCTCAAAGAGGAAATCTGTAATTATTATTAGCAGTGACCACTGTGTTGAGTATCTCCTCTCTGTGGATTACCAGGATAACTATGTAAGAACTTAAAGAGATATACAACTGTAAAATGTGTCCTGTTCTTCAGACTAATTGGGAAAGCAAATCATGTGTATAAAAAAGATAAGAGCAGAAATAACACAGTGCAAGGCTACCAAACTCAAAGAAAGCACTACAGGCTGTAAAAGTTACAGCTATTTGCTAAGCAAAAAATCAGAAGTTCCCAAGGGCCAAAGAGGTGACTGTTTCCTTAGTTACCTTGGTTCAGGGAAGCCCTAAGTCAGGTTTCCCAAACCTCTTTAAACACATGGTTCCAGGTTCTACAGCATTTAATTCCCATCATTTAAGTGACTCAGCTGATTCAGGGAAGTGGGAGTGAGGAGGGGTGAAGAGTGAATTTCAAAGTAGTGTAAAGATAGGAAACAGTTTGCCTTTATTTACGAAGGACATCTCAAAATTACAGGATTATTTTCTGAAGCTTTTCTCGACAGTCTGCCTTGGGCAAGAAGGCAGCTGACTTGATGTTGCTTCTTTTCTCCCACTGCCATTTTCAGCACATCCTGTAGATGAATCTTCTCTGAGAATGAAAGTCACACCAGCTGGGTCCACACTAGAAACCAGCAGGTGGATCTGTCATCCAGCAGGTCCCAAGCATGACCAGACTCTGGAGAGTAAAGGAAAGTTTCTTTAAAAGAAAGCATATGAAAACACCCCAAACCAACAGCCACTTGCTGGGGCTCTCATCAACATTCCCAAAATTTCTTCACTCAAGCTGTATCTATGTGAAACCATGGTCTATATGAAATACTAAAAGAAATATGTCTCAATCATCTAGTATTAACATACATCTGGATGACTAAACTTTCCAGTTTTCATCCAAACATAGATTGGAATTTATAATACTTACCTAACTAGTCACTAAATTTGACATTTTCAGGGTCTGATGTCAGTTAACAGTAACAATAATTCATTTGAAATAGTACACAGATGCCACATAATCATATTTTAAATTAAGACACTATTTTCCAAAAAATGGAATATAATTTATAGAGAACTCTGACAATGAGGTTGTATGATTAAGTGGGAAGACAAATTGGGAAGATTCATCATTGAGATTAAAGAGTAAAGCGGAGATTAAAATATTTGCCTCCTGGCAAGAATTGATTGGTAGATGAATCTAAATGGTTTCAAACTATACATTCTAAACAAATTGAAGTTTTAAACATAACATTATTGAGTGTCTACCCCATCCCCAACTAGCTAGGTCTTTCAACCTCCTTCGCTTTTTTTCTCACTTGCAGAATGTAAAAAATATCATACTTGCTCTGACTACCTTACAAAATTACCTGGGAATTGTTACTAAAGGAGCATAAAAGTGCTTCAAAAACTTAAAAGCACTTTGTAAATGCTAAAGTTAAAAAAATACAGCATAATTAGCCATCTTGCTTTAAAATAAAAAAGGAGTGTAGAATTATTTTAAAAGTATAGCTTGATTATAGCAGTATCTTTATTTGTACCAAAGAATTAAATAGAAAGAATAGTGAATTTTCCACTTTGTAATATACTTACAAAATCGTCTTCATTAAAGAAAATAAATGTGCTATCACATTCATTATTACTACTTTTTAAAAAGCATAGTCACACTCATATGCTATTTCCTCTCAATTTTTTCATTTCCTTGGACTCATGAAAATAAAATGACTTTGTATGTGAAACTATCTTTTAAGAAAGTAAAATTAATGTTGGCATTTTCCCTTAAAGTACTAATCAAAATCCTGAGTAAATTTCATGGATGATGTTTGTAGTCATCTCAATTTTACCTCCTAAAAAAGTAAATCTACATATTTTTCTTCCCTGAATTAAAAATTGCTTTTCTATGGTAGTTCTTATTCTTGAAATACCAGTGAAACTATAGAGGATACTACTAACAAGCATTGCTTTTTATGCACCCCAGGCAGTGGCCTGAGCCCTCTACTTGTTTATCATTTTATTTTGTATTAACTTTATAAACACATCCTTACTGTACAGGGAGGGAA
Organism: Muntiacus reevesi; assembly: GCF_963930625.1. Taxonomy (NCBI): domain Eukaryota; kingdom Metazoa; phylum Chordata; class Mammalia; order Artiodactyla; family Cervidae; genus Muntiacus; species Muntiacus reevesi. The sequence continues at coordinate 34,645,583 of NC_089267.1, read as the reverse complement.
AATAAAGCCAGAGAAATTAAGCAACTTGCTCAGGGTCATGCAGCTAGAACTAGAACGGGGTAGACCCCAGTGTACAGTGAATCCTTGGCACAATACCCCTTCTCTCTTTCTCAATCTTTCCATCTCAAGGCAGGCAAATTTTACTTTATTCAATGGAAGTCATCAATCTTGGTTACAGGTAGTTGTACTTCTTGTTTAATAAGATTTGTTCAGTGAGTCACAGAATTTAATTACTTTCTAAATAAGCTCCAAAGTCACCTTTACCATCACAGCTGTTCCTTCAAACAGTGGGTCTAGACACAGAAGTGAGGTTCCGTTGACACGTACCCCGTGTCACCTCCTTCCTCCTGACACCCTTGCTCCGGAGCTCTAAGAATACTCTGCTGCCGTGGTGACCTGGTGATCTGCCGCTCAAGGTTCCACTATAGAATTACAGTCTTATGAAATCTTTGACATTGAAATGGAACACGGAAAGCATCATCTCAGCAGTTAGATATTCTTTCTTTTTTTCTCTATGCTCCATTTATAAATCCAAGTATCAGTCCTATATTAAATCTGAAGGATCACTGTATTAATGATTAGTTTGTAAAGATCTAAAACTAAAAAGAGGCTTTATCTGAAGTCTACCTGCAAGATTTTTGTGGCCACTTCCTCATTCACCAACATTTAAAGGATACAGGCAGTATTCAGTCCTTGAGTTACTTATACAGTTTTTTCTGTGCTGATCTTGAACTGTAGAACCAGATAAGCCTAAGCTCAGTATCTAAAGATGATAATAAAGTAAGACTTACTAGTTCTTCAAAGTGCCCAGTATTCCCCACAGTAAATACTGATAGAGATACTTTCTTAAACTGTCCCCAGATGGTTACATTTTAAGGAACTCTGAGAGCAGAGGACAAAACAAATATGTTTACTGTTAGTAAATCTTGGTCCAATTTTTAACCTGAAAAGTTTAAATTAACAAAATAAAATTCTGCAAACCTTACCAAGATGGAAAACTGAACCTATATACTTTGGCTAAATGGCTTTATATCTGGTTTTTGTTTTGCTTCATTTCCCTTAAAGGCTAGGGCCTTATGCCTAACATGTAAATCAGTTAAGAGTGAAAACATATAGAAGTTGTTGTATGAATGAAAATTATTCTACCATGAGATAAGAGCAAGAATGGGGATTCAGGGAAACCGCACCCGCAATGAACAGAGAGGTCCACTGAAAGCAGACGGGCTAATTATGAAGGACAAATCAGTGAAGAGAGAAGCAGCCTCTGCGTGATGAGATCACCATCAGCTGTGGAGGACAGGCCCCACTAGGTTCTGCCAGGGACAGTTCCCATTTGCCCTTGCTACTGTTTGTTTTAACCTGATGGAGCCGTATACCTTGGTGTTACTCAAGCGTTAATAAACTTCATTTTACTGAGATTTTCAACAGCATGTAAGTGTAGTTCTCTCACTCTTTAATCCACTTGGGGCTTATTTGTGCTCTACAACGCTTAGCGGCAGGAAGCCTGTAAAAATTTCATCCCAAATCCTTGACAGCTTCAGAAGTTGGTATGTTTGCTTCAGGATGTCCAAAACAATTCTGGAACTTCATCACTGAAGAAGTTAACTTAAAACCTGACCTATTTTGAAAAGTGAAAACATCAAAATTTTCCTCTTGCCTGCTTCCTCCAGATCAGGCCAGAAAGTCCATGTGGAACTATTAAACTGGATCTTCACAGGATTTACACAGGCAGTGAGAGACCCACATGTCCACAAACCTGAGAGCCTCGGACAGAAGGTTGCAAGCCTGCAGGCCTCACATCCACAGCCGTGGCTGGCAAGTAAACACTCATGCGGTAGGGTTGCAATTCCCAGGAGGCAAGGCCACGGGTTAGAGTTTCCAGAGGCAGCCGGCTGCTCCCCAAGCTTCCCTGCTCCGCCATCCTTCAGCCCCAGGGGAAACGTGAAAAGGGCTCTGCTTACCAGTCAAGCCACACAGACAGATACCAACTGCTCACAGGGCAGTCCAGCCCCAACTGCAAAAGAACAGCTGCTCCCTTAGAGACCTGTACGCCAAGAAACTAATAATACAGACAGGCCCCAGCTAGAAAGTTGTCTGAATTCCCAGTGGAGAGGGACCGTGTCTGTTATGTTGCTATACAGTAATACGGGGAATGGCCAGCTAATAATGATTAAACACTTTCTCTAAGTCAGGCATGCTTCAGAGCAGTTTTACACATTATAAATCATTTAATGTTTATAACAATCCTTTGAGGTGAAGGACTCTTTGTTGTTTTATTTTTTGTTTTTTTTTTTGTTCCCATGACCTAGCATGTCCAGAAGGTACTTGGTACATGATAGTCTTGAGATAAACATCTGCTAATTGAATCTAAAAAAGTAAGAAATCACCACTCCATATAAATAATATTATAGATAGGAGGGTAGCTTCTAAGACCAGCTCATAAAATCTATTCAACCCATTTGTATCTTTTTTAATGAATTTAGCACTATTTCATTTAAACTTAATAATCATTATGCATGCATGCTCAGTCACTACAGTTGTGTCCAACTCTTTGCGACCTCATGGACTGTAGCCCACAAGGCTCCTCAGTTCATGGGATTCTCCACAGAAGAATACTGGAGTTGGTTGTCATTCCTTTGATCTAGACCTATGTCTCTTATGTCTCCTGCATTGCAGGTGGATTCTTTACTGATTGAGCCACCAGGAAAGCCCAATAATCTTTATAACACTGTTTTTATAGAGAAATTTGTTCCAAACTCCAGTTTGTGGCACACTTTTACAGTTTTATTATTGAGCAACTACTTTCTGAAAAAATGCTAGTGCCAAGGAAAAGTATAAAGCTGAGCCAGGAGCATCCCTACCATTTAGGAATTTCTATCCCTGCCCCACACCCAGGAGTAGAGTGAGTACTTTCTGGAAGGCCCTCCTGGCTGAGGCTGGAAAGGCAATAAATCCTTTATGGACACAACGTCCATTCCCTCAGCACCTCAGAAGCTCCCATACCCTCACTGGGTTTCTCTGAGCTGCTACAGAAATGAAAGTGAAAGTGTTAGTCACTCAGTCATGTCTGGCACTTTGCGGCCCCTTGGACTGTAGCCCACCAGGCTCCTCTGTCCATGGAATTCTCCAGGCAAGAATACTGGAGTGGCTTGCCATTTCCTTCTCCAGGGGATCTTCCCAACACTGGGATCAAACCTGTGTCTCCTGCATTGCAGGCAGATTCTTTACCATCTGAGCCACCAGGAAAATCCTACAGAGGTTGGATAAAGGACAGAGGTACTGGTGGAGTGAGGGAGAGAAAGGAGTCACAGAGAGACAAGTGAGAGTGTGTGTCAATCGCTCAGTCGTGTCTGATTCTTTGTGACCCTATGGACTGTAGCTCACCAGGCTCCTCTGTCCATGAAATTCTCTAGGCAAGAATACCAGAGTGGATTGCCATTCCTTTCTCCAGGGAATCTTCCCAACCCAGGAATTAGACTTGGGTCTCCTGCATTGCAGACAGATTCTTTACCATCTGAGCAACCAGGGAAGCCTGCTACAGAAATGAGGGGTCATCCTTTCCCAAATCACAGTTTTAAACTAAATTGATAGATTTTTCTCAAGTCTCCATGTCCTTCAACTTTTGACACCTGTCACTATATAGCAACAGTCATGTCCAACTCTGTGCAACCCCATAGACTGTAGCCCGCCAAGCTACTATGTCCATGGGATTCTACAGGCAAGAATATTGGAGTGGGTTAGCATTTCCTCCTCCAGGAGACCTTCTGGACCCAGGGATCTCTTATGTCTCCTGCATTGGCAGGCAGGTTCTTTGCCACTAGCGCCACCTGGGAAACCTTATTTAGCGACAAGTGCTAGCAAACGGCATAATGAATTGAGGAGGAGCATATAAACTTTGGGCTTCTCTAGTGATTCAGTGGTAAAGAATCCGCTTGCCAATGCAGAAGATGTGGGTTTGATCCTTGGGTCAGGAAGATCTCTTGGAGAAGGAAATGGCAACCAACTCTGGTATTCTTGCCTGGGAAGTCCCACAGACAGAGAAGCCTGGTGGGCTAAAGTCCATGGGGTCACAGAAGAGTCAGACACAACTTAGTGACTAAACAACAACAAATGCTGACATTAACAACAGCAAAAAAAAAAGGGGGGGTGGGGGAGGGAACAGTCCATCCTGCCTATTAGCTCAACAGCTTGGGGTTATTTCTGTGGGCCTGGGAGTTCACAGATGTGATTTTACAGTACAAATATAGTTTTAAGTAGGCATGTTTTCTGCTGGTAAGATCAATTCTAGTTTTCATGGTAAAATAAAATGGATCAGCATCCACTGTGTTCCTCAATGACATCTACCACCTAAACAGATTTAAAGATTCTCAAACTATATGACTCCTGGTTGGATCACTCCATTACCCCACCCCAACTTCACACTCCAAAGTTTTCCCACCCAAGACTATGAGCTCTCTGAGGGCTGGGCCCATTTCTTATTTATCTTTGTATCTCCAGAGGCACCAAGAGTTATAGCTTAATAATCATAGCAAATGCATCATAAGCTTTGTGTACATGCTCAGTCACTTCAGTCATGTCTGACTCTTTGCAATGCTATGGACTGTAGCCTGCCAGGCTCCTCTGTCCATGAGATTCTCCAGGTAAGAATACTGGAGTTGGTTGCCATGCCCTCCTCCAGGGATATAATAAGCTTTACTGAATTTAAATTAATCCTAGAGTAGGTTAGCAATCAAGGTGCTAAACCTGGCTTCCCCTCTCATTCTGTTATCTACAGAAGGCTGTCCAAGTCACGAATTTGAGTATGGCCAGCTTGAGGGCCACTTCTTAATACCAACAAAATATTAAAGACAACCACTGGGCTTAAACAACTATCTTTTTTTTTCCAATGAGAATATGATCACATGTTAAATCCAAAGATATTTTAACTCAGTTCTGTTCCTATTTACTAATTTTTCTAAAGGTACACATACATTTTCTATTTGTTAGTTTCTCTAAATGTATACGTACACTCAGTAGGTAAATCTGCTAAACTTCAACCAGGACCCAACCAACAAAACTTTCTACATAAACCAATATCCTTCTCTACTGAATACTTAAGTAAAATATCGACTAAAAAGAAGTAAAACTAGGAGTTTTATTCCAATATTCTAGTAACTCATTTTCAGTGTATCATTTTATGGTCAACACAAACTCAACCTAATTTTCTATCACTATCCAATTGATAAAAATGTTACTGTAAAGTCTTTAATCACCAAGAAAGGCTTGATTATATCCACTACCACTAATTCTGAAGAATCAGTTGTAAGCTTTTTAGAAAGATTTTCCACAAAAGTTGGAAACAGGATTTTTTTTCTTTCAGTTAAACCTCTGTCAATCCAAAAAAAAAAAAAAGGAATAAGAAGAATCCTCCAATTCCCTGAAAATTCTTCTTCACTGAGGTTTTATTGCATATGGAAATTTCCATAGTAAGAAATAAATAATAAAATAATTGCATTCTTGGCAAAAGATCTGCCAGGAAATTCCTTTTAAATGGCAATTTCTCTGCTGAATTTAAAATATAATTTGTTTTACAAAAATATAATTTTCAACTTCGGTCAAAATCCATCTGTTGCACGAAGTACTTCCAGTTGATTTACTTCCTGTGCAGGGAGGCCCGGCTGCACCCCTTCCAAAGGTACATCTGCAGCCAAAGAATAACTGAGATCCTGGGGAAAATCTGTCTTAATTACATTTTTTTTCTGGAGAAAAGGATGAGATTTTTTTTTTCCTTCTCCTCTCTCTCTCTGCATTTGGAACTGGTTGCTATGTCATTTTAAAGAACTTGGTCTCAGAGGAACTATGACACAGGAAGGGGAAAGGGGGAGTGGTACCCGCAAATCGAAACAAACTGGAGTCCCGGGGCTTCCTGCCTTGCCTCTTTGAACAGAACACACTCGGCTTGGTTTCTGTGGCCACGCTGGGCTGACCAACTATAGCTGGCTGCCTGGAGCTTTGATAGCCCCAGACTGTGTTTGCTGATAAGTAAATGCATTATTGCTTATCAAATCTGCATCCTTTTTCAATGTGCAGAATATTTCTGTATGTCATACAAAATTCTGTGTTGGAAATATCCTCGAACAGATTTCAATAGGAATTCCCAGGGAGCTGATTCTCTCTTCATTACACCCAATTATCCATTCACAGTCTCTTTGACGTTCCTCATAACTGACTCCCTGATGATGATTGTATTATTTCTTGCCATAACAGATGCAGAGATCCATTGATCTGGCTTAAAACTAAATCCCTGGTTCAAACCTGGAACTCAGAATGAGGTTTTTTTCTTCTCAAACTTGAGCATGCATGAAAATCACCAGGAAGGCTTGTTAAAATCAGACTGCTGGGCCTAACTCGCAGAGTTTCTGATTCAGTTGGTCTGGTTTGGGGTCCAAAAATCTGCATTTCTAACAAGTTCCCAGGTGACGCTGCTGCTAGTCTAGAGACTATCCTTTGAGGACCACAGTTCTCAGCAAATTAGCTGTTTTGCTAAGAATATAAACTCACTAGGTGTGCATGGATAAAGCTGGCTTTAATCAGCCTAAGTACCCATAGACTCAGGAGAAAGGATGGACTGTTCCTTTCCCAGGAGAGAGCAGGGAATAACAGTTTCCACTACTCCAAGTGAGAGAAACTGTCAGCCTTGTCTGAGCAATTCTGCCAGGGCTTCTAGTGGAAGGAGTACCACACAAACTGAAGCATATGTCAGGTCACTCCCAACCCCGCCCCTGGATAAGAGAGGCCTGCAGAACTTTTAACAGTTCCTATGACGAGGAAGGGGCTGGTGTCCCAAGTACAAGTAACGGAACAAGTTTTCTAAGCTATATTGCTACAAGTCTATGTCTTGTACTTTAAATATTTGCACACAAATCCAAATTTTTGGATCATAACTAAATTATACTACCTTGTTGGTACCTTAAGGCCTGTAAGTTCTGATTTAGGAGACAGTGTGTTAATCAAAGGGACAAAGTCTAGTTATCAAATGGAATTTGCATAATAGATCTAAGCCTCAGAAAAGGATTGCCCAGAGGGCCCATTCTAATTCTGAAAGAGAAGATTTATCAGTCCCAAACACTACTATGTATTTAGTATGTGTATATAGACATGCATTATTACTCATATGCAATTCTATTTGAGACTAAATATGTAGCTATCTACTAGTTCTGAAGAAGTATTCACCATTCAGGGCCATCCAATCATTTATTAAGCCAATTCTGAGCTAAGCAGCATGGATAGAGGCTGCCAGCCCAATACAGGCCCTCATCATTTCCTTAGGCCTGGATTAATGCAAAGTCTTCTTCACTGATCTTAATGGGTTGAGATAACTCCTACTTTTAAATTTCCATGACTCCTGAGCTTCATAATATGGCTTCCCGCTGTATATCCAATGTGATCTCTCACTACCCACCCACCCAATGTCCAAGGATACTATACTCCGACAACATAGCAACCCTCCCCTTCCACTGCCCCAGATTAGTATTCCTAAAACAATTAGGAATTAGGGGTAAATTCAGTTCAGTTCAGTTGCTCAGTCATGTCAGACTCTTTGCGACCCCATGGACTACAGCATGCATCAAGTCAGTAACAACCTTATTCAAAAACCTAGTGATGCCTCACTGCCTACAGGGCTAAGCTCAAGAATGGTTTTTACATGTTTAAAAGAGTGTACAAAAAAAGAGATGCAATGGAGACCATATGTGGCCCACGCAGCCCGAAATACACACTCTGCAGCTTTTGCTCTTACAGAAAGTGTTCGATGACCCCGTTGCAGAGCAGTCTCTCTATACCATTCTACATGCTTCGAGTTCACGTAAACTCTCCTACTGTCATTCTGCTTTCTGTTTGTCTTGCCTACCTAAATAGGCAATGCACGCTTTTGTGTGAAGGGAAATATGAAGTGACTTCACACAGAGCAGAGCATACACGACACAGAGGTCTTAATAAGTGCTGATATAACTGAACTGGCTCAGTTGTCTTCAGTGTTCTCAGAAGCAAATTTCTCAGAAGTTGGGTCTCTCCCATGTACCTCCCATTGGTTTACATTATTCTTCTCAGTACAAGTTAGCTTTGCTTTAGAATTACTAACAACATTCTTTGGTTTCATCGACTATTCACTTGTGTGAACCACAATTAAATGTATGTTTTGGATTTGGTGACCAAGAATACTCATAGATAGGAGATTTCTGTGACAGGCCTGCGGTAGGTGGCCTCTAAGTTGGCCTCCATCCTGCTAGTCAGCCCTTTTGCAGTTGTTCCCCTGAATGCATGGGACCTAGTGACTTGCTTCTAACAGAATATAGCAGGAGTAATAGGATATCACTTCCAAGATCAGATTACAAAACGACTGTCACAACTCAGAGACTTAGAAAATGAATTTATGGTTACTGGAGGGAAGGGTGGCAGGGAGGGGTAAGTTCAGTTCAGTTCAGTCGCTCAGTCATGTCCGACTCTTTGTGACCCCATGGACTGCAGCATGCCAGACTTCCCTGTCCATCACCAACTCCCGGAATTTACTCAAACTCATGTCCATCGAGTCGGTGATGCAATCCAACCATCTCATCCTCTGTTATCCCCTTCTCCTCCTGCCTTCAATCTTTCCCAGCATCAGGGTCTTTTCCAATCAGACAGTTCTGCGCATCAGGTGGACAAAGTATTGGAGTTTCAGCTTCAGCATCAGTCCTTCCAATGAATGTTCAGGGTTGATTTCCTTTAGGAATGACTGGTTTGATCTCTGTGCAGTCCTAGGGACTCACAAGAATCTTCCCCAACAACACATTTTGAAAACATCAATTCTTCGGCGCTCAGCCTTCTCTATGGTCCAACTCTCAGGTCCATACATGACTACTGGAAAAACCATAGCTTTGACTAGACAGACCTTTGTCAGCAAAGTGACGTCTTTGCTTTTTAATCAACTACACTCTAATATAAAAATAAGAAAGTTTTAAAAAATGTCTGTCACTTCTGTCTTGGAGGTTGTCTCTTCTGTGTTGGATCACTTGCTCTTGGGGAAGCCAGCAGCCCTACTGAGAGATCCGGGAGGAGCTCCTTTGAAGCTCATTCTTGTGGCTGCTGAGGACCCTCAGATGAGCTGTTTCCAGACTCACTTTAGTGAGCCTCTGATTAAAAAGTACACACACACACACACACACACACACACACACACACACACACAAACACCCTACATGGGCATTTTCTCTCACATACAGTCATACTATCACAAATAAATTCACAACCACCATTAAGCCAGGAACAAACAAGCCAACTGCACTCTCAGCTTCTAGGGACTAAGTGTGTCCAGGAAGCCTGGTCCATGTGAGTCTTCCTCTTCCCTCCCATCCCCTGCATCAGGCTCTGGTGAGAGCTACTTTCCCAGGCAACAGACCAAATTCTTTGCTATAATCATTGAGAAAAGACTGAATCCAGCTTGGAGCTCACCACAACTTTATACCCAAAAACATTACCACCAAATAATACCAATGTTTCATCAGGAAATATTAAAAAAAAAAAAAGCCACGGGACCACCAGGGAAGTCCTAGACCCTACTTTATTTATTTATTTTTTGAATTTTTATTTGTTTTACTTTCAGCGGCCCTGGGTCTTCATTGCTGTGTGTGGGCTTTCTCTAGGCGGTACATGGGCGTTTCATTGCGGTGACCTCTCTTGTTACATAGCATGGGCTTCAGTACTTGCAGCATATGGGCTCAGTAGTTGCTCATGGGCTTAGTTGCCCAGCAGTGTGTGGGATCTTTCCAGACCAGGGACTGAATTGGTGTTCCCTGCATTTCAAGGTGAACTCCCAACCACTGGACCACCAGGGAACCCCAGAAAATATCCTTTCTGTGGGATGCTCTTCCCAGAGAAGGATGGCTCAGCTGTGCCACTGTCTGGACGCTATGGCTCTAAATCTTCAGATCCTCATTTTGAGGTCTGCTAAGTTGGTTCTCCCCAGAAATGAGTCCAGACAACACTGTGCTGGGGCTGGAAGTAAGCTGGAAGGATATGAGCTGTAAGCTTTGAAGCCAGACAGAGCAGTGGTGGGGATTAAATGATACAATGTGTTAAGTGCCAATACTCAGGGTACCAGACCCCAACAATGTGCTAAGCCACGAAGAGGCTATCACCATTCCCTGCAGTAAGTTGGCTGCCTTCTCATCCACCTCCTCTCCCTTTCCCTTTCCCCCTTCCTTCTCTCCTTTTCCCCTCCTCTTCCTTTCCCACTTCTTTTTCCTCTTGCTCTTCCTCTAGTCACCACCACCCTAATTTCAGCCCTCTTGCTCTTTACTGTGCTCTAGAAAAATCTGCTCTCACAACTTTCAGCTGAACTCAAAGGATTGAATAACAGCTTTAAGTATGCTTTTCCCAATGACATTTATGCATTAACAGGTATTAACTGTACGTTTGCTCCCAGACGCTGGGAGGCATTTGTGTGTCCCAATGTCATCTGCAGACGCTGAAGTCAGGCTGCCTCCACTCAAATTCCACCTCCTCCACTCACTACTGTGTGACCTGGGGTGGAGAAATTAACACCTCTACATTTATAGCCTCCTCCTCTGTAAAATAAAATCATTATCCCAGCACTGTGATAAAAGCAAATGAGAAAATTCAAGTGACATTCTTAGAAAAGCTCTGGATACTGAAATGGAAGCTTCATGAAGGCAGAGACTGTCCACTAGGCTCATGGCTGTACCTACGACTTAGAATAGAGCTCAGTACAAAGTAGAGGCTCAAACATTGTTTGGATGAATGAGCATGTGGTATGCATGTATGTACTATGATACTTATTACACTTTTTTAATGCAAAGATTAACAAATAAACAGGTTATCCACTTGCCTTTTTTAAAATAAAACAACTTGAGTACAAAGTTAGAAAATTAAACCCTTATGTTTCAAGTTTAAGCACAGTTAAAAAGTCCAACTGTGCAGAAACGACAAAATAAAAAATAAGAGTCAACTGTTCCATTTTCTCCAGACCTTTTCCCCAAAGGAAACCACTATAATAAGTTTCTCATAAATGTTTTATGCATATATTATAGACAACCACTGAGACAAATACTGAAGCCCTGATGGAAAATTTCAGGAGTCAGAGAGTGCCAAGTAGAAACTGAACACGATTTGGGAGCAAACTCTAGGGTCTTCCATGAGCCCTAAGATCAGATGGTATCCACCACTTGGTGCAACTAAGTGGCACCTTGGTGATTCTTGGAAGCACCTACAATTGCCCATATTATATTTCTTTTTTTCTGATCACGAAATATAAGATCAATGATTAAATCATTTTTACACTGTTCTACCTTCTTGGACTACAATCATGCTGCCCCATACAGCACTCAGAGTTCACCGTATTGATTGATTAGCACTATCTGCTGTGGGCACAGAAAAATACAATATTGCAGACACCAAAGCAGTCTATTTCTTGTACTGAATAAGGTAGTCATTTGATTCCTGATTCACTTTGGGATCCTTGACTGTGTCTCTGGTGGCTCAGATTAAAAAATCTGTCTGCAATGCAGGAGACCTGGGTTCGATCCCTGGATCAGGAAGATCCCCTGGAGAAGGGAATGTCTACCCACTCTGGTATTCTGGCCTGAAGAATCTAGACAGAGGAGCCTGGTGGGCTCTAGAAAATGGGGTCACAAAGAGTTGGACATGACTGAACAATTAACACACAAGGGCTCCTTGGAATACAACTAGAATGTGACTCATGACCCTTATCATAATCAAATTAGGACTTGGCTCAGTTCCAAGTGAGGGAAATGGAACACCAAGAGATAAAAGAAGAAAGAATTTTTGGTTCACATAATTCATGGAAAAGTTGCAGCTGGATCCACATTTTCTAACAGTCTTACTAGAAATGTGTCTCCATCCTCAGCCCCAGCTGACTCAGGGCCATATTTTACAGCAGGCTCACCTTTGTGGTGGGGATTCCCAGGTGGCACAGTGGTAAAAAAAAGAAAAAATCTGCCTGCCTGCCAATGCAGAGATACAGCTTTGATCCCTGGGCTGGGAAGATCCCCTGGAGCAGGAAATGGCAAACCACTCCAGTATTCTTGCCTGGAGAATTCCATGGACAGAAAAGCCTGGTGGGCTACAGTCCATGAGGTTGCAAAGAGTCACTGAGTGACTGAGGATACACGTGCACCTTTGTGGTATTAAGATTATCCTCAACAGTGATAGGTTTATAACCCACTATGCTAGCTTAGCAACCAGCAGCATGGATGTCTCATTCCCAATAGTATCAGTAAATGACCTACAGACCCTGTAGTATCTTGGATCGCGTGCCCATCCTTGGAGAAATCACCACAGCCAAGCAGATAAACTGCACAGGATGGTCAGATCTGAGACACAGACCCAACTCACCTTGATACCAAGGAGTAAAATCACCTCTATCTGAACAACATATTCCGAGACAATGGTGACCTCTCCCCAAAATAACCTGAATCTGGCTAACAGAAGGAGGAAGAATGGATATAATGCAGCAAAAACAACAGATCTACACACTAGGGTTCTTCCAACTGAATAACTATGAAGGGAGCAGTAGCAGAGACATGTTGGCCAGCCTGCATAGCTGCTTCAGTCGATTTGCTCACCCAACCTAGGCATCAAAAAGTCAGGGCAATGGGAGATCAGTAGCACTGGCATCATGGGGCATTTGAAAAAAAGTCAACTCTTTTGTTTTAAAATAGGAAGTTGCTGCCATTCAAATGCCTAGAAATAGAATACCTTTATCTCTGGGTATACACTGTACTGTATTTATTGAAGCTTATCATAGATTGAAAGAAAGCAAAGACACACAAATGTCAACCTTACATAGGAAAGAAAGATACTGAGAAATTGATATTCAAATAAATAATTATCCTCAAGTTAAAATGTATAATGGCAGGAGGCATTTCTATATGGTAAATAAATTTACTCAGAGTTATCTGGGAGAAAAGGCACCCTTAGACTAGACTAGCTATTTATTTCTATGTTCCTTTATTTCCTCTTTGCTCCAGCTATAAAATGTTACATTCCAAAGAGCCCAAGATTCTACATCTTAAAGAATTCCCAGGTTAATCTCAAGGAGAAACTTCTGCCACTTTTGACAGAAGTTTTGACAAACTTCTGCAAACCTTTGACAACTTCTAAAGTCAAAACCAAGAGGAGATGATCATCGTCACCACTGTAACCCCACTCCCACTTGGAACACCATGGCCAACCTCTTGTTCAGTATTGTGGCTAATGTTATCAATTTTGTAAATCATAAAAAGTGAGCAGCTTCCCTGGTAGCTCAGATGGTAAAGAATCTGCCTGCAATGCAGGAGACGTGGGTTTGATCCCTGGGTCAGGAAGATTCCCTGAGAAGGAAATGGAAACCCATTCTAGTATTCTTGCCTGGGAAATTCCATGGACTGAGGAGCTTGGCAGGCTACAGTCCATGAGATCACAAACAGTTGGACACAACTGAACGGCTAACACATACACAGTATATGAAGGACCTAGACTATAGGCTTTGTTTGCAGAACTATTGTGACTAGAAATTAAAAAAAAAAAAAAAAGGTATTTGACTGTTTTTAATACCTGTGTATTGTTAAAGCTTTATGCTGACAGGAAGATGCCTTTGTATTTAAAGGAAATCACCTCCTCAGTTCTCAAGGTCAGGGCCAAGGAAGATGGCAGTACCTACCACAAGTGGTCATGGAATCATTCAACAAAAATTAAATCTTGAGGATTCAGTAAAGCCCTCTCTCAAATTCAGAACTAGCCTTATTTTAATTATCACTGATGGATATAGAACAGACACCATTTTAAAAGAACTCTTAAATAAATAAGTAGTTCATGATTTCCTTTAGTATTCCATTCTAGTATTTAGCAATCTTTATTCTTAGAGAAGAAAAGCTGTTTGACAGTTATGAATTTGTTAATCCTTTACCTCAAAGCTTATTATTCAGCTTTCAAACATAATTTTCAGGAATTCTCATAGTAGAAAGGAAGAGAATTTATTTCATAAATATTTGTACAAAACAAGATGTTTGGTACCACATAAAATTTTTTCAGTCAACTAATTTTCTTCATTCTACTGCTCTAGCACTATTTTCTGCCCTGAATTTTAACATGCAGCACAACAGTCTCTCAAGGTGTACAAACTGCTGGCATATTTTTAGCTACAATCTTCAACTTTTTAGAAGGTAACTTCAGTGTAATGCACTGGGAGTTCCTGGAATCCTTTCTAATGTGTCCTTTGTCTGGTCAATATTTACAAACCACTTTTTTCCTCTGTATGTAGAACAACAGAAAGACAATTAAATAAGGAGAGTGGCGAAATCATGTGGGGTATGAAATTTAGATGCAACCTGTGACACAAACTGGATACTCAATTGTAATTTTAAGTTCAAGTGTATTATAATAGAATGGAATGTACCTCTTCTTGTAACAATGTTGAATCAAAGGTCCTTTTCTTGCTAGCAAATACCATAAAAGAGACAAAGGTTCTCCTAATGTTTTTCAATTTGCATCTCTTGATTTTCAAACTCATGGTTAGCAGAGTACTATAGGTTATTCACAAAGACTGTGTGAATTTTTATACTGTCATTCATAGCCTGGGTTCTATTAAGAAGTGTACACTGTACTAGATATTGCAGAGCAGAGATGAATTAGCAGCCCAGAGTCTGGAAAGAAGCATGATGGAAGAAGATTTGCTTATACTTGATGTGCTGAGAAAAACAGCTGTTCTCTGCCCTGGCTACCAAAAGCAGTATGGCATGAAGGAAGGACAGATACATCAATGAGCAAGGATGTTTTGGCTCCAACTCAAAAACTTTGTGATCACCCTGTTTGGGAATAAGCATTTTAAGAACTTGTTTAGAGGACAGCAACAACCATTCTGTTCTAATCTACTGCTGCTCTAATCTACAGATCCTGAATTGAGCTGCAACATTTCCAGCCTCCAGTTAACCCTTCTCCCTTCAGATTGGCCCCCATAATCCGAACTGGCCCTTACCAATCCTGTTATTGTCTGACTTGAATTCAGTGGTTTTTGTATATTGCCAGACCCCTCAGTTTGTCTCAAGTCTGAAGTCAAGAGGAGATTCTGTCAGCAACCAAGGACCTCTGTTCAGTCCTGAATAAATTTTTTATCTCCAGTTGCAGGGCTTGTTCCTACACTTGTGCTACAGAGTGTATAAAAGCCCCCTAGATTTTCTATAATTGCTGAATATATTGTGTAATGTTAAATACACTGCACCCTTTAAGCTATCTGTCCATTTATCTTTATTTTAAAAATCTGAACATATGGCCAGCATATACTTGAGCTCATAGTTTAATGGTGAAATTTAAATATTAATAAATAGTATACCCCCCAAAAAGTTACGTGACCATAAACAAGTGACTCAATCTATCTGCATTCATTTTCTATTGCTGCCATAACAGATTAGCACAAATTTAGTATCATCTTGTATCATCTTCTAGTTCTGGAGGCAGAAGTCTGACATGAACTAAAACCCAGTGAGCTAAAGCATGTGGGAAGGGCTGTGTTCCTTCTGGAAGCCCGAAGGAAAACTGGTTTCTCACCTTTCCCAGCTTCTAGAAATTACCTGTATTTTTTCCTCATGGCCCATTCCCTTCATCTTCAAAGCCAGCTGACTTCCCCCTCCATCACAATTCTGTCTAATCCAGCCAGGAAATGTTCTCTGTATTTAAGAACTCATGTAATTAGATTGGATTTGCCCAGATTATCCTAGATAATCTCTCCATCTCAATTTCTGAACCTTAATCACATCTGCAAAGTCCTTTTTACCACAAAAGGTACCATATTCACAGTTCTGGAGATAGGTGGCCATCTTCAGGGCCATTATTCAGCCTACCGCACAGTCTTAAAAATCTTGTTTCCTCATCTGTAAAAGCTTGTAGGCTGTTGTAAGTATAGAACATGCCACACAGGGAGAGCTTAAAACCCTGTCTAGTATGTAGGTCTTGATAAGAAGTGATTCAGATGAGGAGAAGTAAAAGGATGAAGAAGACAATATGGATAGATGTTATATGGGTTGAGGATTGCTGAGTAAGAAAAACCCAAAATTAGTGAAATAAAAGTGAAAATGTATGGAAGTAACAGAAACCCATGGCTACTTAGAAAAAAAGAGAACATATTCTGAAAACTCAAATTAGAATTTAGAAGGTTTTTGCTTGATAAGAGGCAATTTTAGAGAGATTTAGCCCCCTTAAATTTATTTTCTCTGAAGCTAGAGTAAAATAAGATAAATATAAAGAATCATGCTATGGGAAATGGTTCTGATTAAAAGCCAAAACTGGGAACATTCTTCAGAATCTAGTTCAAAGAATAAACTATCTTTCCAGGAATTTGAGGCAGGGAGGCAAGAGAGAGAGAGAAGAAAATAAATAATTTTGGTACTGTAAGAATGTCCATGTTTCAATCCTTAGCTAGATACTCATACAAAGTAGGTTGTTTTAAGAAATATATGAAAAAAAAAAAAATAGATGACTTCTCCGGTGTGACTTGAAAAAGGCCAGAGAATGCAAAGGAGGGTAAGAGAAATAAGAAATAAACAATTTTCAAATAATCTTCAAAAAATAAAATATTAACTTTCTTCTGTTATTTTACCTTGTATTAAAGCACAGATGTTCAGTGAATCTTGATTATTTTAAACCTTATTTCTATTTTCCTTCTACCCAATATGTATCATTCAAATCTAAATTCAATACCAAAACATTTCAAGGAATTTTTAAAAGCCAAGCTGCTCACATCATATAAATTACTCACTACAATTTATGTATTTAAGTGTTATAGGAACAGCTTTCAGCATGAAAGCTCAAGTTCCCAAAGAGGTATGTAAATGGATCTTTATCACTCCCCAACATCAGCATCAAAGTGAAGATGAAGTCACACAGGGCAAAGATTCAGAAGGAAACAAGTTTGACATTTACCTGATGAACAACTGTGTCCATTCCAAAACACAGTCCTACAAGTTATCAAATATTAAAGCAAATTGAGATGGCATCTAAATGCAGCTTAAAATAGATAAATATAAATAATGGTAAGTGATGAGAAAGCATCATATTATAATAGACTGAGCCACTTCAGTTTATCTTTCTAAACTTATCACAATGAAGTTCTACAGAAGTATGTCCTCAAAATTAGCTGAACCGTGAACATTTCAGCCAAAACTGATTATTGTGACTGTCACAGAAGACAAATTAATGAACTAGACTGGCTTCAACCATAGTATTTGTTTTACTTTGCTTCTACCAAATTCAGTGGAATGTGAGTTTAGGTGGGTGTATGGAAAAAGCAAAAATGCCATTTTTATGTTTAAACATCACGTGCATGTGTACATAACAGAGCAGACTTCCTCAATTCAGAATACAAGAGAGGGGGGAGGTTCTCAGCAAGAACGTACGGCACCAGGGCAGTCACCCGGTGACCCAAACATCCATCTGCCACAACACTGGCATGGGGAGACCAGGACAAGCATCCCTGAGAACCGCTACAAAGAGCAGACTCAGTTTCAGAGAACTGATTTATTTGTGAAATCTGGAAATACACCAGTCAAACCTGGAGGAAAACTTGGAGCACCGGAACATGGAGAATAACAACAAATTCTGTTCAAGAGCACACTTAAAAATATACTAAGTTAAACAGAACCTTCTTGCCTTACTTAAACCAAAATTACATAACCAAAATGAAGTCATTTTATGACTATACAAATAGTCCTATATGGAGAGATTGAAACATTACTTGGCATTTTAGAAAAAAAATACAAATAATCTAAAATTATTTGAGTTTCCATAAAAGAGGAAACAAGACTATTAAAAGTGTTAAGAAATAATTAAACACTATAATTTTAGGAAACCTATGAGAAATGGAGTATTCCTGCCATATCAGTAAATAAGGATGTCACATTTATCAGTGATTCAGGCCCTCAAATGTATTCACATACATTTGAGCCCTGAGGGCAACCAGGAAGGAGAAGACATTATACCTGAGATCCAGCAGCCATCAGACTGCAGCCACTCCCTACGGTGAGCAGTGAGGAAACATGGAGTGTATTGGCTGAGATGCATATGAAAGGGATGATTTCAGAGAGCCCAGACTCTTGCATCTTCCCATACATAGAAAAGCACTAAATTCCTTAACTTGAGATATCTAATTTTCTTTAATTCACGAAAATACTTTTGATGTTCAGACTACTTGCCCTTTGTTACAAACTTCTATATAATATGACTCCTCCCCTTGCCTCCTCAGTGCAGTTCTCTTAGGGTTACTTGAGATGCTGTCTTCTAGCCCTGAAGTCCTAAAAATTACCACTGAATAAAACACAACTCAACTTTTAGGTTGTGACCATTTGTTTTAAGTCAACAGTTATCATGTCTGTTAACAGATCCAATACATCCATTAAAATATCAATTCATACTTTAAATAATACGATTTCAGAAAGAAAGTAGTGGGAGATGCACACAACTGCTTTTTCTAAAAGTCAAACAATAATACAGTTGAAATGACAAAGCAAACTATGTGGTACTGCAGCTATTTCAATTACTTAAACCTCTGCATCATTCTGGCCACACAGCAGTGTGAACAATGTCCTGGTAACTGACATCCAGCTGGTTTTAAAACCTCTGCCTAAATGGAGATGCCCCTACTGATCTTGATTCAAATGATGGATCTATATACCCTTTGACAAAGACAAGCCAATAATACAAAGCAACTGTGAGTGTAATTGATGGCAAATGTGTTAGTTACAAAAACACTTTTTGTTGACAAAGGCTGGATGCTACTGAGCTACAAGATGCTGAGTCAGTTCAATGCTATTGTTATTCAAAGACATACACAGCTGAAAATAAAACCATCAATTAACACATATTTGTCAAGCATCTATTACGTTCTCAAAGACCTTGCCCTTATGGAGCCTAAATCTTGCCTCATAAAAATCCTATAAAACAATTTGAGAGCAACAAGGTAAGACGATGCTCAATAAATTGATCCATACAAGGTATACAACAACAATTCAGAGAAGGCCGACAGGTGTCAGCTGATATCTTCTGGGAAGTCCACTGACAAGGTAAAACCTGAGGGTGTGGTAATTCCCACCCGTGGAAAAAGCAAGATCTTAGAATCAGGAATGGAAGAGGAAGATATAAGTGAGTATGATAAGTAAAGATATGCTAAGGAAAGGCAAAACTAGTCTGAATAAAGTATAGAGTTAGAGACATATGCATAAATATGTTAGGAATTGGATCTCTGCTCTTCTAGTTCATAGTGTTAACAACCGACTGAATTCTGACTTCCAAGAACCAAGCCCTCTCTCCCAGAGAACTTCTGTCTCTGAACTGAAACTAACACTGAGGCTGACAAGAATTCTTAATGACTTGTCTTTGCTGGCGGGATGGGAATGAACAAAATAGTGGAAGACTTCTTTTATATTAAATTTCCTAGGTGTGATATAGTGCAATCATATAGGAAAACGTTCTTATGCTTAAGAAATACATGCTGAAGTATTTAAGGGCAAAGGATTATAATGTCTTCACCACCACTTTCAGATGGTTCAACAAAAAAAGGGCATACATATAACAGATATGAGTAGAGATTATGTAACAACTGAGTAACATTAAAATTGATGAGCCCAGGGAAAAATATACAGCATTTATTTTACCAGTATTTCAACTTTTATGTAGATATGAAAATTTTCAAGTTAAAAAGTTGAAGTAGAGTCTTCCTTCCTTATTAAAGATGAGAAAATACTACAGGTAACCCTTAGAAACTAAGTTATATATGTATATATATATATATATAAAATGGAGATAGATGGATAGATAAAAAGGTAGATAAAAATAAATAGGATTATCTTGCTTACCTTATACACAGTAAGAATATTTCAAGTTTTCCTTGAGTTATATATAGAAGGTTTAAGAAGAAAATACAGAGTGTATTTTGCAAAGTAGCTGCCATTGTTGAATTCTTAGCGTATACTGGACTTTTTTTTATACATTAACCGAATTATTCTTCTAGGTTTTCCTGCAAG
The DNA here is from genome assembly GCF_963930625.1 of Muntiacus reevesi. Taxonomy (NCBI): domain Eukaryota; kingdom Metazoa; phylum Chordata; class Mammalia; order Artiodactyla; family Cervidae; genus Muntiacus; species Muntiacus reevesi. The sequence goes on along the minus strand of NC_089267.1, from coordinate 34,625,538 downwards.
ATAGGCATTGTTGCCTTTTCTTTTTTTGCAGATAAAGAGAATGAGGATCAAATAATCACAGCTTATTCTGGCAAAACTAGCATTCAAACCAAGATTTCAGTGACTCTCAAGTCCTTGTTTTTTTCCATTTGGGGTCTTTACCACCCTGGGTCTAAAAGTGAGATGAAGGCATTACTTGGCTTAGTAGGTTGCCAAGTGAACTATATGTCTGTGTCTACTCCAAATTTATATATTGAAATTCTAATCCATAATATCTGATCTTAGTAGGAGGCAAGACTTTTTGAAAGGTGATTCAGCCATAAGAACTAAGCCCTCATGAATGGGATTAGTACCCTTTAAAAAGGTACTTTAAAAAAAGGCTAGGAAGCAGGAACCAGACACTGAATCTGTAGGCACCTTGATCTTGGACTTCCCAACTTCCAGAACTGTGAAAAATAAATTTCTGTTGTTTACAAGGCACCTAGTCTATGGTACTTCTGTTAAAGCAGTTCAAACAGACTAAGACACCAAGTTTAACCAGTGACTGACCATCAGCAATGTCTGAAGTAGAAACAGCCTGGAAGTAATAAATTCTTCAAAAGGATACATGTCAACAAAGGATGTGACTGAGGTTATCGCAAGAAAACACGTGGAAGAGAAGCATTCAAGAGTTAACATGAAGAAAGATTAAAATAATTCTATTATACCTAAATCTAACAATAGACAGGATATACAGTATATAATTTGCTCTCAGCAATCGAAGCAGTAAGTATACGTGATCTAAAAATAATTATAGAGCATTACTTGAATGAAGCAAAATGATGCTTGGTACAGAAAAGAAAACAAAAGAAAATCAAGGATTCAGAGATGATCTGAGTAACCTGTATACAAAATCAGAAGTCAACACAGTAGGAAAAAGAAATCACTGCAGGGTAATCTAAATAAGTATTAAATAAAGACTGATGTTTAGAAGTAATTGAAGAGACAATGTAGCTGAATCAACTGGCTGGATAGGCAAATCCCTGAGGTGTGACTGCTCAGCTTTAGCTGCCGGCACACATTTTCTAGCCCTCTCTACCCTCAGGCAGGAGGACACAGGAGAACTGGCCTGTGTTAAGAAGCTGTTGGCCTTACTTCCTGCCTGCCTTGTGACTCCTAAGCTGACTGCTTATGCTTACAAATAGAAGTCTTTCATTCAACTGATTTTTATGAACACCTAGCATATCTTAACCACAGTGGTAATTTCCAGACCAGCTATATAAGTTGTGGAAAGTGAAGTCACTCAGTTGTGTCCGACTCTTTGCAACCCCATGGACTGGGAGCCTGCCAGGCTCCTCTGTCCATGGAATTCTCCAGGCAAGAATACTGGAGGGGGTTGCCATTTCCTCCTCCACATAAGTTGTGGGGCCCAGTTCAAAAACTATGAAGAATTTCAACACAGAAAAAATAGAGCGTTAAACCGTTAAAAGCACCTTGCCTAAGTCAGGGCTCTGTGTGATTATACAGGGTGTACAGTCGTGAAGCTGGCCTGGCAGAGGATTTGTCCTCAGAGATCACACAGCTTGGTCTTTGTGAGATTTTATGGCCTAATAAACCCCAATCCTATGGTCCCTCTTGCATTATACTCAGATCTACAGCCATGCCTCTGGCAAAGATTTGTGGTAACCCTCAAATTCAACCCCTGGAGCTCTCTCAGACTCGTCTGTTTCTCTCCATCAACACTGCTAGTAACTCAGTTCGAATCTTAATCCTCTCTTCCTGGATATCTATAATGGCCTTCTCTTTAGTCTCAGCCTCCAATCCATTATCTGCACTGCCTGCTGAAAGAATCTTTAAAGAACTAATTTGATCTGATCACTTTCCTGCTTTAATTCCTATAAGAGCTTGACATTAGTCTTATGATAAAATCCAAACTCTAACACTGCTTTCAAGGTCCTGTGTGACCTATCCCAGGTGACTTCTATGAAGTATTTCTTGCCCAGTTCACCTCCCCCAACTCCATGGACCAGCCCTTCTGTGTGTTCACCTTTCATGCCACCTGGAAATTTTTTTCCTCCATTTTCTGCTTAGACAGCATCTCTCTAGGAAGTTTATTTTGACCCTCTCTCCTACCCTAATCTCTAAAGTGATCCTGTTATGCATTCCCTTAGTCCTTATCACAAAAGTCATACTTGCTTCTTTATTTGTCTGCATCATCGGTTTGCAATAAGACCCACAAGGGCAGGTCTTTGTCTCCTTGAACATGTATTCCAACTCCTGATAAATAAAAGGCATTTGAATATGCATTGAATAAATGAAGACTTACATCAAAAATCCATTTAATGTAGAAACACATTTCTTAAGTCTTTTTGAAAATGTAACTCTACAAATAAAGAAAAAGTAGTAGCTTCTGTGAGCTGAAACAACTCCACCTATGAGCCATCATGCCATCTGATGTCACTGAATTTCAGCTCCAGGTCTTCTTGACCTGTCCAAATGGAGCCTGAGCTCAGACAATATCGCTCAAATTAGCAGCTCATGTATATGGTTCTTAACATAATAATTTGAGTATTTATCCGATGGCTGATCACATCTACACAAAACATTTTTCTTCCTAACTGTTAATTTTTCAAAGAAACCAGCAGTGTGCTTCGGATGTAGAGAACAGACTTGTGGACAGGGAAAGGAGAGGACAGGATGAACTGAGAGAGCAGCACTGACGTATATACACTACCATGTGTAAAACAGAGAGCTGGTGGGAAGCTGCTGCATAACACAAGGAATTCAACTCGGTGTTCTGTTTCACCCAGAGAGGTGAGATGGTGGGGGATGGGGGGGTGGGAGGGAAGTAAAGCGGGAGGAGATATATGTATACATATAACTGATTCATGTTGTTAGACAGCAGAAGCTAACATAGCATTGTAAAGCAATTACACTCCAATTGAAAAACAAATTTAAAAATTGCTTTGGAGATATCTCTCAATAATACAGTAGAATCATTCATTTATTTCATAAATATTGATTAGGCAGAGACGTATGCCCAGACCTATGCTACAAAATGATGATAAAGTAATGAACAGGACAGGCACATTCTTTGCCGGGAGATTGAAAACCTTACATAAGGGTTACTAAAAAAACTAGACAAACATTATTATTATGGTTTTCAACACCCAAAGCTCCAACTTTCATAAGTGTTAGCTATCAGTTGAGGGGATGATTTTCACAATAGATTTATAAAAATTATAACACTGGGAGACTTCTCTGGTGATCAATGGCTAAGACTCTGTGCTCCCAATATAGGGGTCCTGGGTTTGGTCCCTGGTCAGGGAACTAGATCCCACATGCCTCAACTAAGAGTTCCTATGCTACAGCTGAAGATTCCACATGATTAAAGATCCCAGATGTTGCACTGCAACAAAGACCCAGCACAGCCAGACAAGTAAATATTGTAAAACATTGTAACAACTGAAACAACATGGTCTTTAGGAGAGAAAACATAGAAACTGAAATTGAAGGCTTTGGCAATTGGAATATCTTCACTGAAGATTATGAAAGAAACCATATAGACTTGTATCAATAATGGGCGATTGCTATAGCCAGAATCAGCACAAAATGTCTGGATAAAGAGATTTTTATGTTTTTCCCAGCAATCTGTTATATTCCTTCATTTAATCCTCATAGCCACCCTGAGAGACAGATAAGGCAAATATAATACTCATTTTAGAGTTGAGGAAAAATAAGGCACACAGGCATCGACTCACTTTTCTTCACTTTATAAAGTAATGGCAGGATAAGAAGTAGAAGCTCTGTCTTTTGTCCCTTACACAGGGTCTGGTTTTAAGAATACAGCACAGTGTTCTCTTATGTCATGACCCTGACCCATGTGTCTTTTACAAAGCTGTAGAAAATGCAGGTGGGCAAATGTAGTTAGTGTGTTTATTCACAGTAAATGATCTCTTCTAATTCTTTGTTTGGTTCTATTACAGATTCTAATTACAGTCGTTGGAGGATATGCTTTTATTTGGAAACAGCTTTAAGAAGTTTATTAAAGTACTTATGATAGAACATCTGTGATCTCTTTGGGATTATTTATCATTCCCAGTGTTATGCACGATTCTTTCATTATGCTTGTCTAGTTTTCCATGTCATTAGAGAAGTTTAAAGACTTCTCTGCTCAGTGATATAGTTACAAAGAATGGCCAAAAGTATATGACATGGTAGATTTTACTTCCCTCAGAAGCAGAGTGTGCAGCCAGCACGGCCCCTGCTCTTTCATTCTGAAATCCTCAGGAGACAACTGCCGGTATGCCAGGAACAGTGTCAGGATTTGTGAGAAACATCCTGGTAACTTCAACGTTGTTCCCAGAGGAGCTCACAGATGTTTAAAGAAGCCTTGACATGAAGCAGGCACCTGTGAAAATATCAATAACTCCTTCCACAGACATTTCTGTGGGCCTCCTGTATGCCTGCTCAATTGCTAGATGCCGAGGATAAAAAAGATGGAGACAATGTCCCTGTACTTCAGTAGGGATCTAAAAATCTAAAAGGTTTTCAGCTGGAATTTACAAGCAGTTCTGCTTTTGTGACATTATTTCATCTAGTTTTTATAATTATTGCAAAGTATATCATCCCATTTCATGGATAAGAAACCAGAGGTTCAGAAAAAATATCTCTTTCCCAAGATCACAAGAGTGGTCACAAAAGAGTGGCCAGGTCGAGATTCAAACACATATCTCAGAGTCTCCATAGTTCTCCCCATAGTTGTATTAAGGAGGTTTATTCTAATAATTATGACTCAATGATATTTTCTTTATGGAAGGAAATTGTTTTCAATGAAAACAGATTATTGATTTAGGACAGTTATCTGATGCTAGTAAGACAACAAAAAGCAGAGAGAGATTCAGCTCTCAAGTATGTAAAATTGGGGGAAAATGGGAAATGAATCAGGATACAAAAGTAGCCAAACAACCCGCTGAGGGAAAAGGTGTGGAGAACACATTTTTAAAATGTTTTTCTCTTAACTCACTATCATGCCTACTGCAGGACTCAGTGAAAAACAGTAAGTTTAAAGAACTGTGCTGAATTTTGATTGTTAAATGTTTATTGTTTCTCTCATGTGAGATCCTTCGTATATACAAAGATCCCAATAATTATAGCCTGGCAGGTAACTTTGGAAATACAAGCAAGAAACAAGAAAACATGTTTCTCAAGAATTATGAGCATTTCTTATTTATCAATATCCATTTCCTCTTTCTATTTTTAGCCACTGATATTTATAACAGTTTAAAAAATGAAGAACTAATGTAAAAGCAGTTTTCAGAAAATTAAAAAAAAAATCTAATGCTGTGTGAAATGCACACAAATTCAGGGAACTTATTGTTGACTATCAGTTTTCTTTGGCTTTTTTCCATATGCCCCTAGGAGAGCACTAACTCAGTCACAGCAAGCACCTCAATCAAGTGTCCTCAATTAGGTTGAAGCAAACTAAATTTATTCCCAAGAAAGGAGTTAAACACCACTAAATAAAATCAGTAGCATCTGAATTGCACATTTTCATCTATATAATGCTATGCTATTTAACTCCTGCCATTTATCCAAAGTACTCAACTACATTTTCAAACAAAGGTATGCTCAGTATACTTTGATCAAATACTTGTGACTTATCGTGGTCATTCCTGTACCTTGAGGAAATTAGAGTAAATACCAAACTGCATGGTTTCTCCGAAAGAGTTTAGGCAAACTAGGGTGTCTCATTCCATCAGAAAAGTGGGCACTGGATCTCTAAGGAGTAAGCAGCTTTATCCTGGGGAAATGTTTTCTAGGACTCCACATTCACCATTTTGCCACCCAAATTAGAGTCAGGAATTGAGTTAGAGACTGACGTCAGCATCACCCAATCAGAACCAATCTTCCGGTTAGCTGTCCATAACAAATACAGATTCTAAGCTCACTGGCACCCTCTTCTTAAACATAAACAAAGCTTCATCTGATTTTCCATCCTCTGTCTTTATAAACTGGGATCAGAAGGGATGACTGGAGACTACAGAAATGGAAAGGCTGCTTTTCTCCTTAGATCTCTGTTGGTATTAGTAGCTTGGTGGTTCCCTCTCCCGTCAAAGCCAAGTCTGAGGGCTGAGTACCTGAAAAAACATGGATAGTTTCAGTCAGTCAGTTCAGTCGCTCAGTCAGGTCCAACTCTTTGCGACCCCATGAATCGCAGCACGCCAGGCCTACCTGTCCACCACAGACTCCCAGAATTTACTCAAACTCATGCCCATCGAGTCGGTGATGCCATCCAGCCATCTCACCCTCTGTCGTCCCCTTCTCCTCCCGCCCCCAATCCCTCCCAGCATCAGGGTCTTTTCTGATGAGTCAACTCTTCGCATGAGGTGGCCAAAGTATTGGAATTTCAGCTTCAGCATCAGTCCTTCCAATGAACACCCAGGACTTATCTCCTTCAGGATGGACTGGTTAGTTTAGGTACACCTTTTTCCTGAATCTTCCCAGCAAAACAATAGGACAATCACTAGTATCTCCATGTTACAGATGTAACAAATGAGGCTTGAACAGGTGAGAGGAATGCCTTAGGCTCCCACAGCCTGTCCAGGCTCAAGGCCTCTGACCTTTCCACTATTACATGCTACCTGTTAGGGGTTTTGCTCCATGAGTCAGGGAATATCTCCATATATTCTTTTTTGTCCTCCTTTAACCCTATTTCTCAGTTCTGCTTTCCCTAGTTTCCATCATGGAACCTCACAGCAGAATTCTGCTGGTAGACGTAATACTTTTATTTTTTTGTTTGTTTGGTTGGTTTTTGGTTTGTTTTTTTTTAGACGCAATACTTTTGAATTGATACCCTAGTTCAACTGTCTACTTGGTTGTCTCTATCAATTTCTGCTCTACACACTTCTCCTTTAGAAGCTCCTGGGGTTTCAATCTTGTACCCAGTTCAGGCCCCTAGGACACAAGACTTATGTCTAGAACAGAGTCTGGATGAGTAAATGGTCATCTATATATGCTCCAATCTTTTTCTTCAAGGATTATGAGGAAAGTCTTGCAATAGGAAAGAGACAGGAGAGAAGAGAGTGGAAAGGAAAGGAAGAGTAAAAAAGCTTGTCCTTAAAATGCCAGTTCTCACTCAAACTGGGTCACCTGTCATTCTATGAGACTTAAGGCCGTTTGTAAAATTGGGCTCAAAGTTGGCAGGAGGCTGAGGTCAGATCCAAGCATCTGCAAACAAGTTACATATCAGGGGACATATGAAAACAAACATAACTGTTGGACCAAAATCCCACAACTCTACAGCAATGCTGTGCCTAGGAGCGCATGGTCCACTAATAACAGAAACCATGTATCCGCTGCTTACCATGTGCTGAGAACCATGGGAAGATTTTTACTGACATGTTCTAATTAACACTGTGAGGTGGGCATTATTGTACTCATTTTACAAACAATGGAACTGATGCAAGAAAGAGGTTCAATGTCACAGGTCTAGTAAGCACATAAACTTGTTCTTCAACCCAGGTATATTGATTTCAAAGGGCACATTCTTAGCCATTATGCCATTCTACCTCCAAATCCCTCTACAGAGCTAACATATTTCAATCAAAATGTTTACCTGGTCTTTAAAATAATTGCATTCAATATACTTTGGGAACTACAAAGAACCTTAGTCATTTTTCTTAACATTGCTTAACTGATCGGCTTAGGATTTTATCATCTGAGTCAATGACTGCAAATATTACATCATCTCAGACTAAGGACCAGACTTCACATTTATTCAGCAAACATCTGAGTGACTACTATGTGTTTGGCTTACCTGGAGCTTGGCTCTCAGGATCTGGTTGTGAAATAATTACAATCTATGGCTCCCAAGGTGCTCACAACCTTGTAGATGAGACAAATGTGCAAGGAGATGGTTATTATTCAATATGGCAGCTACCTCTGAGCTAGACCCAAAATGTGCTTAGAAGAGGCAGACCTAAAAATGTTTGCTAGAGAGCTAAGGTTTTAAAGATGAACTCCTCCTCACTCAAGAGGCAGAGAAGAGGGTGGTCCATGGAGCAATCTTGGCAGGACCAAAGGTGTGGACGTGAGAAAGAGGGTGGTGTGTTTAGGGTTCCCTATCTTCCAGTCTGTGTTTTAGCATCTATTATCTAGAACAACAATAAACACGGCTATGGCTACATGAGGCAAGAATTTCCAATTGCACTGTGTTCTTTGGCTCAAAATATTCTTCTTCATCTGTTTTATTTGTCTAGTGTACACAAAAGACATAAAAGATAAGGTGGGAACTTGTCCAGGTGAGGTCATTAACTACCCAACCAAGGCCTTGTCTAGAAGCCTTCCTTCTATGTGGAAGAAATAGGGAACTGAAACAAAGGTTTAATAAAAGAAAGAAAAAAGGGGGTGGGGAAAAAAAAGAAAAAAGTTATTTCTCAGCTAAGACCTAACAACAGCTCAGGTGAAACAATTTTATCTCAATATATTTGAGTTTTTCTTCTGTTATCAATCACAACACTTGAATAAAACTATCTCAGAAATCACCATATGTACTACATTTATTATTGTAGATAACAATATGAAATAGCCCATAAACCAACAAAATGTGAGTAAAACTTTGTAATCTATTTCTTTTCTTTCTCCTCACTGATCATATCCAAGAAGGAAGTGGTTCAACTGGTTCGTGTTTATTAAAAGAAATAACAACATTAGTCCAAAATGTCTACAGAGAACTTCATATATTAGTTAAGGACCAGAAATTAGACTACAATTGATTTAGATGCAGCAGCTTTTACATGAGTAAAAACTGAAATAAATAAAATGTGACTCTTCTTCTTTGTTTTTGACTCTTAGAAGGAGTATAGAATAGCATGGCATTTGAAAATTAAACCTTAGTTCTGCCATTGCAGAAGTCTCTAAGCTTGAGTAAGTCACTTCACCACTTTAAATAATTTCTTCATCTTTAAATAGGGTTAATAATAATATCCACAATGCATACTTGATAAATCAGACAAGGTCATGGCCCTAGAGTTCACCAATGAGTCTAGACTCTGGATTCTATTGAGTAAGGACCCTGACATTAATTTAGTTAAATCTTTTGTTAAGAACATGCTGGCAAGTATTAATAGAGAGACATGTATGGGGTGTTAAAGGGATTCAGAGTTTGGACACTTAACTCAGCAGAGGAAGGAAAAAGTTAGGCAGATAGAAAAGGGCAAAAGGTTTTGAAAACTACTTGTGAAAAAAACTGAATGCCTGCCAGTCTGGCCCATTCTGAAGATTCAAGTCATTCATTAATCCATCCATCCAATTATTCATTCATTCATTCAAGTTTTACTCTATTATAATAAATTACTCAACATTCCATTCATTCAACACACACATATTGAGACATAGTATATATAAGGTGTATATTATATCCAAGAGATTTAACATGTTCCCAAGGGGTTTCCAGGCTAGTGGGGAAATGGAGATTGAGTCATGAGGAAAAAAACACTGTAAATTCATACTATGGCCATACTATGCACATGATGATGGCAACCACAGAGGAAGAAAGGGCACTTAAACCAGGCTGGCTCATCAGGATGCCTTCCTAGAGGAGATAAACCCTGAGCTAACTTTAAGGCAAGTCTGGAGGATAACCAGATGAATCAAAGGAGAATGGAAAGAAGAGTCTAAGGTATAACCACACATGAGAAGGTAAAGACAGTTGGAGACTTAAGAAAATCCAGGTGTGATTTGTTGGGGGAAGTAGCAGGACTTAACTCTAAAGGGACAATAGAAAGTTGTCCCTCCACCACACTGTGGAGGTAGACTTGACTGTGAACTCTACAGAGAGCCACAGAAGAATTTAATTTGGACCCAGCCAAGATTAGATTTGCATTTTAAAACTTTATTTTGGCTGTAAGTGGATCAGGGAAACTGTGGCAATGATACAGTCAATGAATAAGTAAACCATGAAAATAGGGAGGTAATAAATTCTAGAAGATTTTAGAAGGTTGAACAGTACTTTGTGAACAGTTGTAAGACGGAGTTTAATTGTAGGAGAAACAGGCTCAGGGTGACTTCTGGCTAAAGCAATTAGGGAAAAAACTCACAACAGCCTAACACTTAATAAAAGTTTTCTATGTTCTAGGCATTATGCCAGTTGTACATGTCACTGATATGTACAATAATAATCCTATGAGATTATTAATCTTCATAGTAATTCTATGACATAATTGTTACCACTTCAACCTCAGATGAAGGTTTTGGATTCAAATGCATCTAACTGTCTTATCTGTCAGATGACAGTATCCTACTATCCATATCATCTTGGTTGGATGGGTTCTCTCACTAAACAAGACAGCAGATTTTGAATGAAGAGCAGGTTTCAGAGGCAACCGGGTATGGAAAGGTTGAAGAAAAAGGACTATCCATGTGATTAAGAGGTAAACAAGTACTGAATGTTAATGGTGGATCCCAGGGAATAGAGTGAGTGATCATAATGTTGACGACTTGTAAACAGATAAGATACTGATTGACAAGTGTTTATTAGATTAGGTGACAAGAATTTCAACAGTAGGTAACCTTGAAAAGAACATTTTGGGGTAAGTAGTAGGGGGGGGAAATGGTTGAAAAATGGCAATCAGAAAAAAATTAAATCCAACTTGAAACTCTAAGTGCCGATTTGATGTAAAAGAATGAGCTGTTTTTAAGGGGTAAGCCTTATCAGGGAAGGTTTCCTACTGAACAAGGCTAGCAAATACATATTTATGGCATCTAGACCCCTGAATAAGGTGTTGATATTAATCTTAAAAGAAATGTGGGAAGGTTGCTTGTTCTGTACAACTGACATAATGGGTTTACCCCAAGGATTCATCACCAAATGTAGCCGCCAAATCTTCCTCAACTCTTACATGCTTTATACTACATGGAACCCCAGGGAGGGAAGGGGAGCACGGGGCAGGTAGTAGGGGTAGAGTGTGATCAGGTTCACAACACACGTTGAGAGAATTAAAAAAAAAAAAAGCAAATTATATCAAGAAAAAAATGCATGTAATTGCATGTATATCCATATTTATCTACATAAACATCTACTTGTACCTTTAGGATATGTCACTTGCAAAGATGACAATCTTGAAAATAAGCATCATTTCAATACTTAACTGCCTGTGTTATTTGAATTCCTAAGCTTTGATATTCTAAACTCTGCCCAATCTAACACCAGGTGTACACAAAGAAAATAAGAAAGTTGTAGAATAAATAGTACTACTTTGAGTTCTTTTAGAAACATCTATGGAACTGCTTTAAGTAACAAAATGCACAAGAAAGCTTATCTTTCAACCACATAAATTTCAAATAGGTTTACAATTTATTAATAGGCAACAATCCTATATACTAAGTTCTCCTTAAATTATAAAAGATATCACAATCATCAAAAATTTCAAAATATCTCATTTAGAAATTGAGCTAGCAGAAATTGTAACAGCTTTGTATTTAAGCTGTTCTTAGCAATATATTTTAATATAACTAATTTTAATCATTTTTATTTGGTCACCTGGAGGTCAGTGACTTTAATTTCAATTTTAACAGTTATAACTGAGAATTTTAAACTATACTTCCTCAGATTTCACTTCAAAGACATAAAGTAATACCAACTGAGCTCTGTGGCTTATTTCATAAGAAATTATGTAACAAGCAACCTTGAAGCTGCAAGAAAAAAATTTTAAATCAGCAATTTTGACATGAGAGAGCAAAGCCTGATTATAGTGAGAGAGAACTGTTTCATTGTTTGACACTCTTGTGCTATAGTTTATATATAAACTACATACAAACTGAGTCAGAAACAATAACAAAACTAATAATCCCGTGAAATGTTCTCAGAGTATAAATTTCTGATTGATTAATTAGGGAACTTTTTAGGTGACAGGAAAGATTTCAACAAAGACAATAAACAAGAAAGATTTAAAATCAGGGTTTCCTTGGTTTTATTCTTTATACCAATTCTGATACTAATTCAAGCTCATTTTTCCTCCAAAGATATTTAGCTTTCCATCTTTTTGTGAACTACCCAAAAGGATACATTCTCCCACAAGGTTTTGGGCATACTCTGTGTCTTAGTTCAGACTGGGCGGCTTAAAATACAAACATTATTTTTCATAGTTCTAGAGTCCAGGAAGTCCAAGATCAAGGTGCGAGCAGACCTGTTAAGAGCTCTCTTTCTGGCTTGCAGATGGCTATCTTCTCATACATATCATCATATGGCAGAGAGCAGAGAGAGAAGAAAGCCTTCTTCTCATAAGGGCACTAACACCATTCATAAGGGCTTCAGCCTCATGACCTGACTACCTCCCAAGGGCCCCCACCTCCTAATACCATCACCCTGGGGTTAGGATTTCAACATATTAACCTGGGGTGCATGTAAACATTCTGTCCACAACATCCTACATTATTTTTATTTTAGGCTACCTTAAAAGTGGCCGAGCACCATAGAAATTTGCCAGATCTGTTTAGTGAACCTCATTCAACCCTGTCACCTCAGACAGCTTGCCAGGAAACCTGGAAAGTTTATATCCTTCATCTGGTCACCTTTATGTCTTCTTATTCCTCCAGAGAGATCTTCCCCAGACCTCTACAGAGGCTGCCAACATTTTTTTCCAGGTGGTCAGCTGGTACTATGAGAGCTCTTCTGCTGCCTAGGTCAGCCTTGGTGATAGCCCTTCCAGACTCTGTGCTGTTACCCCTTTAATTCCTCATGAGCTTGGGAGCCTTGGGAGAGACTGAGATTCAGGCTCACTTACACAGGCAAATAACACAATGCAAAGTCTTGACTTGGCATCCTAGCCCCAGTGTCTGAACAGCTCTTTTATACATGAGCCCTCCCAGCTATGGGCATTTGATGGAGATCCACACTCCTTACCACGCTCCCAGGGGATGGCTGCAGCAGTACCCCAGAGGCAATAACCAGGAAGTGGTTTTCCAGAAGCCACAGTCCCCATCGGTGATCTCTGTAAGGAGGGCTTTCATTTTCTCATAAACATTGGTGGTTGGTGGTTTAGTCGCTAAGTTGTGTCCGACTCTTGTGATCCCACGGACCGTAGCCTGACAGGCTCTTCTGTCCATGAGATTCTCCAAGCAAGAATACTAGAGTGGGTAGCCTTTCCCTTCTCCAGGGGATGTTCCCAACCCAGGGATTGAGCCCAGGTCTCCTGCATTGCAGACAGATTCTTTACCAACTGAGCTATAAGGGAAGCCTCATAAATTTTAGTTTCTTTAATTTAACTCTGTAATTTTTCCAAATTTTCTATGGCTTTATCTTGCTTTGTTTTTCAAAAGAGAAGATGACATCTTTTGATAGTTATAAATACTGGTCCCCAGATACCTAATGGGGATTTTGAGGATAGCTGTTCAGTTGATTCAATAAAGCCCATGACGAAGTGACCAGAAGTGACATCACCCTAGAGGAGTACCTCCAAATTTCTGATTCGTCACTTTCCAAGCTCCTAGGAGATGTGGTGAGCATAGCTGTAACAATATAGAGAGAGGAAAGAAAGTTCATTTGGGTCACAGAGTAGTCAGATCAGTTTTCAAGCAGGGCAGTGTATTACCACCGCATTTTTTAAAAAGTCATTTTTTCTGTACCTGAGGAATAGTTTTTCTTTTCCGGTTTCCAACATGCCCAAATGAGCAGCCATGGGCTTTCTCATTTTCTCACTTGGCCTATTCCATGTGTCTCTTAAAGTAAAAGTCCTCTCCAGGGCTGGAGAGTTTACCCACAACTTCTCTTTGGCACTAATCGCCACATTGCAAGAGGTTTGGATCTCCTTGCATTCGTACATGCTCAATTGCCTCAGTCATGCCGACACCTTGTGAGTCTATGGACTGTAGCCCATCAGGCTCTTTTGTCCGTGGGATTCTCTAGGCAACAATACTGGAGTGGGTTGCCATGCCCACTTCCGAGGCATCTTCCTGACCCAGGGACCAAATTCCCATCTCTTATGTCAAGAGGATTCTTTACCACTGAGCCGCCAGAAAAACCCTTGAGTTCCTTTACACTTTCAATACATTTATGGCCAACTTTCCTTTGGCTTAATCCTTTCCCCACCTCTAACTATCTGTACTATTTAACCACACCCTAACCAAGCTGTTACCTGAAATGTTATCAGCAGGATATACTGTCATTCACAGATTCATAATCGAATTATAGCGGTTTGCATACTATGATTACTCAAAGTCAGGTAAGAAGTTTCTGGAACACCTTACAAAATACCAAGTGACAGGATCCCTACCCTGAAGTGCTTACAATTGAGGTATCTAGATCAGACAAAAACTGGAGAGGGTAACAAGTAAAGTAGATTTGCAGAAAAGGAGATGAACTTTAGAAAGATGCAAAAAAGAAATGACTGGACATGTAAATGATGGCTACCTTTTCGGTGAGTAATATAAAAACAAAGCATGAAAATAAATATATATATTAAAAAAAAAAAATAGTCCCAGAAGCTGACACAAAAGTAAAAGCTATGAAATGAAGTAGATCAAGCTGGATTCCAGACTAACTATGCAGAGGCCCAATGAGAACAAAATCACTGAACTCACTTTAGAAACAAACTAAGTGAAAGAAGCTCATCACAAAGCAGAGTGATATCTTATTTATGGGAGGAAAAAATAGCATGCCTAACAGAGATCTAGACAAAATTTTAATGTAAAAATTTAGAAGGTGAAAATTCACAGTTCCAAATAGATTTAAAATTGCTTTTACCTCATTGTAATATAATTTTAGATAACTTTTCATTGTTCACATTTCATAGATTGTGGTAACTAAAGTAGCAAGGGAACATTAATGAAATCAAAATCATTGTGAGATTTTGTGTGTTTTTTTTCTCTCAAATGTTCAAAATTCCTTGGTATTTTGAAGACACTCTCATTTGGATTTTGTTTTTAAATTATTTTAAAATAATTGTTGTACATCAGATTGTACATATTTTAGCTTAGTCAGCTGGCCTCTTATTCTGTTTTACAGATGACAATTTCAGACTTTGGCACTTCATTTCTTTCTTTTTTAATTTCAATTATCCCACACTGAAGTTGGCAGGAAAACCAAGTAGATGGTTTATAAACACAGATAAAGTGCCACAGAGTAAATAACACACTATGAGAACACCCAGCGATTTACTGCTGAAATCCAGGGTAAGCTTGTGAAAGCTGGTTGGCTCCACAATGGCGCTCCTCTCCAGAACTGAAGGCTGGCTTGGCTCCGTGTGTCTAAGGTGGGGCTGCAAGGGCGTGGGTCAGGTGGGACCAGGACCCTTCCCTGGGCTGGGAAAACTGCTCATTAGTCATTACCCTGTGCCTCTCCCCAGCACAGAGAGTCTGAGCCAAGCTGAAATAGACTTCGTAGGGGGGAGATTTTCTCAGTTTGCCTCTGGAGATGAGGACTACTGCCCTCCTGACTGCCCTGTCTGGGATTTCCCAAAGGACAGTCACTTTTCCCTGTGGGGTGAGGAATGGCTTTCCTGACAAGTCTCCTCTGGCCACTGCAGAGACCTGCTAAAGACAGGTCATTTCTGCTCAGCGCCTTAGGAACCAGTGCTCTGGCTCATGTAGCAAAGTCTCAAAATCACTCATTACATCTAGGGGAGAGTTGAACAGTTATCTAGAACCCAAAATCATCCAACATAAAGGAGACCCAAAAGATCACTGTCATAGGTTGAACTGTATCCCCTTCAAATTCATATGTTGAAGTCCTAACCTCAAGTATACCTTAGATCGGGATGTTATATAGACAGAGAGTTTAAAAAAAAATACCCTTTTATCTTGATTATGAGATAAAGCAAGGTCACTAGAGCAAGCTCTACTCCAGTAGGACTAGCATCTTCATAAAAGGGAGAAGTTTGCACACAGAGACACACATAGAGGGAAGAGGATGTGAAGAGACAGGGAGAAGAGGTCAACTGCAAGCCTGGAAGAGACCCTTTCCTTCACAGCCCTTAGAAGGAACCAACCCAGCAAACACCTTGATCCAGACTGCCAGCCTCCAGGACTACAAGAACTGTGAGAGAATGCATTTTCATTGTGTAAGCAGCCTAGTCTGTGGTTCACTGCTATAGCAGCCCTAGAAGAACAGTTCAACAATTCAGTCACTAAATTTCATGAAGAGATCGTCTAATACAACTGTGATTCTAGCTGAGGAACCCGAGGCAGAGGGACAGAAAAAGAGCTGCTTTTGCCCCACAGTCTGTCTGCCCCACAGTGCCAGGCCTGACACCGGATTCAGGGTGCATCACCTCCCCAGAGGAGCGACCCCCCGCCACCATCAGAAGGTCATTGAAGGGTCACGTTTAAGGAATCAGTAGAGGTCACACCGAAGAACCCACACTCACTCAGCAACTGCACCATGATGGGGGCTAAGTGTGGACAGACCCAAGTCTTCACAAGAAGATGGACGCTCTGAGCTTTCAGCACTTCATTCGCCTTCCTGAAGTGAAGCACCCGCAGCAAACACCCTTTGAGGGCCTTCCTGAAATAATGGAGCTGCAGGGGAAGGTTTAAGATAAATGTGCCTAATGGTTTATTTTCATACACCTATTTCAGATCCCCAACTCCAGGGCCCAGGACTAAACTTCCACCAGCATAACATAAGCAATCTTTTTCCACCCTCTCCAACTCAGTAAGGGAAGCCATGGAGGAAGCTTGTTCCAGGGATCTAGAGAATGAATGACCTAGGAGAAGTTGCCCCAAGGGATGACGAAATCTCACAAGCAACACCTGTCTGCAACTTCACGCAGTCTCTAAGGTGGTCAGGTCACAGGTCTATACAGGCAAACAAGTGTTACATCTTGGTGTGTACGCTGCCCTACCCTGCGTGTGCTCTACTTTGTATAGTCTTATCCTCTAGTTAATTGGCAAGAAATTTCTTAGAAGTGACATATTTGAACTGGGAAGCAATGGAAGTTTTTACATGACTACTATCTACCTCTTTCTATAATACAAGGGGAATTTTAAGCTGGGGCTTGAATTCAAGCAGAATATAAGCTCAAGGTTAGAATTCAGGGAGTTCATGAACTCCCTGATGAGGGGAAAAAAAAAATCACATCTTTATTCTCACAAACTTCTAACTAACCTTTAGCGTTTCCTTCTTTTTGAATGTAGGCAATAAAGCAGTGGTATTAACAATATGCATTGGAGAAGGAAATGGCAACCCACTCCAGTATTCTTGACTGGAGAATCCCAGGGACAGAGGAGCCTGGTGGGCTGCCATCTATGGGGTCACAGAGAGCTGAACACGACTGAAGCAACTTAGTAGTAACTGAAATAGAAGTCATTAATACAATCATAGACACATCAATTGTTAAGAATATAAAATTTTCACTCATGCTCATCACAGCTTTGAAATATTGGTAGTTAATATACCTATCATTTGGTATTACTGAATATTATTTTATATATTCATTTTAAAAGGCAAACAATTTTTTTCTTTGATAATTGCATTTCAGTATAATTCATTTTTAGAAATCCTGTATGTTTTATTTATGAATTTATAAACATTATCCTAAGAAGAGAGTTGTAGACTTACCAGACTCCCAGATCATGGCACAAATAAAGGTTAGGAACCCCTACTGTGGCAGCAAGCAGTCACTGGGAAAAGGGATCAGAACTGTGACCGTTCCAGCCTGTCACTTTTAATCAGAAAAAAATTAGAAAGATCCTCAATAAGCTCCTGAATCATGGGAAGCTGATTAAGAATGTAGATAACTGCATTCTATCCCCAAAGAGTTGAGTCCAGGTGGCCCTGGGTGAATTTGTTTGTTTTTTAAAAGAGATTTTGAAGCAGGTGGTATAAGGCCCCACTTTAAAAAACCCAGATGTTGATATTCTGCTAATCTAACCATTTTACACTAACATTTAATACCTATCCTGGATTATTTCTTTTCCATCCCTGGCTTCTAAATCCATGATTAAGTAGCATAAGCAAAAAATTTAAAAAAAAATTTTTTTTTACTTTACTTTTGGCAGCAAAAAATTATTTTAAAAGTATTTTCACAAGTAACCAGTTTAGAATAGCATTTATGCTTCAGCACTTTTAAAGATAGAGGCAAACAATGTCAAAAAGAGAAAAGTTAGAGAGGTGTGCAGATGTCAGGGACCTAAAAAGGATGAATATTTTTTCTGAGCATGATGTACTTTGTTGATGTGAAAGATGAAGGAACTAAAGGCTGTAATGCTTGCGGGCTTGTCCAGCTCTTTGAAAGTTTGCTTCTGCAAATACCTCTGCCTCTCTTGAGTTCTGTGATTCATCTTGTGTTCACATTGACAGCTGACTGCCATTTTGCCAAGAAGTTGACACAATTTGCAAAGCAGTAATTGACATCTCCTGGAGAGGTACATAGCCCTTAAGGTAAGGAGGCTTTAGTTAGCGGCACTGTAAACTCAGCTCAAGTGTTCCAAGTAAACAGACTAATTACAATAGCAATTGAAGGACCAGCGTGTTTGCTCTGGGAGGGGAGCAAGCATTGTTTTCTCAAAGTTACTGCAGAACCTTGGAGGCCTCTTAGCTCAGCAGCTGCTATAGTACAAAGCATCAGAAATTACAAAATAAGTTTTAAAGAAATGATTTGTATAGTATGTATCCTTTTCTAATCATTAAGTCTTGTCTGACTCTGCCACCCCATGGACTGTAGCCCACCAGGCTCCTCTGTCCGTGGGATTCTCCAGTCATTACTAGAGTGGGTTGCCATGCCCTTCGCCAGGAGACCTTCCCAACCCAGGGGTTGAACCCGGGTCTCCTGTGTCTCCTGCATTGGCAGGTAGGTTCTTTACCACTGTGCCACCTGAGAAGCCCTTATGCTTTTACCCTGGCCCGTTTTAATTGCAAATCATTGTATCTGGAACAAAAATGCATCCAACTATTAAGAAATTTAAATTGTAAACGTTTTCCCAACTTTGTTGGTAGCTTTGTGCTGTGCTGTGTTGAGCTGTGATGAGTTGCTCAGTCGTATCCAACTCTTTGCGACCCCATGGACTGTAGCCCTCAAGGCTCCTCTGTCCATGAGGTTTCTCCAGGCAAGAATACTGGAGAGGGTTATTGGTAGCTTTACCATAGGCCTCATTAGACCCTACCTTGCACTCTCTCATCCTGGACTGAAAGCCCCTGGAGGACAGGAATGTCGTTTCAGAGCTGACCTGGTTCAGAGCTTGCCTGACACAGCTCTTAACATTAGAGACCCTTCCACAGCAGGAGCTTAGATGGAGGGACTCAAGGACCTTACTTGGGATCTGTCCTCCTGGCCCAGGGCTGGGGCCTGGGTTGGAGTCTTGTCTCTGCCACTTACCAGCTGTTATGACCTCACTTTAGGCCAGTGAGTTACTAGATATTTCCAAACCTCAATTTCTTTGTCTGTGTAAAGGAGATAATAAGAGCCTCTTTCTCTCAGACTTGTGGGAATCACAAGAGGTGATGTATATGAAGTAATTAAGACAGAGCCTGAGAAGTACTCAGGAACTGTCGACTACTGTTATTTTCAACCAAAAGCTTGGACAAAACATAAAATGATGCTACTGTGAAATCCTGAGCTAGGAAAACCTCAGATAATGGCAGTCAACAATCTGAGTATTAGAAATCCATGACAGCAGCTTTTAGCCAGTGATCATGCATCAGAATCACCTAGAGAGCTTTCTCAACATTCTAATAAGCCAGAGTTCCCAGGAAGCTGTGAGTAACCCTCCTTTTGAACACTTATCTTTTTGTGGTAATGACCCTGGAGCAGTATTTCTGGGCAGATGGTGCTGAGGGAGTCTGGGATCTATAAGGCCTCTGGGAGTCACAGGGCACCTGGCTACTGATGGAGTCTCTTAAGAACAGTTAATAACTTGCTGCTCATTTACAAAAGAGTCCATGTCAGCATGTCTTTTCAATTGGTCTCTTATATTTCAGTATATTTATTTTCTTTTCAGATTCACAGTGACAAGCAAGAGGTAAGTCACAGAATTCCCCTGTAAAAAATGATTTAAAAACTCTACACTCAATTGTCACTCAAAAATGGTTAGAATGGAAAGTTTTATGTCATATATGTATATATTTTGCTACAATTTTTAAAAATTAATAATAATATATACCAAAACCCAATATACTTTAAATGGGTACCTTATATATGAATTATATCTCAATAAAGCTGTTTTTTTTTTAATGTCTATTCAAAATATGGAAATCTTTTTCAATCTTCCTTGCATGAAAGAGGCCCCAACAAATGTCTTCGTCCTCAGTAGCTAGAACTCATAACTAAATTCCTCTATGCATGTTCTCAGTCAAAGCAAAGCTTTCAGTCACTTGGGATTCAGGGATTTTCCTTGGAAAATGCTACCTTACATCTTCCAAGAAGAAAAAAAGGGAGGAAAAAAAGGAGGAGGAAAAGAAAACTAAAAATAAGTATGTAATTATAAGGGGTTTTTTTCTGTCTAGCTCAGTAATCCTATGTTTATCATTAGAACATAGCACAATAGTTCAATTCTGATATTATTGTTCTCCAATCTCTCTTTTGCCCTTAATCTTGCTTTCTATTCCCTAAAAAAATAAGATTCTTTTCTGGGATGCTCTTGGGAAGGACAGTCACTGCATCAACTCCCCACTGCAGCTTGCCCTTTCCTCAGACACACAGAAGATTGCTCTTCTTATCTGCATCCAATAAAGTCACAGGAAGGTGTGAAGGGTTATAAAAAAACTACAGTGAGAAAAAAAAAACCCCACAAAACTACAGTGGGTTAACTTTCCCAGAGATGCTTCTCTTTGAAAAGTTTAGCTCGTTAACTACAAGGGATGACTGTCTGGGGGCTGTATATACCCAAGGTAATTTTGATCAGATGGGCTTTTCCATCCATCTCAGATATAACCACAGTACACTGGGTCTATGCTGGAGGCTGTCATCATCTGTCTTTCCCTTGGAATTAGAATCTTCCACTTCGGGTGGATGCCACTGAGATGAATGATACAGTTGGCCTTACCTTCAAACTCAGTCTGCTTGACCTGAAGGTGGTCATTTAGAAAATTCCTTTCACTGGAGAAACAGCAAAGGTATTTGTAGTGCATGTGTCCACATCCTTCACTGTTTATGAGTAGCGATGGAAGATTTAAAAGTTTCTTTTTATTTATCTGGCTGCACAGGGTCTTAGTTGTGGCATGCAGGATCCAGTTCCCAGACCAGGGATCAAACTCAGGCCCCTGCATTGGGAACACAGAGTCTTAGCCACTGGACCAGGGAATTCCCAGATTAAAAGTTTTAATCACTGAGAAAGCACCACTTTAGTGTTTTAAAGGTTAAGAGATTTAGCTATGGTCAACTGGTCAACTAATGGCCAATAGAGCTGGAAATCGAAACACCCAGTTATTCAAGTCCTTGAATCACTGCCTGGGCTTTAATCTCCTCACCTGTTTGCTACTGTTGAGATGCCAAGAAAAGGATTATATAACTTTCAAGGTCCTTCCTAGGTCTATGACACAATTTTACAGCAGGGAAAGTCTCATCAAGATAGTGACAAATTAGCCAGCATTGCCCCACCTAAAGATGAAAGGATGATTCAGGGTCATTCCGTCATTTTATCTAGGGTAGTGGGGCTAACTATCCCTCTTCTGAATACAATATTAGATATACAAATGCACTGATGAGAATCTGTGATCATCATAGAAAAATATCCAAGGAGAGACCCAAACATATGTAGTCTTATATAATGATGTCATTGTACAGTGGTAGATTGAGATGTCTGTGCAGCAGGGTTGTCAGCAACCTGTGATGTCAGCTGAGAAGAGGCATTATAGTCAGATTTCCTTTCCCTCAGCAACTCTCTTCATGGTCTCATTTGTATCAGGAGGACAGGAGCCACGTTCTCCATCTGCTGCTTGAGAAACAGCACAGGCTTTGGGATCAGCTCACCCTCCCTTGGTTCCTTTTAAGTCAGAACCCTTACTTGAAATAGCCCAAATCTCCCCTATGATCATGTTTCACTCATACTTATCTTCCACATATCCCCAGTAGCGTCTCCACCTCATCCTGTATTTGGCGCCCCTCTACCCCCTCCACAGACCCCACTGTACCCTGGGCTTCCCTGTTTCTCCCTTGGGAGGTAGTTACTGTTGTGTGTGTGCATGTTCAGTTGCTCTGTTGTGTCCGACTCTGTGTGACCCCATGGACTGTAGCCCGCAAGTTTTATCTGTTCATGGGATTACCCTGGCAAGAATACTGTACGGGTTCCCATCTCCTCCTTCAAGGGATCTTCCCCATCCAGGGATCGAACCCGCATCTCCTGTGGCTCCTGCACTGACAGGTGGATTCTTTGCATTGAGTCACCTGGGAAGCCAGTTACCATTATTATCCTCATCTTACAGAGGAGGAAACTGAGGCACATTGGATGTTGACTTCAAACAGTCGTGGAGATCTTGAAGGGGAAGAATGCGTGATGAAGCTGTAGAGAGCAAGAACTACTTAAGGAGGCTGACCCGGAGGGTAGGAAAGAGGAAGGAAACTCTCCTCTCCTTGCCTTTCTCCTTCATTTTGCCCAGGGACCTGGATGGAAGTCAGGATCCTTGGAATGACTCAGTCAGTCAGTTAATCATTGAAGTAACATCTTTTATGATGTGACCCAGGTTAAATGAGGACTGGGGAATTTGCTACTGATTCCACGCTTCTTTGCAACATTAAAGGATTTCAGATGCTGCTTTGGGCACACTTATTACGAAGACGGACCTATGTGGTGCTCAGTTCTGCGTGTGCACTTAGTCACTCAGCTGTGTCCGACTCTTCGTGACCCCATGGACTGCAGCCCACTAGGCACCTCTGTCCATGGGATTTTTCAGGCAAGAAATACTGGAGTGGGTTGCTATTTCTTTTTCCAGGGGATCTTCCTAACCCAGGGATCGAAACCCATGTCTCCTCTGTCTTCTGCATTGCAGGCAGATTCTTTACCCACTGAGCCATCTGGGTTCTCTGCTTCCTTTCAATATTCCCAGAGATGTGAGGAGCATAGCAGCTCCTGAGTGACATTTTCCCAAAGAAACTCCTATAACATATAGATTTGTACCACATGTGATTTGTATGTGATTTGTATCTGAAGCCAAAATTATACCTGATCTGTGGTCCTTTGGTATTCAATTGACATGCATAATTTTCAATTATGAAATTCTGGTGATGATCAGACTAACAGATGAATTTAGCTTCTTTATTTGTATCGGCTTTGTTTCAATACTGACCCAAACCACTTTTGAAATGTGTAAACAGTACTAGTTACTTAAATTTCCTGGGCCTCAGTTTTCTTATATACAATGAGGATAAAAACAGTTTCTGCTTCTCGGTTGGAAAAATTAAATGAGTTTGTTTATACACACACACACACTTTATATATATATAAACTGCCTAGTCCATAGTAACATTCAAATATTGCTATTACTATATCATGTATAAAACATACATTTGAGTACCTTAGTATCATCCAGTGCTGTGTCAAGCCCGAGGGATCCACAGATGAGTATTTTCCTTCTTAAACCTTCCAAGCTTAAAATTTTTTTCAGATGATTTACTAAGATATAAACAATGATGCCAGATAACAGGAATTAGAAGTAGATAAGACAGATAAGGTCAAGGGAAGAAGAAGAAGGGGCAAACAGGGGGCAGGAAAACTTCCCTGAAGGGTCACATACTTATTAAGGGTGGGCCACCTTTCTGGCTCTGACTTCCCTGCAGCCAACAGGAAGCTGCAAAGTTGAACAAGAGGAGATTTCCGACCTCAGGGAGCTCTGAGTCTAGTTGAGGAAACAGATGTGTAAACAAACAATTACAGTGCAATGTGATGAATGCAAAAGTGGAAGTTCTCTGGCAGGCTTTGCAGAGGAAATGATATTTGAGATTGGCTTTCAAGGATGGAGAGGGTTACAGAGAATAACCAGGAAAAGAAACAGAGTAGGCAAAGGCTTGCAGTCTTGAAGAGCACCACTGTCAGCTCAGAAAACAGTGTAAAATTTTTTAGAGTTCCATCAGAAAAGTTCTAGAAGGCATTCAGGTCCTCAATAATTTTTTTTCTTCCATGAAATAATGACAGGGCTCCTGATAAGTGTTCCACGGCAGCAAGAACAATAAACACAGCTTCAAAGAAATCAGAGTGAAGTTAAAAAATCAGGCAAAATGCCAAAGAATGAAAAGAAACCCTGAAACTCTACCCCTCTCCCTATTTGTCCACTAAGATTTGGCTTTCCTCAGTAATCTGTGGGGAAGGAGAAGGTTTTACGCTTAGATATAAATATTGAGTAATTCATAGTCATCTAAAAACAGCATCAGAAAAAGAGAACTAATAGGATGGAATTTTGGAACTGTGTCAGATTATTAGAAATTATAAAATCCCACACTCATTTTAATTAAAAAGAAGCATAAGCAATTAAAAAAGAACAGCTAGATAGTGGTAAAGCTGAATTGACACTGAAGTTTTTCCTACTTTCACTTTGAGTCTCTTTCTAGTTGACCACATGGTTTCTGCCAATCTAGTGGCAGGGTTTTGAGATCTGATATAATTCTTCAAAAATTAAGGAGCAACACAGGGCCAGAAACAGGAGAGAGTAGCTGAGGAACTAATTCAAATTCCAAAGAATATCTTTTGCAATATGTGAGAGGTTATTAAATACATGAAGAATCCTATAGAGGACTTATGTATTTAAAAGGGGAGGGAATTACAATTAAGTACATTACAACATTTTAAAAAATCTTCCAGCTTGACATAAATGTTTCCTTATATTTACAGCTACCCAATTCGAGAATAATTTATTTTCAAAGAACAATGACTGTAACTTGACAGAAGTTTTCTTTCTGCACATTGCCATGCCATTGACTGCACTGGTTTAAACTGTGTCTTCACAGAAATCCTTTATCCTCCTGGCTAATGAATGATCTTTTAGCACTGAATCCTAACGCTGCATAGTGGGCTGGTTCCATCTGGCTCTCAATCAGGTCATCTATGAACATATGTTTAAGAGCACTGAGACAGTTCCATATTCAAAGAAACTCTTTGTTGAAATCTTTTAAGTGAAGCAAAGATAAATAATTACTCCCTTATTGTATTCTTTTGGAAGTTCTGTTTATATATTCTGCATTCTATTGTTCTGCTTTAAAAGGGATCACCTGTTTCTTTTTCAAAACTGACTGGATTTTCCTGGTGTGAATGATTTGCACATATTCACTTTTGTAGCGTGGCCAGCGATTTCAATTTTATAGAACCTGCTTTGCCAGGTCCAGAGCCTGCTTGCCAAACGAGCTTTTCAGGGGCACAAAAGCCCTTCCCAGCCAGGACAGGGATCAGTATGCTTATCATGGTATGGGACTTCCCTGGTGGCTCAGTTGGTAAAGAATCTGCCTACAATGTGGGAGACCTGGGTTCAGTCCCCGGGTTGGGAAGTTCCCTGGCTTGGTATGGCCAGTGCCAAACTAGTATCTGACTGGAGAAGCACTCAGAGGAACTCTGGTGAATGAACTGAAAGATTAATGATCAGGACCAGGGTAACATAGGTCAGGATGGGATGTGTATCTCTGGTAACTCCCAACTTCCTTCTCAGCTGTAGGGGCTGTTCTTTCGCTCCCCCACTGAGATATCAATTACACATTGCCCAACCACTGTCGAAAGCCTCCACTTTTATTTTTCACCCTTATGACTGTCAAACACTCTACATTATTATTAGCAGTATACTACATAGTATAAAAGGTCATTTCTATTATCACCCCAGATCCACAAAACAAGCAAGGATTATCACTAGGACCCACACACAAGAAAGCCAGGAGGAGGAAGCCTGAAGGACCTGGCCATTAGCACACAGTGAAGTAGCAATGGGGTTCCCATCTTCACAGCCCTTCACCCTGCTTCACAGAGTTCTCATTCTACAAAAGTAGCCCTTGCTCTACGCTACTTTCATTCCACATTAAAATATCCATAGCTTCGCTACGTCATTCAGGAGACTCCCAAGATAAGGAGGTAAAGCTTAGTTTCAAATCCAGTCTCTGCTGTATACCCAATTGCCTAACCTCTCTGAATCTCAGTGGTCTAACGTATACACTGGGTTCATATACAATTTCCTGTTACAGTAAGTATATACTCTTTCACCATCTCTGCAACTTATACATTTCAAAACAAATAGAAATAAATACGTGACAGTTCACTGAAATGACATGTGTAAAGTACTTGGCAGAGAATAGGTCTCAAAATGTTTGTTCTACCCTGAGCAGTTCAATTACCTCATTATCAAGGCTGATGAGTTTTGCTGTGACACATTTCTTGTACGAAGGTGTCCATAACTTGAGTGTGTTTCTAGTTGGTGGAGTGTGTGAGAAATAAGCTCACTGGCATTTCCTCTTATCCTATCCTCCTAGGGAATTTCAGGCTTCCCTGCTTGCTGGGAAGAGTGCACTAGGGTTGGATTGATCTCTGGGCAAAATAATGAAGTAGGATAGTTTCCTTTTCCTGTCCTTTCACTTTCCTCTCTGATTATTTTCTCACATTTGGGTTTTTCCTCTTCACCCACTCCATCTTTCCAAGATCCTGTATTTTAACATTCACCTCAAAAACTAATAATTACACATCCGTTTTTTTTTTAAGGTTAACTATTCCACTGCATTAAATATCCGATGTACAAAATATATATATTTGGTTCCTATCCTTTAATGCCCAGTGGACAACTACATACACTGAATCCAGGGTTGAGAATTGCAACTCTTGTGTATGTATATACACACACACAGCCATAAATAATTTTTATAACTAATGATTACAGGTACAGAGCTTCAAGACATTCTCTTTCAGAAGGAATATATCCTTCTACTTCAAGAATGTTCAACAGCTTTGATTTGTCATGGATAATTATCCTGGTCTCTCCACACTGGGATGGCAGTCAGGAAGTTGCATTTTCTGTGTCTTAGGGCCAGAATTTTTACCAATATTTCCATGGCATTATGACTTCCATTAACCAACAAGGCCACTCATCTTTCAGAGAACACAGGGATACATAAACAAGCATGCCAGTGAGTATGTGTACACAAGAACACACATACACTGACCCTGAAATAAGACTTCCTCTTTCCTCTGACTGAAATGTATTTCCCCAAAGTGGAAAAGTCAGAGAAGGGAAAGTATTTTTTTCCCATTTGGTTGTCTTCAGTGATTGTCAGTTAAACCTTAACTTTGATGAACAATGCAATGCTATGTCTAGTTCTACCTAAACATCATCTATCTAAACTTTGTTGATGTACATTTTTATACACACATGACCTGAGGAGAACCTATCCAGATCTCAAAAGAATTGGATCATTCTTTATGGTTGTTAAATACAGAAGAACTGAATCCAAATCTGTGGACTCTCCAAATCTATGCTGTCCAAAACGATAGCTGCTACTCACAGGCAGCTACTGACCATCTGTCTGAGTAAATGCAAAATACATACTCTAAGCATTTAAATACACAGTGGGTTTTGGAGATTTAATATGAAAAAGGCATATGTAATATATAACCATTACGTTAATTACACATGGAAATGATAATCTTTAGAATATATTGGGTAAAGTGTTATTAAAATTAATTTTCACTTGTTTCCTTTTCTTTCTTTATGTCTGTATAGCTTAAACCTGTAGGTTGCATTATACATCTATTGGACAGCACTAGTCTAGATGTTAATTCAGTCATGAAAAGATCATTGACATGAAATGTTTTCTTACTCTAGAGTATATGGGCTAGCTGAGCAATAATCTCCAGCCATGTAACACCTGACATACCTTACATTTACATGCCTATTTGTTCATTCTCTCTCTCTCTTCCCCCACTGGAAAATAAAGTTCATATGATAGCTCAGTTGGTAAAGAATCCGTTGGCAATGAAGGAGACTGCAGTTCAATTCCTGGGTCAGGAAGATGCACTGGAGAAGGGATAGGCTACCCACTCCAGTGTTCTTGGGCTTCCCTTGAGGCTCAGTTGGGAAAGAATATGCCTGCAGTGCAGGAGACCCTGGTTCGATCCCTGGGTTAGGAAGATCCCCTGGAGAAGGGAAAGGCTACCACTCCAGTATTCCGGCCTGGAGAATTCCATGGACTGTATAGTCCATGGGGTAGTCAGACATGACTTTCACTTTCAAATAAAATTTTATGGACTGTTAACCCTCAGCATGTAAAGTAACTGAAAATTCAAAATGCATCTGCCCTCCTCCTTTACAAGCAAAGCTTTGCAGGAAGGCATTTCAGCTTTTGTCCTTTGAGACGTGTGGGTATCCTGCATGTGGATGCACGCCTATTACAGTTGCCCGAATGGTGGCGTGCTGGAGTCTGCCAGCTGTCAACTTCTGGGAAAAACTCTACCTCCCACAAAATGTCTGAGAAATCCTGGGGCCCATCCCTGGACACTGTAATTCAGTTTTGTTTTAAATTTTAATTTAAATAGCCACCATGTGGCTGGTGGTGGTTTAGGCACTAAGTCATGTCTAACTGTTGCAATCCCATGGTCTGTAGCCTGCCAGGCTCCTCTGTCCATGGGATTTTCCAGGCACGAATACTGGTGTAATTCAGTTTTGGCTTATGGCTTTCCCATTATCCCCTTCTTTCCTCCTTCCTTCCTGATGCTTAAGCAAAAACCCTCCAAGTTATTCTTGACTCTTCCTCTCTCATTTTCCACTTGTAGTTCATTAGCAAATCCCATTGTTTCTTCCTTCAAAATTCAAACTCTGCCACTGCCACCCTGGTCCAAGTCACGTGCATCTAAATGAATGGAAGTCAGACCATAGAGCTCCTCTCTTTAAGAGTATCCAGTGTCTCCCAGCAGTCAAGGCAAAGTCAAAGCTCTTAAAATGACTGAAAGGCTTATCTTACTCCCAAATTCTCAGATCTCAGTCCCCTAATGTTCTCCCTTTGGCCCACTGTGCTCAAGGCATACTAGTCTCCAAGTTGTTCCAACACCCAGGCACACTCCCCGCCTTGCGCTTCTATTTCTGTTGCTTGGAATACCCTTCCTCCAAATCTTTGCCTGGCTGTTTCTTCACTTCTTTCGTCTCTGTTCACATTGCATGTCTTCCTTGGCCACCTATGTAAAATACCATTCTCTCCCTGTTATTTAATTCATTTTTCCCCATATCAGAATCTTACATAGCATATATTTACTTGTTTGTTTGTCATGTCTCACCACGAGAACTTAAGGTTCATAAGAGTAAAGATTTTGCAGTTATATTTTCATTGCCTACATATGGCTTACACCATGGGTGCTCAATGATATTGCATATAAAAAAAGTACTTCATAACCCACTCCCAAACTTCAAATTGTAGGCTTTTAAACATTCACATCTACAATTGGCAAAGCACACCAGAGGTTTTTTTGGAACCCTAGAAAACAAACCATTTCTTTTAGTATTCTCCCCCTCATTGACACTTACAAATCATTTCATATACAAACTATACACACACATACACACACACACACACATATATGTAAAATGATGGTTCAGATTACAATTAATATATATGTGAATACATTCATACATATATAAATTATATATTATTGATATATATACTAAAGTTTATACATTTACATGTCAGACTTCTGTGGGTTAGACATAGTTAGAAATTTCCAGTCTTAATTTACCCTGCTAACTAGACCTGGAGTACCCTTCCATGCATTAGAATTCTATCCACTTTTCAAACACTGCATGCATGCTCAGTTGCTCAGCTTTGTCTAAGTCTGTAACCCCCACCAGGCTCCTCTGTCCAAGAGATTTCCCAGGCAAGAGGGTGGCTCTTTCCTCCACCAGGGGATCTTCCCAACCCAAGGATCGAACCTTTATCTCCTGCACTGGCAGATTCTTTACCACTGAGCCACTTGGGAAGCCCTTATTAAACAGTACATTATCTCTATTTCGAAGATCTAAGTACAATTTAAAATACATGTTAATTGTCAGACTTAGTTTCTTTTGCCCTCAATTAGAGGTTTCGGGTGAGGTCTCATTCTGTATTACCTGTTTTTGCACTTAGCCTAAAACACCTCAAGAAGATTCTGTCTTTTTCATTTTTATTTCCTGTAGCTGCTATCACAAGTCCTTGTGCACAGTAGGTGCTTAATTATATTTGTTGTATAGGATTTACATATATGAATATTTCTATTTTTAAAAAGCTTCATGAATGTTTCTTAAACCAAATTTGAAGCAAACTTTTTAGACAGAAATAATTTCTAAGTTAAAGTCTAAACTATATAAACTGGCTGTGTCTTGGCATACATGTTTGTCCTGTCCATTTAAATTTCCCACTTAGGAGAATTTTATTCATTTCCACTACCAGCATCTCTTAGTACTTCAGCAATAGCATCCCTTTAAAAAAAAAAAAATTATTTTAGTTGGAGGCTAATTACTTTACAAGATTGTAGTAGTTTTTGCCATACACTGACATGAATCAGCCATGGGTGTACATGTGTTCCCCATCTTGAGGCCCCCTCCCACCTCTCTCCCCATCCCATCCCTTAGGATTGTCCCGGTGCACTGGCTTTAAGTGCCGGTTTCAGGCATCAAACTTGGACTGGTGATCTATTTTACATATGGTCATAAACATGTTTCATTGCTGTTCTCTCAAATCATCCCACCCTCGACTTCTCCCGCAGAGTCCATAAGTTTGTTCTTTATATTTGTGTCTCTTTTTCTGTCTTGCATATAGGGTCATCATTACCATCTTTATAAATTCCATATATATGCATTAATATACTGTATTGATGTTTTTCTTTCTGACTTACTTCACTCTGTATAATAGGCTCCAGTTTCATCCACCTCATTAGAACTGATTCAAATGTGTTCTTTTTAATGGCTGAGTAATAGTCCATTGTGTACATGTACCATAGCTTTCTTATCCATTCATCTGCCGATGGAAATATAGGTTGCTTCCATGTCCTAGCTAACATTGGGGCACATGCGTCTCTTTCAATTCTGGCTTCGTTGGTGTGTATGCCTAGCAGTGGGATTGCTTGATCATATGGCAGCTCTATTTCCAGTATTTTAAGGAATCTCCACACTGTTCTCCATAGTGGCTGTACTAATTTGCATTCCCACCAACAGTGTAAGAGGGTTCCCTTTTCTCCACACCCTCTCTAACATTTACTGTTTGTAGACTTCTGGATAGCAGCCATTTTGATTGGTGTGAGATGATACCTCATTGTGGTTTTGATTTGCATTTCTCTGATGATGAGTGATGTTGAGCATCTTTTCATGTGTTTGTTAGCCATCTGTATGTCTTCTTTGGAGAAATGTCTGTTTAGTTCTTTGGCCCATTTTTTATTGGGTCGTTTATTTTTGTGGTATTGAGCTGCTTGTATATTTTTGAGATTAATTCTTTGTCAGTTGCTTCGTTTGCTATTTTTTTCTCCCATTCTGAAGGCTGTCCTTTCACCTTGCTTATAGCTTCCTTCATTGTGCAAAAGCTTTTAAGTTTAATTAGGTCCCATTTGTTTATTTTTGCTTTTATTTCCATGACTCTGGTCATAGAGGATCCTGCTGTGATTTATGTCAGAGAGTGTTTTGCTTATGTTTTCCTCTAGGCATTTTATATACAATGCTTTAATCCATTTTGAGTTCATTTTTGTGTATGGTGTTAGAAAGTGTTCTAGTTTAATTCTTTTACATGTGCTTGACCAGCTTTCCCAGCACCACTTGTTAAAGAGATTGTCTTTTCTCCATTGTATATATATTCTTCCCTCCTTTGTCAAAGATAAGGTGTCCATAGGTGTGTGGATTTATCTCTGGGCTTTCTATTCTGTTCCATTGATCTATATTTCTGTCTTTGTACCAGTACCATACTGTCATGATGACTGTGGCTTTGTAGTAGAGTCTGAAGTCAGGCAGGTTGATTCCTCCAGTTCCATTCTTCTTTCTCAAGATTGCTTTGGCTATTCAAGGTTTTTTGTATTTCCATACAAATTGTGAAATTATTTGTTCTAATTCTGTGAAAAATGCCACTGATAGCTTGCTAGGGATTGCAATGAATCTACAGATTGCTTTGGGAAGTATACTCATTTTCATTATATTGATTCTTCCAATCCATGAACATGATCTATTTCCCCACCTACTTGTGTCATCTTTGATTTCTTTCATCAGTGTTTTATAGTTTTCTATATATAGGTCTTTTGTTTCTTTAAGTAGATTTATTCCTAAGTATTTTATTCTTTTCATCGCAATGGTGAATGGAATTGTTTCCTTAATTTCTTTCTGTTTTCTCATTGTTAGTGTATAGGAATGGAAGGGATTTCTGTGTGTAATTTTATATCCTGCAACTTTACTACATTCATTGATTAGCTCTAGAGGTTTTCTGGTGGTGTCTTTAAGGTTTTCTATGTAGAGGATCATGTCATCTGCAAACAGTGGGAGTTTTACTTCTTCTTTTCTGATTTGGATTCCTTTTATTTCTTTTTCTTCTCTAATTGCTGTGGCTAAAACTTCCAAAACTATGTTGAGTAGTAGTGGTGAGAGTGGGCACCTTTGTCTTGTTCCTGACTTTAGGGGTAATGCTTTCAATTTTTCTCCACTGAGGAAAATGTTTGGTGTGGGTTTATCATATATGGTTTTTATTACGTTGAGGTATGCTCCTTCTATGCCTGCTTTCTGGAGGGTTTTTTTTTTTTAATCATAAATGGATGTTGAATTTTATCAAAAGCTTTTTCTGCATCTATTGAGATAATCATATGATTTTTATCTTTCAATTTGTTAATGTGGCATAACACATTGATTGATTTGCAAATATTGAAGAATCCTTGCATCCCTGGAATAAAGCCCACTTGGTCATGATGTATGATCTTTTAAATATGTTGTTGGATTCCGTTTACTAGAATTTTGTTGAGGACTTTTGCACCTATGTTCATCAGAGATACTGGCCTGTAGTTTTCTTTTTCTGTGGCATCTTTGTCTGGTTTTGGTATTAGGGTGATGGTGGCCTCATTGAATGACTTTGGCAGTTTACCTTTCTCTACAATTTTCTGGAAGAGTTTGAGTAGGCTAGGTGTTAGCTCTTCTCTGAATTTTTGGTAGAATTCACCTGTGAAGCCATCTGGTCCTGGGCTTTTGTTTGTTGGAAGATTTTTTTATTACAGTTTCGATTTCTGTGCTTGTGATGGGTCTATTAAGGTTTTCTATTTCTTCCTGGTTCAGTTTTGGAAGGTTATATTTTTCTAAGAATTCATTCACTTCTTCCAATTGTCCATTTTATTGGCATATAGTTGCTGATAGTAGTCTCTTATGATCTTCTGTATTTCTGTGTTGTCTGTTGTGATTTCTCCATTTTCATTTCTAATTTTGTTGATTTGATTCTTCTTCTTTTTTTTTTTCTTGATGAGTCTGGCTAATGGTTTGCATATTTTGTTTATCTTCTCAAAGAACCAGCTTTTTGTTTTGTTGATTTTTGCTATAGTCTTTCTTTTTCATTTACTTTTGCCCTAATTTTTTATTATTTTTTTCCTTCTACTAACCCTTGGGTTCTTCCTTTCTTCTTTTTCTACTTGCTTTTGGTGTACAGTTAGGTTATTTATTTGATTTTTCTCTTGTTTCTTGAGGTAAGCTTGTATTGTTATGAACCGTCCCCTTAGCACTGCTTTTACTGAATCCCATAGGTTTTGGGTTGTCATGTTTTCATTTTCATTCATTTCTATGCATGTTTTGATTACTTTTTTTATTTCTTCTGTGATTTGTTGGTTATTCAGAAGCGTGTTATTTAGCCTCCATATGCTTGTATTTTTAATAGCTCTTTTTTTTTTCTGTAGTTGACATCTAATCTTACCACATTGTGATCAGAATAGATGCTTAAAATGATTTCAATTTTTTTGAATTTACCAAGGCCAGATTTATGGCCCAGGATGTGATCTATCCTGGAGAATGTTCCATGAGCACTTGAGAAAAAGGTGAAATTGTTTTGGGGTAAAATGTCCTATAGATATCAATTAGGTCTAACTGGTCCATTGTATCATTTAAAGTGTGTTTCCTTGCTAATTTTCTGTTTGGTTGACCTATCCGTAGGTGTGAGTGGGCTATTAAAGTCTCCCACTATTATTGTGTTACTGTTAATTTCCCTTTAATACTTGTTAGCATTTGCCTTACACATTGTGGTGCTCCTATGTTGGGTGCATATATATTTATAATTGTTATATCTTCTTCTTGGATTGATCCTTTGATCATTATGTAGTGTCCTTCTGTGTCTCTTTTCACGGCATTAACTTCAAAGTCTATTTTATCTGATATGAGTATTGCTACCCCTGCTTTCTTTTGGTCTCCATTTGCATGAAATATCTTTTACCAGCCTTTCACTTTCAGTCTGTATGTGTCCCTTGGATTAGTCAGCTTATTTAATCTCTTTCTCTCAGATGTTTTGTTTGGTGAAACTTTACTGTACACCACACAGTCACAAAGATAGTGTCTAGGACTGAACCAAATTACTTACAAACTACCTTCCTTCCTCCTCATCTCTGCCCTATCCAAATAAAGTATGTTTTTTATTTAATTATTTTATTTGTGTCAGGTCTTAGCTGTAGCATGCAGGATCTTTAGTTTCAACACGTGGATTCTAGTTCCCTGACCAGGGATCAAACCCAGGTCCCCTGCATTGGGAACGTGGAGTCTTAGCCACGGAACCACCAGAGAAGTCCCAAGTATATGTTTTTTAATTCTGAAAAAAATTAGTTCTAGAGAAGAACCTATTTCTTTATTTTTATCTTTGGAAAGAAGTGAAAAGAAAAAAAAAAAAAAAGCAACTGTCACCCCATCAAGTTCTTCATTTGTTAAAAACTGTTCTGCCGGCAGAAAATTTAGAATTTTTTTAAGGATCTTCCCAAAATTGCTTTAGCTTAAAACAAAGTGAAAATGATTCCCAGCCACCTCTCATTTTCTTACCCATCATTCAGGCCTTCTAATTTCATCTCATCACCACCTTGAAATGAAACAAGCTTATATGAATGACATGTTACTGGTCTAACTCGAAAAAGTCTTTTTAGACAGGATTTTAAAATGTGTTCTCTTATTGGATAAATGCTCAAAGAATACATTGAGGTCTTCTAAGCTTAGCTGGAATCAATTTATTGGGCAAGTAATGAATCTAATTGTTATGCTAGCTTCCATGTCAGCAAAATAACAGATGTACAGTATAATGGTGGGGGGGGGGGCGTTGCTTTGGGATTGCTAGAGCAGGTGCGACTTTAAAAAAAAAAATCACATGGAACTTTATCAAGTGCATTTGGAAACAGTTGGAAATGAGCCAGGAGGAACATTCTCCTTCAATCCCTTAGACATCCAGTTGTGGACTTGGATTAGGCCCCTGAACAGCTGAGTTAGGAGGACACTGACACCTTGTCACTCTTTCAAGCTCTTTATTCCCTCCTCACCCTCCAACAAAAGCACCAGAGATTGCCCTCCCCTAACTAGACACACACACACACACACACACACACACACACACACACACAGACACATGTCCAGCTGCCAGATATGCCAGTTCTTTCAGAGAACACTAGACAGTGAGTCCAGGCAAGTTACCATGGTTCTCTGACTATTATTGTGTCCAGCCCATCAGGGAATGGAAATAAGTGTGCACATGTTCTTAAAGGCCCTTTGGGAAAGATCAGTGGGGCTGCATGGGGGACACAATGGCAGGCTTTGTCACAAAGAAAGGATTTGGGCTGGCAGGCAGCAGCAGTCCTGCTGGACACAGAGTTTGTCTGCAAAGGCAGTGGGGGAAAACCATGTGCTGGGTTACAGAGCATCCTCACTGGGAAAAGTAGAGCATTTCACGTAATTAAAAGTCATCCTGAAGACATCAGGTAAGAACCTGCTGTTTTTAATTAATTGCTCATGTGATCTTGTGGCTTTAAAAGGGGTGCTAATCAGAGAGGTTATGATTCACTCCAGAAACAAGTTATTCAGATGAGGGCAAAACACGGTGTATCTGAAAGTTTGATAAAGGCAAAAGAGGAAAGAGAAGGAAAACTATGTGAGAGAAAGAACTGAAAGTCGAAGTCACCCATGTATAATTTGCTAAAATAATCATGTTCTCTTTTCATGCTCTGTGCCTCAGCACCTTCACATTCAAAGGACAACTTCCCCCTGACCTACATCCTGCCTTGATATATAAATTATTTTGAGGAAAAAATCCTCAGAGTCAAGGTTAACAGAAAACAGCTGGAAAACAAACTGAGAGCCATATGTCATAGATTCCTCCAAGTAGAAAGATTAAAAAAAAAACAAAACAAAACTCCGTTATGAAGAGTCAGCACGCCCAGAACAAGCAGGTGGAACCAAGGACTTTACATAGTCTCCATGATGATGAAAATAAACATGGTGAGGACTATATAATTGTGTCAGTTACAAAAAGAGGGACTGGACAACATGAGAAATCTGATCTGAAATCTTTTTTTCTTTCTCCATTATAAAATCCACAACTCAATTATCTTAAGCAGTTAACTGCCATTCCGCTTTTCTTGTGCATCTCCTTAGATGGAGAAAGGGTTGCATTTTGAAGAATGTATCACAGCTCATGCTTTTCAAATTTCTGATATGTAAGCCTCTACTCTTTATAGATCTTTCAGATGAAAGAACACTGGTGGCAGCAGAATGGTCCCTTGATGACATCAGGTCCCACCACCCATCAAAAAGAAGAAATTTGAGACCTAAAACAGGGCACTGTCTGTGTCCTTTCTTGAACTATCTACCCTGTTTTCTCTTTCACAAATCATGATAATAAAACAAAGTTTTTCTTAAAAAAAAAAAAAAAAAGAATGCTTCCATTTAGACTCACTACTTATAAGGTATATTATATAAAGTAGTATCAGCACAGGAGATAGAATTTGATTATATTAAAGGTTATAAATGAAAACTAGGGAGTTCCCTGGTGGCTCAGTATTTAGGATTCTGTGCTTTCATTGCCAAGGGTCCAAGTTCAATCCCTGGTTGTGGAACTGAGATCCTGAAAGCTGCTCAGTTCAGCCAAAAAAAAAAAAAAAGATAGCATTAACTCACTAAATCAAAATATATTTTTTTAAGTTGTATGTTTTCTTCTAATTTTCCCCATTGTTTTAATTGTTGTATAAATTTGTATCCTTTCTCACTTAATATAGTAAATGTTAGTATCTTCCCATGTCACAACAACAATGTAGTTAATATTCCTTGAAAGGTGCCAGAAAATTATTCTTCCCTCTTTTCAGAAGTCCTGGGGTGGGTGTGGAGGGGTGGATAGGTGTGACTGTGTGTGTGTGTGTGTGTAGAGCCAGGCTCTCTGTCATGTGGCTCTGCTTCCATAACCTGATTCAGTACTAGGGTTGACATCGTGCTCAACATGGACACTCTCTGTTCTACTGCATGTGTGCTAAGTTGCTTCAGTTGTGTCCGACTCCTTGCAACCCTATGGACTGTAGCCACCAGGCTCCTCTGTCCATGGGATTCTTCAGGCAAGAATACTAGAGTGGGCTGCCACTGCTTTCTCCAGGGGATCTTCCTGACCCAGGGATCGAACCCAGGTCTCCCACATTGCAGGCATATTCTTTACTATCTGAGCCACAAGCCACTCTGCTCTATTAGGATTTGTCAAATCTGTCATATTTTCTATCACAGACTGCAACCCTTACAACATAAGAGTTGGTGATTAGTGGAATGATGAGGAAGCTCAGAGAAAACCACAGAAAAGGGAATACAACTCGTGATGTAGGGAGTGGAGTAGAGAGAAGCTGTGGCTCATTGAAATTAAGTTGAGTCACCCTGTTGTGTAAATTACTAACAGATAGTCACTTTCAAAAAATGATCAAATAATTGAGTCAGCAGAGATATATTAAAAGCTCCGTAAATATGTATGGTTGAGCCCTTTCAATGTTCACCTGAAACTATCGCAGCATTGTTAATTGTCTATACACCAATAAAAGTTCAAAAGGAAAAACACTCAGTATTAATAGTTAATATCTAAATAACACAGCATGTCAGGCAATGTTCTCTGTTCTCCATGTTTGTCCTTCTGTCTAACCTTCCCATCATTCCTACAGTGTGGGTTCTATTATGGTCTTTGTTTTTAA
Organism: Muntiacus reevesi; assembly: GCF_963930625.1. NCBI lineage: Eukaryota > Metazoa > Chordata > Mammalia > Artiodactyla > Cervidae > Muntiacus > Muntiacus reevesi. The sequence goes on along the minus strand of NC_089267.1, from coordinate 34,587,537 downwards.
AATGGGGAAACACTTGAGCAAAGCTGTTAAGTGACTTGACAAACATTCATACTCAGGAGGGCTGGTTCCATGGCTGTAATATTCTTTTTTATAAGAAGAAATACATTTGGTTTTCATCCCCCATTCTGACACAGAACTCCTGAAACTCCTGGAATCTCCTAAGTGATAAGAGAAGTTAACGGACCTTTATATTAATAACAAACTCCTTTCAGCCACAATTGAATTTATGCTAATGAGGCAATTTGAGACGCACCTAAAAGTTAAGGGCTGGTTGCCAGAGGAATCAACCACAGGATTAGAGGATTGGAAAATTTAATTCCACTTCTGACTCTGGGGAGGGGAGAAGGGAAAAGGGTTAGAGACAGGGTTAAATCATGATTTAGCCAATTGCATCTATGCAAAGAAGCCTCTATAAAAACCTAAATGCGGGACTTCCCTAGTGGTCCAGAGGCTAAGACTCCACGCTCCTAAAGCAGGTCAGGTAACTAGACCCCACATGGGGCAAATAGGAACACATACGCTACAACTAAAATGCTGAAACGAAGACCAAAGATCCCATGTGCTGCAACTAAGACCTGGCATGACAAAATTAAATAAATAAATAAATAAATATTTAAAACAAAAAGTCTTTAAAAGCATAGGGTTCAGAGTGCTTCTGGGTTGATGAATACATGGAGATTCTGGGAGAGTGGTTCATCCAGAGAGGTCATGGGAGTTCTGCATCCTTGCTCACATCCCTTGCTCTATGCATCTCTTCTATCTGTCCATTTTTGAGTTACATCATTTTATAATAATAGACTGATCTAGTAAGTAAAATGTTGCTCTGAGTTCTCTGAGCCATTCTAGCAAATTAATGGAACCAAAAAAAGGGGTTGTGGGAACCTCTCATCTATCACTGAAACCACACAATCAGAAATCCGACATCAGACGGGATTCAAATCCAGCAAAACTCAGACTGGGTCTTGAACCCATGATCTTTTACTTGAAATCACACATCTGATCTCAGAACTTAATGAAGCTCAGGTTCAAGGGTAAGAAGCAGATTTACTGAGAGACATATACACACCATAGACCATGAGTTTGAACCATCTCAGAAGGCAAGAGGCCCTGAAAGATACATATTCCATAGACAGTACATGGTCCATCTCAAAAGGGGAAATGGATCCTGAAATACTTGGTGGTTAGTTTTTATGGGCTGAGTAATTTCATAGGCAAACAAGTGTGAGGGTTATTCCAACTACTTCAGGGGAAGGTGTGGGGATTTCCAGGAATTGGACCACTGTCCATGTTTTTGCTTTTTGTGGTCAGTTGAGCTGTCATGGCATTTGTGGGTACTTAGCATATGAAAATGTATTACAGTGAGCATATAATGAGGCTTGGGCTTCCCTAGTAGCTCAGATGGTAAAGCATCTGCCTGCAATGCAGGATACCTGGGTTGAATCCCTGGGTCGGAAAGATCTCCTGGAGAAGGAAATGGCAACCCACTCTAGTATTCTTGCTGGAAAATTTCATGGACAGAGAAGTCTGGCAGGCTACAGTCCATGGGGCTGCAGACAGTCGGACATGACTGAGCGACTAACACACACATAATGGGCTCAAAGTCCACTGGAAGTCGAATCTTACACCATCTTGGGCCTAACTGGTTCTAACCAGTTTTTGTCACATCCTCCATGGCAATGTCATTCTTTTGAGGGTTGTACCCTGCCCCCTGTTCCCTCCATAGCCCATGGGTCACAATCGCCAGTGACAACCTGGACTTGCTATAGCAGGCTATAGCTATTGCTATAGTGTGTACACTGGGACAGGGGCAGGGAACAGGGGATTTATAGGACTGAGCCCTTAACCCATGGGATCTGATCCTTTCTCTAACTTTTGTATGCACCTGAATGCCTGAATGCCTGACTGTGTCTCCATTTTTACAATCTGAAAGAGTTCATTTCATAAAAGTCTTTCTTCAGTTCAGTCACTCAGTCATGTCCAACTCTTTGCAACCCCATGAACTGCAGCATGCCAGGCTTCCCTGTCCATCACCAGTTCCTGGAGCTTGCTCAAATTCATGTCCATCAAGTTGGTGATGCCATCCAACCTTCTCATCCTCTACCATCCCCTTTGCCTCCTGCCTTCAATCTTTCCCAGCATCAGGGTCTTTTCCAATGAGTCAGTTCTTCATATCAGGTGGCCAAAGTATTGGAGTTTCAGCTTCAACATCAGTTCTTTCAAAGAACAGGACTGATTTCCTTTAGAATTGACTGGTTTGATCTCTTAGGAGTCCAAGGGCTCTCAAGAGTCTTCCCCAACACCACAGTTCAAAAGCATCAATTCTTTAGCACTCAGCTTTCTTTATAGTCCAATTCTCACATCCATACATGACTACTGGAAAAACCATAGCTTTGACTAGCTAGGCCTTTGTCAGCAAAGTGATGTCTCTGCTTTTTAATATGCTGTCTAGGTTGGTCATAAACTGTCTTCCAAGGAGCAAGTGTCTTTTATTTTTGTGGCTGCAGTCACCATCTGCAATGATTTTGGAGCCCAAGAAAATAGTCTGTCACTGTTCCCATTGTTCCCCTATCTATTTGCCATGAAGTATTGGGACAGGATGCCATGATCTTAGTTTCTTGAATGTTGAGTTTTAAGACCGTATTTTTTTTTTCACTTTCCTCTTTCACTTTCATCAAGAGACTCTTTAGTTCCTCTTCACTTTCTGCCATAAGGGTGATGTCATCTGCATATCTGAGGTTATTGATATTTCTCCCGGAAATCTTGATTCCAGCTTGTGCTTCATCCAGCCTGGCATTTCGCATGATGTACTCTGCATAGAAGTTAAATAAGCAGGGTGACAACCTTGACATATTCCTTTCCCAATTTGGAACCAGTCTGTTGCTCCATGTCCAGTTCTAACTGTTGCTTCTTAACCTGCATACAGATTTCTCAGGAGGCAGGTCAGGTGATCTGTCATTCCCATCTCTTGAAGAATTTTCCACAGTTTTGTGTGATCTACACAGCCAAAGGCTTTGGCATAATCAATAAAGCAGATGTTTTTCTGGAATTCTTTTGCTTTTTCTATGATCCAACGGATGTTGGCAACTTGATCTCTGGTTCCTCTGCCTTTTCTAAATCCGGCTTGAACATCTGGAAGTTCACGATTCAAGTACTGTTGAAGCCTGGCTTGGAGAATTTTGAGTATTACTTTGCTAGCATGTGAGATGACTGCAACTGTGCAGTAGTTTGAACATTCTTTGGCAAGTTTTTGTACGTACATATGCATGTACATGGGCTTTCCAGGTAGCACTAGTGGTAAAGAACATACCTACCAATGCAGGAGTCAGAAAACATGCAGATTCGATCCCTAGGTCATGAAGATACCCTGGAGGAGGGCATGGCAACCTACTCTAGTATTCTTGCCTGGAAAATCCCAAGGACAGAGGAGCATGGGCAGACTACAGTCGATAGGGTCACAAAGACTCAGACATGACTGAAGTGACTTAGCACACACCCACACATAAATGTACATATACGTATGCATATGTATGTATGTATTAGTGTGTATGATATAGAGACACAGACAAAATGTGTATGTGTATATATATAATTAAACTACTGCCTATGTCAGTATTTACACAGCTCATAGCCATTTCAGAGAGACAGAAAGACAAGTGGTTGGGAATTCCCTGGTGGTTCAGTGATTAGCACTCGGGGCTTTCAGTGCCCAGAATCTGGGTTTGAGCCCTGATGTGGGAATTAAGATTCCACAAGCCTCTTGAACAGAAAGAAAGGAAGGAAGGAAGGAAGAAAAGTGGTTGTTAAGGATATGGATGCGGGAGAGTGAGGAGTGACCGTTTATGCATATGGGGTTTTCTTTTGGAGGTGAAGAATATATTTTAAATTCAACAAGGATGCTGGTTGTGCCATAGTGTATTAGTGTAAACACACTAATGCCATTAAATAGTATACTTTAAAAGATGTGAATTTCATTTATCTAAATTATAGTCGAATAAAGCTGTTAATTTTTTTAAAAGTCACACTACACAAGCATTTCTCCTATAAATAACATCTCCTACCTCTGCACATCAGAAGTCATATCAGAGAGATGGAGAACATCTTAGAGGTCATCTACTTGCCTATAGGCAACCAATTCTCAATTCCTGACAGAAGCTTAAAATCTTATCAATCTTTAGGGCTTTCCTGGTGGCTCAGGGGTAAAGAATCCACCTGTCAGTATTAGAGACATGGCGTCAGATCCTTGATCCAGGAAGACCCCACATGCCTCAGAGCAACTAAGCCCATGCATCACAATTATTGAGCCTGTGTTCTAGAGCAGGAGCCACAACTACTGAAGGCCACTAGACTTACAGCCCCGTGCTCCACAACAAGAGAGGCCACAACAATGAGAAGTCCGCATACTGCAACCAGACAGTAGCCCTCACTCGCCACAACTAGAGAAAACCCAGTGCAGCAGTGAAGACCCAGCACGGCCAAAAGTAAATAAATAAATTATATCACTTTAAAAATCTCATCAACCTTTAGAATAATGTCAAACAAGATCTATCTTCCTAATCACACTTCAGCAAAACGTTCACAAGTATGAAGCCCCTGATTTGGATAAAAGGAAAGAATTCTAGTTAAAGGTTGATCCAGAATTCTCTCTGAGGACTTCCTCGTGGTCTAGTGTTAGGAATCCATCTTGCAATGCAGGGGACATGGGGACACAGGTTCGGTTCCTGGTCAGGGAAGTAAGATTCCACTTGCCCCGGAGTAACTATGCCTGCAAGCCCAACTACTGAGCCTGGATGCTATAAAGACCATGCAACACAACTAGAAAGAAACCTGTGTACCACAGGGACAATTCCATGTTCTACTACTAAGACCTGACACAGCTAAATAAACAAAATTCTCCTTAGATTTTATAGCATATATATCCTGATGGAAAAAACTTTTTAATTCTTTTACTATTTATATATATATATATATACACATACACACACACATACATATATATATATATATTTATTTAAAGCTAAGCAATGCTAATAAAGGAACATGGATAAATGTGTTGCACCTTTGATTCTACCTACATGTGGCAGGCTATTAGCTGTGAACTCTAAAGTCAACTTATAAGTTATCTTCAAAAAGAGAGGGCAAATGTTAACTGATGGTTCATTTCCTTGCTGCTCACCTCCCCCCCTCAAAAAAACTTGCTTTCATCAGGCACAGAGCCAGAATTCCCTGAGACTGACTATTATTCATGCTCATCTACAGCAGTCAATAATACATGCTCCTGTCTGTGGAGTATCCCTAAACACTTCCCATGTGGAGCTGCCCACTTTGAATGGGTGTTTGCTCAAATAAACTCTTAAAATCTCTAACATGACTCAGTTTATATTTTAACAAAGTAAAACCTCATTCTGTGAGATATTCATGGGCATTCCACAGAAGAAAACAAAACAAAACCTTCTCAGCATTAGCAGTATTTTCTCTCAAATTACTCTAGAACATATATAAAAGAGATGTCAAACATGTAGGTATTACCTTTTTATTTTTGTGATAGTTTTCCTTTAAAAACAGTGTGGCAAGAATGTCAGTCAAGTGAAACGATATATCACAATCCATGTGATGTGAGGTCTTCCACTGCTACACAAGCTGTATTTACCCAGCAGCTGGGATCAAACTGTGTTATCTATTATTATTACCAGTCTATGTTAGGTATCTCATAATTTTAGCATGTATTTTTAATGTCACCCAATGTTAATTGTATATTTACATATAAATTAAATGCTAATAGCTTCTAATTGAAATTAGCTTTTTTCATGAGACCCTTTTATGATTTCTGTTAGTTCTACTCTATTTCTCACGAACTCCAGTAGCTGTCCTATCACTATGTTATACTTTTAAAAGTATTGTATCAACAAACGAATTTGGGAAATTCAGACCTAAACATATAAGAACATTTGAGCTTAGAGAACTCAATAACTTTGAGTTTTAATCCAAATTCCACCAGTTATCATCTAGTGAAACGAGATCATCCAGATAAGTATAACCAGTTATACTTGTCATTCATCATACCCTAGGCACTTACAGGAGAAGAGATAGAATGTAGAAACCTGCCTTTAGGTCATCACAGTCCAGAAGCACCATTCCTTTCTTCTAGCCACACTATGATAGCAAATAGAAATGACTGTTTCCCAGAATCATAAAACTTCAGAACAGAAAGGATGAAGATCATTTAAGTCGCCCATTTGATAGCTGAAGATCAGAGAAAGTATTGTATTGCATATTCAGAAAGAGGTGATAAAATTATGATTAGAACTTGAAATAGACTGTATCTCTGATTCCAAATATTCCCTTCCCTTTCATATGAAAGGTTTACTTAATTCCACCCATTGCAATATAGCATGCATTGCCTGGTACAGAAGTATATATACCTCTACTCCATTGACATTGGGCTTGACCATGTGCTTTGGCCGCTGGCATGAAAAGGAACATTGCATATGCCATGGCCAAACAGAAACTTTAAAAGTCACCATGTGATGTTGCCAGCTTCCTATTCTTTTCCTTCTGCCACAGACTCACATGTCCTAGAAGAGGTAGCCTCTTTAGCCTGGAATGAAGAGGACACTGGAAACAGACATGCATATGATCCATCTTCTCACGTGTCAAAACATGAAAAATTGTTTATTTTCTATTGTTGTAAGCCACTGAGTTGTAGAGTTGTTCATTCCTAGAGCAAAGATGAATAATTTAGAACACAGAACCAAAAGGGTACATGATTTGCTCAAGTTTACACAATTAGGCAGCTAAATGGCAGAATCAGAATTGAATCTCACTTCTTTTAACATCCAATCCAGTCTTCTCTCCTTATTTCAGAACTCCTTAAATGACCGATGTAAATATCTACACAGAATACTGAGATATTTAGAACATCTGAAAAAGCAATTTACTCCAAGACAATGGCTTTGTCCAATTAATTGTTCCTTATATGCAACTAATAGGCTACTAGCAATCCATGAAACTCATTGTGGTCACTAGTGACCATACCAACCAGGAGCCATTCCTCTTGATGTGAACTGGGTGGTGTGGAGTTGGGGATTGAGTAAGGTTTGCCCTTTTACATTTGTTCTCGTTAGCCTGGTCGTCTTCAAGTGCCTGTTATCTGAGGTGAGATACTGGACTCCAGCAACAGCTCCAGTGTATCAGTATAGTCTTATCTTAGGAACATATGGACTCTTTCACACTTGGTTTCCCTAAGTAGGCTTTTAAAAGTGATGGCAAATTCTGTCAACAACTCACACCTGTTTTGTGTCCTTTCCAGTAAAAAAAATCTGCCTAGGCACTTCAAGAAGCTCCTTCTACTATGAGGCCACTTTGTCCCCTCTTCCATTTGCTCCTGTAGCCATTTCCCTCAGGAGGTTTTTCAAAATACATGTCTTCAGTGAGCCCTTCTGGTTAGAACTAGAATCTTTTATCTACTGATTATGTTCTTTTTTAGACCTTTATACCCCATCTGAACTATATGATATAGATTTTCTATATCTAACTCAGTATTTGTTCTGTATTCACTTGGTCTATCAGTCATATTAGACTATAGGAATTTGAATGTGGAACTCAAAACTAACGTACTATGTTCAGTGCTATAGAGCTTTGAAGGCATTAATTATATACTGAATGTTGTTGTTATTCATGGTACAGTTTGTATAGTTACTCATTCCTAGAGCAAAGACAAATAATTTAGAACACAGAACCAAAAAGGTAAGTGACTTGCTCAAGTTTACAGAATCAGGCAGCTAAATGGCAGAACCAGAATTGAATCTCAGTTTTTTTAACATCCAGACTCTTAGTCGTGTCAGACTCTGCAACCCCATGGACTGGAGCATGCCAGGCTTCCCCGTCCTTCACCATCTCTGAATCTGTTCAAACTCATGTCCACTGAGTCAGTGATGCCATCCAACCACCACATCCTCTGTCATCCTCTTCTCCTTCTGCCTTCAATCTTTCCCAGCATCAGGGTCTTCTTTAATGAGACAGCTCTTCACATTAGGTGGCCAAAGATATGCTGAATAATTATATAATATGATTAATTAGGGTTGTCTTATGAGAAGTTAACTGTTCTTGGTTAATTTAAGGTTGAACTCTTGAGTTGGTAAAGTTGGAAGTTATACAGCTAATATACAGTGAAGGGTATTTTTGGGTGAGTAATCATTGTAGACAACCAATCTGACCCATTATTTAATAAAGAGGTTCAACTTTTATTCTAAACTATAAGAAGGTTTTATCTTAGTTTTTCTGATTATGTCAAAAGATTGATCTATATCTCATATTGTACACCAAGATAAATTCCAAGGGGATCAGAGATATAAACATAGAAAATTAAACCATAAAAAAATATTTTTTAACTTTGGAGTATGGAAGAATTTTAAAATATGGCTCAAAATTTAAAGACCATAACAGAAGTTGGTAAATTCAATAACATTTTAAAAAATTCTGAAACATAGACACAAACACATATACACAGCCAAGTAATTTTATAAACTGGCAAAAAAAAAAAAAAAACTTTTCAAGTTAAATTGAAAAATAATTTTTCTAATATACAAAGAGCACCTAAAAATCAATAATAAAAAAATGACAACTTAAAAGTAAGTTTTATGACCAGAGTATTCAAAAATGGAATTATAAATTACTCAAACATATGAATAGATACTGACCTCACTCATCATAAGAGATACAGATTAAAATTACACTACTACTTTTCATCTAAGAGACTGACAAAAATGCAATGACTTGAAAATGTACCTATACGAGTATAAATTTAGACAAAATCTCTATGATGACAATTTGTCAATATTAACTGATTAATAAATGCATACAGAAAATTTCCAGTATTTTTGAAAATTTATTTGACCAATAAACTTGCCAATTTGCAAAATGACATTTGTACAAATTTATTCATCGAATAATTGTTTATAATACTAAAACAATGGAAACTACCTAAGTGTATATCAGTTGAAGACATTATACTAATTGTGATACATCCTTACAAATACTCTATAACACTAAAAGAGAATAAGAAAATTCCCAATGCACAATATGAAAAGATAGTTGAGGAATATTGTGTAATGAAAAAAGATAGGGATAGGGAACAGCCAGACAAGGATAAGAATAGGAGACTTACCTCCGAATAGTTGTTATACCTTTCAGTTTTTTGAACCATGGAAATATATTACCTATTCAAAAAATTTTAAGACAAAAAAAGATGCTTTAAAGGGTCAGTAAATGAAGAGTTAGGAAAGCAAATTAGATGAATTAGTTTTCAAAGTCTATTTGACATTAATAAATAGAGCCTTAGATACTTTTCTTCTTAAAACTCTAGAGAAATGTTGTATGCTAAATTGAATTGCATCTCACAATGCGGTTAGCCAAAACCTCAAGGAAGCATGTTCTAACACATTTTAAATACATAGGGCCTGAACATTATTTCCTGGCACTCTTTTAAAAGTAAGTATGTGAGAAGAGTTTGGGGATATAGCAATTTTTATTTTGATACATTTCCCACAGTGTCTGAAGAAATACCTGGCATTTTGCTTTTTTATTTTTATTTTTTTTGGTGTGGGGTGGGAGGAGCTGTATTTGTTAGATAATCTATTTCCAATCATATGGTTTCACACTTGATGGCTATATAAGAGGAGTAGGGCTGCCCTGTGTTTCTTTGGATATTATTGTGGATCCATGATATAATATACTTTAAACACTAGGGGTAGAGATTATTTTCTATTTAGATCATTAACCAGGAACCTCATAGAAGGAACTACTTGGTGAAAAAGAAAAAAAAAAAAAAGAGGGCCTGGCAATAAGTAGAATACATATGTATGAAGATACATAGATACATACTACATACATAGAATAGATAAATCCTATGTATTAAACTCCTATGGAGTGCAAAGCAGAACTATAGGCACAAAGAAAGATGCTAAAGATTACTAAAATATGATTCCTATTAAAAAGAGCTTAAATTTAATACAACACATGAGGTAGGTAAGACAGTACATAAAAATACAAAGCTGAATGTAGTAAGCTATTAAGGAACAGATTTGTGGAGCACAGAGTTATACGCCTTGGATAGCTGCACTGTCAAAAAAAAAAACCAACAAGAATTGCAAAGTAAAAATGTAGGAGCATTCCTTTAGTACCGTATAAGGAAGACGGGGTCTTCAAGTCTTCTTGGTCTTTAAGTGACTTCTGGTCATGTATGAAGACAACTTATCTGGCTCTACGATTGCCTGGACAAAATAACCTCCAATATTGACTGGTGTCCTTTATTATGTGGTGATTCTTTTCACCATGAGAAATTTTCTGGTTACTGACCTAGGATTTCTTGGAAGACCAGAAATTCTTTGTTGTTGTTGTTGTTTTTAATATTTTTGGTTGTAGCGGGTCTTTGTTGCTGCACATAGGCTTTCTCTAACTGCAATGAGCAGGGGCTACTTGTGGTTGCAGGGCACAGACTTCTCACTGTGGTAGCTTCTCTTGTTGTGGAACACAAGCTCTAGGTGCTTGGGCTTCAGTAGTTGTGATGCAAGGCCTTAGTTGCTCTGTGGCATGTGGGATCTTCCTGGACCAGGGACTGAACTCACGTCTCCTGCATTGACAGACAGATTCCTATCCACTGCACCACCAAGGAAGTCCAACCAGGAATTCTTTAGAGTAGACTAATTCCAAATATGAACTATTTCCATCTCACACTGCAAATTACTAAGTCTGTATGAACAAATCTGTCATGAGTAAACTAGTATGAGAAAGCGAGTCACCACCAAGACCTATTGACCCTCAATCAATAGAAAACCTCCCATTTCAGAACTTGGGAGGATGAGCTCCAGGCACAAGATCTGCTGGGACTTCAGGGAAATGTTAGCAGCAGAAGCCGCTCAGCCAGAAACAAACAGGAGGCCACACTTAACCCCCTCCTCTATGACGTCTTTTCATCTCTTAGTAAATTTTAGTATTTTTGGAAAATAAAATTCAGTGAGCAAATAAACAGAAAAACAAGAAAGTATTTTCTGAGGCAAATGCATGTTTAACAACAGTGTGAGCAAAGCAGTTATAACAAGTCCCAGGGCAGGCCGTCTAAAATATTTGCCAGGAAAAGACTGTCCAACTTAGAAACACGGTTCAGCGAAACTCCATTTTTTGCATCCTAACATTAAATATTGATGAACTAGCTTCGGGTTGTTTTGTGTGCCAGCGTATTTTATCAGAACTTAACAAGTTTACATATAAAAAAAATTCAGCCTAAGCAGCTGTTTCACAAATTGCTGTAACACCTCTAAAACTGTCATGGAGAGGATTAGAAATTTACAAAGAAATGAATTCTTGGATTAAAGTGGATTGCAAAATAAAAGTCAGATCTAATTTGTGAAGTAAAATACATAGCATTATGCTAAAAATGATCTAACTTCATACAAGAAACTCATTCATATGGGTACTTCTGACATTTACCTCTCAGCACTGGTCTTCCTGTCTTTGAACATGTCTGGAGGACACTGTAGTGATAGCTGAAGTTCTTCTTCAGAGTCTCCTCCAGAAAACTCATCTTCCTTTCCCTCCATTTGTTCTTTTCTCCCTGCCATCCCTCCACACAACCTCTCTCTCCATTCACACTGTTCTTTCCATGTCAACATTAAGAATCCTCAAACCAAACTTTAAATTTCTAAGCAATAGTTTCATCATTAGGTTTTTGATTATACACTCTGCTCAGTTACATTTGCATTACAGAGTAAAGGTTACTAAAGTTCAACATGTGTTTGGCATTATTTCTAAAAGGCGTTGGTCTCTAGTAAGCTACAGAGAAATTTAAGATTGCAAACCTGCAAGCTAGCAGCCCAAAGCATCTACTCCATGAATTTGCTGCAATAGAAATCTTCACTTTTCCCTTCTGCTTTGGTTACAACAGCTTAAAACAGGAAAGGATCCATAACACCATCACCAGCAGTAAACTTCTGTTATAAACTGAGCACTGTACTTGTGCTAGATGTGTCTCTGCCCTCCAAGAAGGTAGACAACATCAAAATACCTTCAGCCTACAAAGACTCGAGGAAATCCTGGAGCAGTGCAGGGAGGAGTCTAAACCCTTAAGAACGTTTGGAAGGAGAAAAGCTTGAGACCAAGTCTAATAAGAAACAGGGAAGTAGTTCTAATTCTGGCCATGGTATATTAATTCTGGCCCTGGTATATTCTTCTCCCCCAACCCCCGTTTTTTAAAAAATAATTTTTTTTTAAATTTCTAATTGTGCCCCCTTGGTATATTCTCTTCCTTGAGCCAGAGACAAATCATTAAATGACTTAAAATTCTCTCTCTTCCCCTCTCCTTCCTTCTTTCTCCCTTGTCCTCTTCCTCTTTCTATTTTAATAATACTTAGCTACCTCAAAGTGTTGCTGAAAGGATTCTTAAGTATGTTAAGTGCTTTGAAGATGAAAAGCAATATATAAATGCTTAAGTATTACTATAAAAGTACAAGTAAATGAGCTCAGAGCATCTGATTTAAATGGAATGCCTGTGAATACACAATCCACAGATAGCCAAACAACTAAAGAAGCTTCAGCTAAGACTCATAACCCACATGACAATAAGCCTTTAATATGACAGAATGTTTTCAGAGCTGAGAGGCTCTCAGAAGAGATCAATCAGATCTAGGCTTTCCTTTTACAGGCTAAGAAAAGAGAAGTCACAAATGACCCGTTGAAGGTACTTGGAGGGATAGGGAGAGACACGAAGAAGACACCTCAGTGCCCATCAGCACTTCTTATGTCACTCCAGCTAACTCTAAACTGTCTAATATAGGGAAGAAAACAGCAGGTGCAGTTCAAATGCTAGTATTTGTTGCCACACATCTGGATATTGGTAAATATACTAATTTAAGATTAAATTCTCTTTTATTGAGAATAAATGTTCTTCTTTAGATATACCTTGACTCTGTATATTTGAAGTTGTTTTTCCATTAAAAGGGTAGTTGCAGTGTGAATATTTTCATCTGACACCAACCACAACAACTGGAGCAGCTGGTAAAAAAAGAGTAAATAAGCACTGATACAATCCCTAGGGGCTTCCCTGGTGGCTCAACTGTAAAGAATTCGCCTGCCAGGCAGGAGACTTGGGTTCGATCCCTGAGCTGGGAAGATCCCCTGGAGAAGGAAATGGCAACTTACTCCAATATTCTTGCCTGGGAAATCCCGTGGACAGAGGAGTCTGGTGGGCTACTGTCCATGAAAGAGTTGAACGTGACTGAGTGACTAATCAATGACAATCCCTAAACTGACAGATATTCTTTAGCAAACTTCTCAAAGGAGACTCTCCATGCCACTTTGGAATTATCTTTTTAAATGAAATATACAGAAGTTTCTGGAACTTCCCTGGTGGTCCAGTGGCTAAGACTCCTTACTTTTAATGCAGGGAGCCTGAGTTTGATCCTTGGTCAGGGAACTAGATCCTACATGCTGCAACTAACAGTTCAAGTGCTACAATGAATATCAAAGATCCTCAGTGCTGCAACTAAGACCTGATGCAGCAAAGTAAGTAAATAAATATTTTTTAAAATAAATATACCAAAGTATCAGTTAATGGGGTAATGATATCCGGCACCATTTGAAATGGAGCACACTGGCCTTGGATGCTGGTAAGGAGTTCATCTTATTACCAAACCAGTAGATCTGTTCTGGTTTAATAAGGCTGCCTTAAATTCTCTTCAAGTAAATTGGGGCCCTCCAACTTTTAGTGGGCAGCAAAATCACAAGGAGGGGTTTGTTAAAACAGATGTCTGGCTCCATTCCCAGAGTTTCTGACTAAGGTTGGGGCAGGCCATCTGAAATTAGCCCACTTCGCAAGTTTAATTTGTATTTCTAACAAGTTCCCAGAAGACACTGATACACCTTTGGACGACACTTTGAGAACCAGTGGGTTAAAGGAAAGCCATGCAAGTAAGAGTCAATAATTTGTTTGGCTCTGCTTCAATTAGCTGCCTGGGTAGAAATCTACTCAGAATGCAAAGAGGAGTTGGTAATTAACCAGGAAAAATGAATCCCTGAAGATGAATTTACAAATTAGCAAGGCCAAATCTAGCTGGCCCAAATCTGTTATGTTTGACTCACATAGTATTATTTATTTTAATTGAACTTGTTGCCAACAGTTAAAATGCATAACACTTTGTATAAAAATTTGTTCTAGCTTCTCTCAATAAATCAACTATTTGGCAGCACTGGGCCATATGATCCCACCAGTCAGGACACCACGTCAGTCTCTACCTGACTTGCTTCATTTGCTCAGATTGCCTCCTACCTTTGACTTTGTGTTTCATGTGAATAATGAATCTAAAAATTTCAAGCCTCCAAATCACTTTTTCAGTTTCTACTATACAAAGTTTTACTAAGTAAACCAGGCATGTCACCCTTCATTTCATTTTACTGTATTCTGTTTGAAAGCAGTCTATGCATATACAGAGGAGCAAAACGAAATCTCACATAATTGACCAGTATCCCTAGGACTGGCGAGGCAATTTTCCATTTTCTTTTACCTTGGAATAGCTAAATATTATATCACTTAAGTTTCCAAGGAATTTAGAAGCAAGAAAAAGCCCAGGAATGACATATTTACTATATAGAATTAATACTCTCAGATGTATATTTTATTAAATAGCAAAATATATTTTATTTTCTGTATCTTCTTTTAAAAGAGTTTTTATATGTGTTTTAATATTTTATATATGTGTTTTAATATTTTATATATGTGCTGTTTGGTTTTATTTTACTACTCAAACTTTACTTTTCACTCAAATTTCCTTACCTTCTTTTTTTTCTTGGGCTACACTGGGTCTTAGTTATGACATGTGGTATCTAGTTCCCTGAGCAGGGATCAAAGCCAGGCCCCCTGCATTGGAAGGGTGGCGTCTTAGCCACTGAACAACTGAGAAGTCTCCTTTACCTTTTTTTTTTTTTTTAAAGTTTAACCTATTTATATACTTTTAGAGAATTGATCAAATCTAGTTTGGAATAAAAATAATACTAAATATTCACATTATTCTTTACACAATTATAATGAGCTTTTGGGGAGAGGTGTTCAAGTTCTACTTTAGTTTGCTGTGGTCCTAAGACCAGCCTCACCTGGGAACTTGTTAGAAATGCAGATTACTTGATTCCCACCCCAGACCCATCAAACCAGAAAACCCAAGAATAGGGCCCAGCAACCTGGATTTTACCAAGTTCCCTGGGTAATTCAAATGCACAATAAAGCCTAAGAACCACTACTTTAAAACATCAAATGGGTATGGAAAATAATTGTGCCTGTGTGAACAGTGAAATATGAAGCCAAAGGATGTGTGAAAGTGACTCCAAAGTATGGTGTTTTGGTTAATGTTGTTCTCTATTCAGTCAGAACAGAGAGATTTTTCTTTCTCATCTTTTTGAAGGAGGGTTTTATACTTTAGAATTTGCTTTCATAACTAGCTTTGGGAACTATAAGACATTTTATTTGAGACATACAGGAGACCACAATACTAGTGAAAAGGGCAGGGAGATAAACTTACACTGTCATTTTGCTTTACCTTTTTCTGATATATTCTTAAAAATAAATTGTCTATGGATAATTTGGACAACAGAACCAATGTATTCTCCATCTTTTTTATACTTATCATCAGCATGATAATATCCACGACGAATCCAATGATTCTCAACCATGAATGCTTTCAAATCGCTAAAGAACTTTTAGAAAATATATTGGCCTCAGCTCCAATCTCAGAAATCCTGACTTGGTTGGCCATATATGAGGTCAGGGCCACTGGAACACTTTTAAGAGCTCCCTAAGTGATTCTCATGCAAAGCTGGGGCTAAGAAGCCCCGTTTGCATCCTTCTTCACTGTTGGCAGTGACCTAGAAACCAAATTTCTGATCTCAGTCCTTATCTCCCTGTGGAACATGAAACTACCTCTCTTTACATGAGCAGAGATAATTTCATTAACTAGGAAATCTTGAATAACTATCAAGTGGAAGGGCCTATATACAAAGTCACTCTATTTATATCAAGCAAAGATAAAAAATATACGTGAGTAATTCAGGTTTCCAAACACTTTTTACCTGCTAATTAAAGCCAAATCTCTGTTTCTTTGGCTTGAAAATTTGGATAATTAGCTTATCTCTCCACCTTGCTCTGGGGTACAGATAAAGTCCATACAAAGGTAGTGCATTCTGCTGTTTGCTTGACCTAAATGGTGAACAGGAGGGGAGGTAATCAATTTCTAATTTTATTTTGTGGGTGGAATGTTGATACAATCAAACCCAAAAGTCTTCAGTCTTTTGCTGGATGAATTTACTTCTGAAAACATTAGAACTGGATCAGAATTCAGAAACAAAATGTTAATTCCTTTTCTCTACCCCCTCAAAACTCCTATTTATTTATGCAGCTCCTGTTATTTTTGTGACAATACTTTCTTTCCACTATTTCCTCATGGCATGCTAAAGGATCTTTAGTTTTTGACCTTTTGATATGAAAACAGGCATTACAGCCATGCTTTGTGGCTCTTTTTTTCTTTGATTTAGGGAAGTGGCAAGAATGTGTGGAATAATCACAGAAGTTCATGTTTCCTCTTATAAACAAATGAAAAGGGCAACTCACCAGTTTCTCACTGACTTCAGGGACCTTTTATTTAAAAAGAATAAGAGAGAAGAAAATTTAGAAAATATTTAATTTTATGATATCCACAAAGACCATGATATTGAAGAGGATCCAACATTTCTTTTCAAAGTCTCAGCAAAATTGTTCTATTGTGTTTACCAGAAAAAAGATCTGTGATGGAATCTTAGTTCTAGTCATAAACTAACTGTGACTTAGTGAAAATTACCTAACTACCCTAGACCTTGTTTTGTATTCAGTAAAATGATCTTATGTAGATTACATTAGATAATATGTATAAAGTATTTGCCCAGTACAAAATCAGTAAGTGGTAATTCATCATTATTATTACTCTGGGCAGATTCTCTGAAGGCTAGCTTTGACTGCATTTCTCAAACTCTTCTCTGCTACACCAAACTGAGGTATTAAACCATTAAGAAACAGAGATTTGAGATGTTTCCATAGTAGATTAAGTCATTAAAAAACTGCTTTTAAGAAAGGAGGGAACTGGCAAACTCAGAACCACAGGATATATGAAAACTGGATAAGCAGGTTTCTATATTGCAACATTCACTTTGGAGAAATAACCCATAAATATGAGGGTGATCAATCCAAACGGATCAGTAATTAACACAAAGGCTGTGTCATCAAGAAACTAAGGGAGCGTCTTTGTTCCTAATTCCATTGGATTCTACAGTGATTGGACTTTGAAACATCTACACGACACGTACACTTCAGCAGACAGTACAGAGCAAGCCTCCCAGAGCACTGTCAGGAAAGTCAGCTGCCCAGTGACCTACTGGTTCAGAGCCTCTACGGGACCTTCCGAGCAAGCCACAACCCCGCTTCCTGCTACACTCCAGATCCTCCCCTGGGCTCACATTCCAAGCTGCCCTGACTCTTCCTCCCAGGGACTCCTCCAGGTCACAGCTTGAGGAATTCTACGGTTGGAAGAAGACACTCTGAGAAGACTGAGGATGGGAAGTATTTTAACTCACAAACAAATCTGAACGGGGGATGGGACTCTGTGCTCCCAGATGAAAGAGATTCAAGCTTGTGAATCACTGAAAATAGCAGGATATCAGACAAGAAGGGCCTTGTCCCAGAGTAATAGCCTTACTCAGAGATTAAAATAGGTCTGACCTTTGTCTCTGGGACTGTGTTGTCTCAGTCACATTTAGCTGCTCCAGCTGAGGGCTTCTGGAAACCTCTATATGTGTGTTGCGAAACTGCAACAGGGGGTGGTCTCTCCTTCAACACAGAGGAGTTACTTATTCAGGGCAGCACTTAACTGGAGCTTGTGACTTCAAAGCCAAGAAAATGGAGCTTACTGAAATTCCAGTTGTCTTTTTTTCCTCTCAAATGAAGTTAGACACAGAGAAATGTGACAGTCAAGGAAACTGAAGTTCTCCAGCCAACACTGAAGTTCCTTGGTCATCACCCATACATTTCCTTGCTTCTGGAGGGGCCTAAAGATCCCATTCTTCTTGTGTGGCTTCTTTACTTAAAAAACATTCAGAGAGCCAACTATTGTCATGTTTGGGGACAGAGAGGTGCAGCTCTGTTCAACAGGATCAACAGAACAGAAGGCAAGCTATTCATAAGAAGAGGACCCGAGATTAGGAAACTAGAAGCCTGTTTTCTAAGGCTACCTTGCCAATGAGTCACTGCCTCAACTTCAAATTATTTCTCTATTTCTCAGTTTCATCTTCTATAACTATAAAGCAGAGATAATAATATCCATTCCTCCCTGGTTCCTCGGTATACTGTGAAAATACATTATTATATATGTGAGCCCTGGGGAGAAATGGCTTAAATCAAAGCATTATTATTACTATTTCTTACTACCAAATAGTCTCCATGGTAATCATAGTTTCACCAATAACCCATGCTACCTCTGGCCTAGTAACCTAAATGTCAAAATGTGGATATTGCATTGCAGGTTTTGAAGGCTTCTCTTCTTCAAAACTGTGCTTTTAATTCACCATGACACCTAATTTGCTTACTTCATTTTGCCAAACATCATTTTGCACAAGCAGCCTCCATTTGGAGCTGAGGTGAACATCTAGATCTTTAAATCTGATGTAGATGAGCCAGGGATGTAAGCTCTCCATCTAAGAGACTCATAGACTCTTATAGTACCATCTCATAGAATGTGGCTGCTAAGTCAAGAATACTGGAGTGGGTTGCCATTTCCTTCTCCAATGCATGCATGCATGCTAAGTCGCTTCAGTCATGTCCGACTCTGTGCAACACCACAGATGGCAGCCCGCCAGGCTCCTCTGTCCACAGGATTCTCTAGGCAAGAACACTGGAGTGGGTTGCATTTCCTTCTCTGATCTCATAGACAGTGGTGGTCATTTCCTATTCTGATTTACTTTTCTGTTGGTCTCTGACCTGGAAAGAACAAGGTAATACTGCTTAACCTTGTCTTGTATTCAAACCACAGCGACCACCAAGAACGATTTCCAAACTTGCCTGGAATGAGGTAGAGCATGTGGCCCATGGCATCAGACTCTAACATTCCTAAAACAGCTCTTTGTTATTTTATATTAAGAGTGACATGGGGCTTCCCTGGTGGCTCAGTGGTAAAGAATTCACTTGCCAATGCAGAAGACACGAGTTTTATCCCTGATCAGGGAAGATCCCACATGCCACAAGCAATTAAGTCCACGTGCCACAACTACTGAGCCTGTGCTCTAGAGCCCAAGCAGCAATTACCAAGCCCTTGCACCCTAGAGCCCCTGCTCCAAAATAAGAGAAGCCACTGCAAGCACAGAGCAACCACAGAGCAGCCCCCGCTCGCCACAACTAGAGAAAAGCCTGTCCAGCAACAAAGACCCGGGGGTTGGGGGGTGGTGTGTGTGTGTGTGTGTGTGTGTGTGTGTGTGCGCGCATATATGCATGTTAGTCGCTCAATCGTGTCTGACTCTTTGCAACCCCATGAAGTATAGCTCCCCTCCTCTGTCCACGGGATTCTCCAGGTGAGAATACTGGAGTGGGTTGCCATACCCTTCTCCAGGTGATCTTCCCGACCCAGTGATACAACAACAAAGACCCAGCATAGCCAAAAATAAATAAATTAAAAAAAAAAAAAAAGAGTGATGTGTAACAAACTTGAAATTCTATTTTTTAAATTATCTTTTATTGTGGTAAAACACCCATAATTATTTTTCACATGCAGTTTTCTGGGATTAGGGTTAGGTAGGTAATTTTGCCATATTTTCTTTTCTTTTTTTTAAATTAAGGTTAAAAACACATAACAGAGAATTTACCATCTTAACCATATTTAAGTATACACTTCAGTCTCTCTAAGTACATTCATATTGTGCAATCATCATCACCACCCATCTCCTGAACTTTTCTTCTTCCCAAACTAAAACTTTGTATCCATTAAACAACAACTCTTCATTTCCCTCTCAAGCTAACCCTTGGACCCACCATTCTAATTTCTATCTCTATGAATTTGGCTACTTTAGGTATCTTCTGTAAATTAAGTTATATAGTATTTGTCTTTTTGTGATTGGCTTATTTCACTTAGCACAGTGTTCTCAAAGTTCAAGTCATCACATGTGTCAGAAAGTCCTCCCTTTTTAAGGCTGAGTAGTATTTCCTTGTATGGATATATCACATTTTGTTTATCCATTCATCAATGGACTTGCAGCATCTCCCTCTTGGCTATTACGAATAATGCTTCTATGAATATGGGTGCCCAAATGTCCTCTCTGCTTTCAGTTCTCTTAGGTGTATGCCCAGAAGTGGAGTTGCTGGATCATGTATTAACTCTGTTTTAAATTTTTTTAGGATCTGTCATAATGTTTTCCATAGTGGCTGCACCATTTTACATTCTCACCAATGGTACACAAAGGTTCCAATGTATCCACATCTTCACCAACACCTGTTATTTTCTATTTTTTTAATAGTAGCCATCCTAATGGGTATGCTGAAATTCTATTTTTGATAAGAGAGTAGGAGATAGAGGTGCCATGAAACAGGGTACAAGGCATTCTCATATAGGAATTTCTCTTGGACAAGCGATGAAGACTAAAACAGTATGACTAAGGGCCATCTCAGAGAACTGTATTTCTTGAATACCCTTGCTCTGACTGGAGAGGAAGTGTACAAAAATGCCTACAAAGGATGTTGGGGGTTTCCATGCCAGCTCTAAGTCAGCAAGAGAAAACTGAGTCCAAGAAGAAAACAATGGCGGAAAGAATTTAATGCAAAGTACTCCCTACTTGTACCACACATCTGACATACAAATGTTCTGCATGACCTGAGGTGTATTTCAGTGTTTCCCCATTTTACAGTTTTACTATAAAATCTCCAGATTATTGACAGAAGCAGATAAGCCACTGAAGGAAGAGTAGGAGGGGTCTTCTCAGGAACTGAGCAAGGGAATGGAGAAAACAGTATGTATGGCTAACCCTGGTCAAAGGCAGAAATTAAAAGAATGAGATGGGAAGTTAAGCCTAGAAAAACTCTCTTGCTTCTGCTCTTCCCATCAGCAACCCCAAACAATCACCAAGAGAATGGAACATCAGTTCTTTGTTCTACCCCTCACTTCCCTTTGTAAAATGCTGATGTTCTAATGTGTTGCCCCAGGGGCCTCATACTAGCCGGCTACTCTCCAATACCCACAGTCTCCTTCTGAGAGATTTCACTCATCCTCCATTCTCTCTTCTAGTTAGACATTCAAAATATATGTTGGATATCTGCAAGCCATGAAACATCTTTAACATTTTTTTCCCCCTAAAATTGTATTCAAAGCAAAATTCCTATCTTCCACAATAGTGAACCCAGGACAGGGAAATGGGAACAGTGTGCCCCAGGTGCAGGCAAGTCATCATTGTCTGTAGAGAATTATAAAATTTGTAAATATTAAGAATTTTTCAATAATAAACTAAAAGAAATAAGCTTAAAGGCATACTGCTTTCTATTTTCCCTATGCTCTGTCAGCTCTAAACAAAGTCGATGATAAAATACTCCTCCCACTTAAAACGCCTTTTGTTCGTCAAAGTTCTGAACAATTGCTGTGGTTACTGCTGAATTTTAATAGTACATATGTAATCTTCATATATATATGTATAACATCATTTACAAATAAACACTGTAACCTGGAACCTCCACTTGTACACCCAGAGACTTAGCTGTTCACATTCTTTTTTTTTTTAATTGAAAGATAATTGCTTTACAGAATTGTGTTGGTTTCTGCCAAACAGCAACATGAATCAGCCACAGATATAGAGAGTAAGTTCAAAATGGTTTGGAATCCTTTGAGCTTGCCTCGATGGCAGCTAGCAACTCCAATTCCTAGGGTACTACAGCTTCAAGTGTTTAGAATAGTAAAACAAACAATGAGTGTAAGGACAAAGAAGGAAAACTTGAGTTATTTCAATCCTCCCTTTGGAAATCATGGAGTACATGGCAGTATAAAATATTTTCCTTTTTCCCAAGAAACCATTAATGTCTTATATTTTATAAAACTAAAATATTTTTGTTCTATAACATTTGTTTTGATTTTTAATTTATTTGCATGATTATATATTGTTTAATGATAGCTTATTGTTTATGTTTTTCTTTTGGCTGTTATTATTATTCATTTCATAGCACAATTCTTACTGAAATACATCTTTCATATAAAATGCATATAAAGTGCATACCATTAAAAATGATAGGCACTGGGTGTCAAAAATACTAGATACATGGCAGCTTTGCTAGTTTTTTCTTAATTGGCACATACTTCATCATTCAATTATCCAACAAAACACCTGACAACTGCCAGGCACGGCCCAATCGTGGATATATAGAGACCCATACAGGCCAGACCAGGCCTCAAGGTTGGTGTCTCTGGGATACAGCAGATCAAAATATCCCAATTTATGGCTATAGCATGAAGTCGAACTGAACACACTGACGCAAGTCTAACTTACTGGAGAAGTTCTAGACAACCCAAGACCAGACTGACCAGGTTGCTTATTTCATTCATTTCCCCATAAATGAGAGACCTAGCATATGCCTAAAAGAAAGGGCCTAATATTTTTTACACCTACTTAAAAGAATATTTATGAACCTCTTCTAATCCAGTTCTGTGATTATGTTTAAGAATTGCCCACTATCATTATGTTTCCTTAGGCCATGTCAATAAGCACACAAAAAATAAAGCAGACCTATGCATGGCAAACATAAATGAACCTAATTCACGTTAATTATTATGAGTATTCCTATCAATATAAGTGTTCTGCAAACTTCTGTGAAGGACTATATAGGCGGTCCAAGGGGTAAAAGAATGAAATTGAGCAAAACAAAAGTTTAGATTAAAAATTAGGTAAAAAATGTACCTGCAACAAATCCCATTTTTCTGAGGAATAACCTTCCAGGGGAACCTGTAAAAATGGTCCCAGCACTTGTGTACATTATTCTAAACAAGGATGGAAAAATTATCTGAGGATATTCTGTGAGGAAAGGAGCCTGTATTGGGAAAGAAAAAAGAAAAGGACCTAATTTTCCACTTGTAATTTTCATAATTCTGCCTTGACTGGCTTCATCACACATAATACCTGACAATTTGAGTATAAGAGACTAAGAAACATAGAAATGAACTTCGGCCAACACTTTAAGGCAAGAGTTAAAGGACTCTAAATGGAAACATTTTTGACAATAAAAATCAGACTTAAAATTATGAAAAGGCACTCATACTTATTTCATATACATTTATAGACTTATTCAGTGTGCGTTAAGGTAAAAATTCCAATATGTTTCCACGCACTCGTCACTGCCTCAACATCTCTGTCACTGCTGCTGATTGTGACACTTCCGGTTGCAAGTTAAAACCCATTTTTTAGGCTGAGACAGGAAATACCACTCAGCACTGGAACACTTACGAAAATCAGGACACTTTCAAAGATGTAATGCAGGAAATAACACGAGAGAATATTCAAATAATCACAACGTGCCTAACATTTAAAAAACTTTCATTTTCTTCCTCTTTGAAACTAATGTTGAAGCAAAGCTTTCTGTGTCTCAAAACTAACATCCATGGACTCTCAAAATGGCAAGTCTCACATATGCATTATTCCTTCTCTTCACACTTAATTTCCCTGGCCTGATGTGAGGTTTCCAGGGCTTTAAAGATGGCCTATAGAATACAACTATGTATTCACACTTAAAATTCCATCTTGTGGAGTAGATAGAAAGTAATACTGGCCATTAACATCAACAATTTGCTCCTTTGAGTTACTACTGTGTCGGGGGAAACTAGGATACCAAGAGATAAGCAACCTGTTTGCAGTTCTTGAGAGGATTACAGGTAGGTGGGGAGAGACGATGTAACCTAGCAATATAGATAATAATGCAAGGTGACCTGTGTTTCCTTGCCTATAAAATATGCATAACAGTACTTACCTGGTGGTAAAGAATTAGAAGGAATGATTACTGCAAAGAATTCAGCACAGTGCTTGGCACACAAATATTGTATCAGAGGTATTGACCAAAACGTCAGGAGACTTGCCAGATAAGTAAATTTTTTAAATACCTGGAGCTGAGGAAAAGCAGAGGTCAAGCAGAGGTAAGGCTGTCTGTGGGAACTCAGGAAAGTTTCTTGGACAAAGCAGGACTTAAACTGGGTCTTGAAAAATGTGGAAGCCCAACCCAAAGGCAAAAAAGTCCCCATTCACTTCCGAAAATGGCAATTGGCAGGGCTATCCAAGGTGATGGCACATTCTTACAAACTCCTTTCTTGAGTGATCGTATGGCTTGATTTCCTGGATCTTTTAAACCTGTTTTTCCAGGTAAGTACAAACATCAGAGCATTAGCTCATTTACAATTTAGTCCAAATTCAACTTTGTGCCATTTCAAAACTCTGTAGCACAACTGAAGAGCACTCACCAGCCAATGTTTCCTGAAAGACATCTGGGGGCAATAACTGAAGACCCTTAGAGAACAACAGGGAATGGGGTTTCCGAGAGGACTGAGACTACTTTTTCAGCAGGAGTCAAAGCAAACCAGGTAATTCTGTTCTAGTCGGTGTGGGCCAGTGACAGCCCCACACCCTTTGTCAGTGGGAAATAGTTTCTTAACTCACTTATGGGAAATGCTGCTAGTGATTCAGCCCTCAGGCTGGCTCACTGGGACAGCATAGGCACATTTCCCTCACAGCCTCCCCAGCCCCTGGGTGAGAGGCAAGGTTCCCAGGCTCCAGTGTTACCCTCAAGTCCTGCTGCTACAATTGGAAAGTGTGTCAGAGGGTCAAGGGCAGTCTTTCCTTTAGCAACATGACTGAGGCTCTAGAAGTCTCTTTGAGTAGATACTGCATTATTTATCATCCAAACTGGAAACTTTTTGGGAATGAAGTGTGGCACTATTAACTTTGCTACAACAGCAGATGTAAATGCAGAATGTCCCAGGCAAACTGGATATATGATCATCCTGTCTCAGGGTCCTGGGTCCCTGCACTCTAGAAATACTGTATTAATTATCTTTGCCCTAGAGGCCTCAGATTAGTAGGAAAAATAAACACATAAATGAGAATTTCTATGCATTTAGAGGTCAGTTCAGTTTAGTTCAGTCGCTCAGTCATGTGCGACTCTTTGTGACCCCATGAACCGCAGCACACCAGGCCTCCCTGTTCATCACCAACTCCTGGAGTCCACCCAAACCCACGTCCTTTCAGTCAGTGATGCGATCCAACCATCTCATCCTCTGTCGTCCCCTTCTCCTCCTGCCCTCCATCTTTCCCAGCATCAGGGTCTTTTCAAATGAGTCAGCCCTTCACATCAGGTGGCCAAAGGATTGAAGTTGCAGCTTCAACATCAGTCCTTCCAGTGAACACTCAGGACTGATCTCCTTTAGGATGGACTGGTTGGATCTCCTTGCAGTCCAAGGGACTCTCAAGAGTTGTAGAGGTCAAACAACCCAGAAACTCCCTGAGGCAACTTTTAAGAGAGACTTCTAAGGAAAGGGGCTAACCTATCTCCATCTTCATCAGATGATGAGAACAGGACCTGAATTCCAGGAAGAAATGTCATTGAAAAACAAAAATATCTAATATTTATCAACTACTTACTGTGTATTGGCCACCTTATAAAAAGTCTCACTTAACCCAGACTTCTAGTACCTCCATTTTACCTCCAAGGTGCAAGTTTTAAAGTGTTGAAAGAATCTATGTTCCCTACCCTTGAATCTTGCTACCATCAATAGAGTACAGTGGAAGTGACGCTATGCGACTTCTGGGGTCAGATCATACAAGGCCAAGCAGCTTCCACTTGGTTTGCTGAAACACACATATTGGATCCCTGAGCTGCTTGGCAAAATGTCCAGCTACCAGCAGAAAC
This sequence comes from Muntiacus reevesi, assembly GCF_963930625.1. Classification (NCBI taxonomy): domain Eukaryota; kingdom Metazoa; phylum Chordata; class Mammalia; order Artiodactyla; family Cervidae; genus Muntiacus; species Muntiacus reevesi. The sequence goes on along the minus strand of NC_089267.1, from coordinate 34,561,562 downwards.
CATTCTGATATCTATCAGCCTGGGCACCAGACTTCTGAGAAGTCATCTTAGAAATGAATCCTCTGGACCCAGCATAGAACTATCCCCATTGACCCTTTTCTGAATCTGGACCCACAAAATCTGGTTTTAAAATAGTTATTGTTTTACATCACTAAGTTTTGAGCCTCTGTTCTAGAGTCCCAGTAGCCGCAACTCTGAGTCTATGTGCTACAACTACTGAAGCCTGCATGACAGAGAGCCTGTGCTCCACAACAAGAGAAGTCACTCCAATGAGAAGCCTGTGCACCAACTAGAGAGTGGCCCCCACTCACCACAACTAGAGAAAAAGCCCATGCAGCAATGAAGATCCAACACAATCAAAAATAAATAAATAAATAAATAAAATTATATATAAATATATATATATATATATTACATATCTAATCAGGCAATAAAAGAGAATTCAAATCCAGAAAACGTGGTATCAAAAAACACTTATTCAATTACTTTTTTGTATACATACAATCACTTGTTGTAGCTGACACAGGAAGTTCAGAGAAGAAAGTGATGAGAGATGAATTTGGAGAGAAAAAAAGAATCTATCAAGTTATAGATTTTCTTATAAACTCCATTAATGAATTTGAAGCAATAAGGAAGCCATTGAGAAATTTTAAAGCAACAGAATGTTGTACTCAACTCTGTGTTTTAAAGGGATCACTCTGGTGTTTATGGGGAAGAAGATCTTAAAGGTAACAAGATTTGTAACATTTAGGAACCTGTTAAAGTAATTCAGTCAAGAAATAAGTCAACAGCAGCAGAACAGAAAAGGAAGAAGCAGGGGTAAAGTGAAGAAATAGTAGCTAGACTGAGGACAACTGTCGAACGGTATTCCCTAATTCCACAAAGATATTCTATAATCATTCTACCACATTTGGAGGCAGAAAGAAATTGAAAAACAGGTAAAATGATCAGGAAATACTTCCAGAGGTGCACTGTACTGAATGCTCAGGGCTACAGTTGCCAAGTAAACGGAAAACAACAGCTGCTTTCAGTTTTCTTCTCTTTCTTGAAGATGGTGGAGAAGGAACAAAGCAAAAAAGGAAGATTAGTTACAGACAATCACTTTGAGAAAATGTAACTGCATTGTCAGTAATGAGAGTCAGGCTCCTCACTGTCAAAGAAAGTAAATAAATGAGAAAGCTAGGAATACGCCTGAGGTTATGAACTGCAATTGAAAATACTAGGTGAAATGGTAGTCTTGGATAACAGATGACAGACAGACATGGATTGGTGTACATAAATAATAATTATATGAGCATAATATATATACATACACATAAATATACATGCATACCTATATATGCACCTCTATATACATATCAATACATATAGAATTTCAGCTCTGTTTCCCAAGAGAGTCTAGAAGCAATGACACTCCAGTAGCAATGAGCACACAGAGCAGATTTCGGCTTCCAATACCATGCTCCACTGAAAGGAACCAGGACTCCTTAGATAAACAACTGATTCCAGCACTTGGGTGAAGAAGATGCAATATGGGCTTGGATTATCTTTTTTGTCATAGAAAGCAAGGAAGTGTTCAAAGAATGATATAAACACTGTCAAAAAGACTTGGGAGCAAATTTACAAAGGTTCCAACTGGCCAATTCTGGAAAACTATCAGAATAATGATAGTAACAGACCATAATCCACTGAATAATACAGGAATCCATAAATCTATATTGATATAAATAATTAAATGAATAAATAAATGAAGGAGAAGGGGAACATCTATCCAATCCTAGAATGCCAACTGATAAACAATGGAAATAGAAAATCATCATTTGACAGTCATATAAAAGTCATTAATTCAGGCAGGAATCAGGAAAGGATGCCAAAGCTGGTGAGTGAAGGTCTAAAGATTTTGAGGCTACTGGCATAGGTTTGAACTATCTCAACATAAAATCTTTATCAATTACAAAGGGGAGAAATGGTGATTTTAAGGTGGAGAAAGCTGGCAATTGACTGAGTACTCTAGGTTGGCATCACCTGGGGTGGGATGGGTGCTCATCCTGAGCCTCCGCTGTGTGATCAATTTGGGAAGAGCACATTTCTGAGGTCTTCCTACCAGGAATGAATGATCTGAATCTGGTCATAAGAAAACCTCATAAAAGGCCCAGGTTGAGGGACATGCTATCAAATGAAATGTCTGTACTCTTCATTTGATAGCATGTCCCTCAACCTGGACCTGGGAATTCATGACTAAGACTAAGGAAAAACTAAGGAAATGCTCCAGATTTAAAAAACTAAAGAGTGGTAAAAAAATAACCACAATGCATGATTCTGGATGTTAAAGGAAAAAGCTGCTATTGCAAAAGCTGTCAAAATTTGAATGGGGTCTGTGGACTAAAAGGTAGTGTGTATCAATTTCTTAATTTGGAGGATTATTTGGGATTAGGAGGAGAATATCTTTGTTTTTGAGAAATGTGCACCAGAGTTTTCAGTATTGTGTCTACATGAGATATGGAAATATTCTGAACTGTCCATGCAACTTTTCTATAAGTTTGAAATAGTTATTTTTTAAAAGTCTTAAAGAAAAGTTTTTCAAAATTTGGAGGAAGCAATTTGCAACACAGATGGAAAAAATAAAGTATAAGTACTCAGAGCTTCCTTCATAACAGGAGCTAAAATAAAAGGGTTTTAATTCATTATTAAAAGAAATTAAGTGCCACTCCATAGCATTTCACATGTGCCTCACCAAACTCTTATGAAAATGACTAAATATAGATGATAAAATGCTTTGTTGTTTTGATTCACAGGTATCACTGGAATTTGAATAAGTAAAAAGAAAACTAAGGTTATACTTTTCAAACTGCCTTTCTGAAAATTCCCGGTGATTCATCTGTTCTGTAAATATTGAGCTCACATTTCATTATAAAAATATGCTTTCAAATAAAAAAATAAAATATGATAAAAATACATTCAATAACACATAGATTCATAATTTAAAAAGAAAACCTATACTACACTGAAATACATTCTATACCAAATAAGAAACCACCAATACATTCACTTGAGCCACTTTTTCTTGACATCTCTATATAGATATTTGAATTTACTGCAAATATGTCATTTATTAATAATTAATAAATGTGCCTGAATTTCTTCTTTTTATTCCAGAAAGATTCTGGCTGTATCGCTAAAAGTGTAAATTCAGATACTAATTCTTAACAGGATGAACTATAACTTTTCTTGAGTCAATTTTACTTTTCAAATAAAAATACAGAAAACAATTGGATAGTAAAAATAATATAATGCTGCAACTATCTTTTCTAACTCTTTTTAGTTTTTAATCTTTTCTAACTCTTGATTTTGAATACCAATGTTCATAGGAACAGTTTCTTAACATGACTGATTTAATAGTAACCAAACAGTATAAATTGATCTTACAACTGGTATACTGTTTTCATTTATTTTATTATTTTACTTATTTATTTTTGGCCATGTCTTGTGGCATATGGGATTTCAGTTCCCCAATCAGGGATCATACCTGTGCTCCCTGCAGTGGAAGCACAGAATCTTAACCACTGGACCACCAGTGAAGTCCTTCATCTGTTAAATGCTAATTTTTTTTTAAATAGATGTTTAAGGAAGAGAATTTTGCAAAAAGAAGAAAAGAAAAAAACATTGAAAACAGTGAAAGGCATTGTTTTAAAATATGTTGTGAAACAAGGTACATTCTTCCTGCATTTTGTTAGGTGATCAAGAAGAACAAAAGAGAAAAGGCAGGTCATTCTGGAAAAGTGGGCTCCTATCTTTTAAATGACATATTTTTCCAGATAATCTGGAAGAGGGTGGAGTTAATGACTGATAATGAAACACAACTGTATGTCATTTGATGTCTTTAACTCCTTTGTAATACAAAAACCTACATTGTTTGTATCAGTCAAAGCCAATTGATTAGCTGTAAATAGATTTTTTACTGTTGATCTTTAGCAAGTTATGTAATCTTTCTAACCAGTGCTTATCTTATGTTTAAAAAGGGGAAAGCAGTTCTAGAATATTGTGAGAATTAAATAAGCCATGAGAGAATTTCTAGCATAATGCCTGCCCCAAATACAGTTTGCTCTAAAATCATTGTGAAAGCAATTTAATGATTCATACTTAATGAAACATTATTTACATTTAACTATGGGTACAAATACTTACCTATTTGTTTTTTTAATTAATGAGATGAATGTTATTTAGAATTGTCCTTGTTTTTTTAAGGCAAGAGTAGAGCAGAAGAATAGGCCTGTGATTTGAGAAGTGCTGGAGGATGGCTCTGAGTAGAGTGATCCAGAGCTTAATCCACTTTCCCTGATGAGGTCATCCGTACAATAGAGAAAGCATCTGCTTGTTTGTAAAGTGATCAGATTGAAAGTACCAGGCATTGTCTGTTGAAATATTTCTTTTCATTTGTAGATCTCCAATCTTTGCCTTTATATGCAGCCTGACAAATGAAGTGGAATGCCAACAGACTTCTCTCAACAAACTAAGAGGGGATAGAGCAGAGAAGAAAAGGAATGTAGTTAGAGAAAGGGTCCAGGACTTCACACAGATGACACCCACTTAGGAAAAAACAAACAAACTTTAGCCTCAGCAGAAGCAAGACAAGCCAGAGGGCTTCTCACAGTCAAAAACTGGGATCTATCCCAGGCTGGATCCAATTAATAAAACAAACTAATCCCGATTGGTTCACCCATCTTACCTAGAAAAAAAGTCAAATGCTTAGAGTTCACCTAATTGTTCACACGTCATTAAATAATTATCCAAGAGCACCAAGTATATCAAAACCATCTTTAATGTGTGTAAATGTGTAATAATTTTTAAAAAACAGTAACTGGCAAGGGGTTTCCCTGGTGGCTCAATGGTAAAGAATCTGCCTGTCAATGTGGCAGCCACTGGTTCGATCCCTGATTAGGGAAAATCCCACATGCCTCAGAACAACTAAGCCTGTATGCCACAACTATGGAGTCTGGGGCTCTAGAGTCCAGAGACCGCAACAAGAGAAGCCACTGCAATGAGAAGCCCAACCACCGCAACTAGAGAGTAGCCCCTGCTCAGCACAACTAGAGAAAAGCCCACGTAGCAACAAAGACCCAGCACAGCCAAAAAGTTAAACAAACAAACAAACAAAAAAGACAGTACCTAGCAAGATTGTTGATTCATGCTTCCTCAGTTAATTGCCACTGCTTCCCCCACACCAGGGGCTTCCCTGGTGGCTCAGATGGTAAAGATTCTGTCTGCAATTCAGGAGACTCGGGCTCAATCCCTGGGTCAGTAAGATTCCCTGGAGAAGAGAATGGCTTTCCACTCCAGTACTCTTGCCTGGAGAATTCCATGGACAGAGGAACCTGGCCGGCTACAGTCCATGAGGTTGAAGAGTAGGACACTACTGAGCAACTAACACTTCCACTTTCCCACAAACTATTCCCCCAACTCTTCCACTAGCATTAGAAAACAACTAGCTGTCTCTCAGCTACAAAATTCTCATAAGCATTGCCTGTCTTTCCCTAGGTCTTTATTTTTTTGACCTTGGCTCTCCCTTCCCCTATTTTTAAGCAAGCAAAGAGATTCAGTAGAGCACAGAGCACTGAAAAGAATCCATGAAAGCTGTGTGACCTTAAATGCAGTAGAAAATGCTCACCTGAAAAATATGTATAATTCCTATCTCATAAGGATAGAGAATTAAGCAAGTTAATCCATGTAAATTATTTAGAATAGGACAGCACAAGACAGGTGCTGTTTCAATTGGGGAATCACACATTCCTCTTTCCTTGAGTTGGTTCCATTTATGACTGTTGTCTCAACTTCCCAATTAATTGCCATTTAGCATTCTCAGGGGGTCCTGGTTTGGATGACAATTCATGTGTACAACCTGTGTGAAAATGGTGATTATTGTTATCAGTAGACTAAAAATTTCTAGTAGTTTATTCTTGATTGCAAATGGTGAAGTTGCTATTGTTATTATTAGTAAACTGTAATCACTTTTAGTAGGTTACTCTCGACTACAAATGCACATATATGTTGAAATATTAATCAGTTCAGTCGCTCAGTCATGTCTGACTCTTTGCGACCCCATGAACCACAGCATGCCAGGCCTCCCTGTTCATTACCAACTCCCAGAGTCCACCCAAACCCATGTCCATTGAGTCGGTGATGGCATCCAACCATCTCATCCTCTGTTGTCCCCTTCTCCTCCTGCCCTCAATCTTTCCCAGCATCGGGGTCTTTTCAAATGAGTCAGCTCTTTGCATCAGGTGGCCAAAGTATTGAAGTTGCAGCTTCAACATCAGTCCTTCCAAATCTCCTTTAGGATGGACTGGTTGGATCTCCTTGCAGTCCAAGGGACTCTCAAGTGATATTAATACATGTTGAGATATTCTGGAATCATTATAGTGATAAAAAGAACTAATTCTTTTTAGAACATTTACTTGCTGTATGATGTGAAGGAAGTTATCTCGACTTTCTTAAACTCAAATCCTCTGCAGTAAAACCAGATAATATATAGTCTCTGAACTCAGCAGCTGTAAGAAACCAATAACATAGTATATATGAAAATACTTTGTCAACTATAGAACTTGATACAAATGAAACATAATTCTTAGACTAAAAATTGAATTAAAGTATCATGTTTCCATAAACACCAAATTTAGAAGATGGCTTAATATTTCCACACGGCTTCTATGTAGCTGGGCCTTCCCAAGTGGCTCTGTGGTAAAGAATCTGCCTGGAATGCAGGAGACACAGGTTCGGTCCTTGGGTTAGAAGATCCCCTCAAGAAGGAAACAGCACCCACTCCAGTATTCTTGCTGGGATAATTCCATGGACAGAGAAGCCTGGCAGGCTACAGTCTATGGAGTTGCAAAGAGTCAGACTTGACTGAGCAACTAAGCATGCATGCTTACACATCGCTATGTGCCTAGCAGTACAGGTGTACTACTAGATTTACAATTTTTTTAAAAAGCATTAAAAAATCAAAATGACCTGTTTGCTCAACCGTGCACTAAAAACTCTCTAACTTAGTACTTCCTACTTCTTAACTTGCTTTGGGTGCTTGAATAGGCACAACAGAATCAGACAAGTGCGTGGTTTCAAGTCTGTGCCATTAATGAGCTGAACAGCATTAAGCAAAATCCTCAATGAATCTGGGTCTCAATGGGGTAGTGTTATTACCTATTTTGACAAAATTATGAGCTATAAGTAAGATCATGATTATAAAAGTCTTAGCACACACACACACAAAGTCTTAGCACAGTGACCTTGCTGCGCCTGATATACAGGAAATTCTGAAAGTTAGCTATTGAACGAATTCTTTTTAATTTTTATTTTACATTGAAATATAGTTGATTTACAGTGTTGTGTTAGTTTTAGCTGTACAGCAAAGTGATTCAGTTTATTGTATGTAATTTTAGCATACTGTTGTATGTAGTTCTTAGCAAAGCACTGAGGTCAGTTCAATCTCTCTATTTTAGAATGCGTTTTATCATTGTGGAGTAGGAGGAGGCCAACAAGCAGATGACTTAGTTCCTGACCCTAAAAAAATTCTAAATTGTATCTTAAGGTTGGCAAGAGGGCAGCTGTTAACTGAGGTCAGCAAATGTTTAACAATTGCTATGTGCAAAACACTGTTGCTGCTGCGGCTGCTGCTGCTAAGTCGCTTCAGTCGTGTCCGACTCTGTGCGACCCCATAGACGGCAGCCCACCAGGCTCCCCCGTCCCTGGGATTCTCCAGGCAGGAACACTGGAGTGGTTGCCATTGCCTTCTCCAAAGCATGAAAGTGAAAAGTGAAAGTGAAGTCACTCAGTTGTGTCCGACTCTTCGCGGCCCCATGGACTGCAGCCCACGAGGCTCCTCCAGATTTTCCAGGCAAGAGTACTGGGGTGCGTTGCCATTGCCTTCTCCAAACACTCTGTTAGGCACAGTGAAATATAAGAAAATGAGTAAAAGCTCAATGAAAATTATAATACCGAGGTCTCATGGAGATAAGCCCATGGACATAGACCTTTTGGACTCATTCTGAAGGTCAGGACAGGCAGGGGGAAGGCAAGAACAATCTAGGTGGGGCTGGAGAAAGAAATAAGAATTTATTTCCAGACATTTAGCTGACTGTTGGAGTTAAAGTGCATACATGAACTATTGGTGTGAAATTTAAAAACAAGACAATCAATTTTTAAAGTCTCTGTAACAACCCTGCTCACAATAATCTACACAGTAGTTATAATTCACTTACTAAATTTATTGTGTCGTAGTTACCTGGTATTGGGGGTTTTAGAGTTCAAAGGCATTGGGAACATACTGAACCTTTGAAAATCATTTCAAGTAGGATGATCCTGCTTTTTATATTATGTTTTACTTGTATAAGCCCACATTATAATCATGATACCTAATTGCCTTTTCCTCTCTCACTGACAGAACAGAAGATGCCTTGAAAAGTGTCTTTCACTTCTAAGATTTGGGCTCTTCACGTTTCAGAATGTCAGAGATCTTTGGGGGGTAAGGAACAGAAATGGTTGCAGGTGTAGAAAATGCAGGTGTGGGGAGGGGAAAAGCTAGTGTTCAATTCTCTGGTTTGTATGGAGATGCACCAACATCTCTAGTGGTACTGAATCCTGCTAAGCAAATAATATTTACTCCAAAAGGCACTTTGGAAGAGAGAGCCAGAACAACATCCTCCTACTATAGCTCCTGCTCCTTCCTCCAGCAACTCTGAAACCTAGAAGAATACAGTCAATCCCCTTATCCAGGGATAACGCATTTGGTTGAATGTGTGGATCCAGAGGGCCAACCGCAGTACACCCTTCTACTTAAGGGACTGGAACATCTGTGGATTTTGTTATCCACAGGAAGTCCTGAAACCAATCCCCCACCCCCACACCCTGCACATACCTATATACACACTACACAGTCTGTGACATTTCTCTCTCAGTTTCAGCGGCCTGCACATTCAACTGTGGTGACACTGACTGCCACGGTCTTTTTCTCCACTCTCTTAGGTTTCCCTTCATGCAAAGGGGAAGCTAGAGACATCCCTCCCTGACTAAATGGCCTCTATATCTAGAAAAACATGGAACTACTGTAAGGAGAGAATAAAGACCTCAGTGTGTCTCTATTTCTGTATCTACTTTTTTTCTAAAATCTGAAATATACACTCTGTGGGCCTAGACATTCCAACATCAGAGTTAGATTCTATAATTTTGCATCACTCTATTACCCCCAAAGAATTCAAATTTAACATAGTTTGCAGCTTAAAAGTGGCATAAAATAAAATTTCAGAAAATGTCATGGCAACACATCAAAGATTTAATGTCAGGTTCCCTTATGTTCATTGCATTGCAAAAGGCAACCACCAATTATGCAACTTTAGAATGATATTTTACTTTGTAATTAAAAACCAGGTTCCTTGTATTTGGTATTTGTACAGCATATATGCAAAGCAATTGCTCCTTGGGAAGGAAAGATGATATGAACTTTGAAAGACTTCTGCCTGCAAGACTGTTGTAAATAAGCTGTTCTCCTTTGTTAGCATGAAGCACCTAACGCTTAAGACGTGTTATCACAGAATCACCAAAGAGCTGGCAAGTGTAAGCCCCTTGTTCAAAACTTGGAGTAAATTTTATAAGACCGTTTCTTTGTTCAATATGACAAATACTGCCTTCGTTTAATTACAATATTGAGAACTTCATCTGATATGGTCTCGGCCTTTGTTTTTCAATCCTAAATCAACATTATTGGACTATTTGAATATAATTTGAATAATACTGTACCTACCAGTTGATCTGATGCTGAGGAAAAGGAGGTATGTGTAAAACTGCCTAAACACACTACCTTGTTTATGGTCTCTAGCTTCTCCTTTAGCTGTAGAGCTCCAACAATGAGAGATGTACAACTAATAAAGTCTCTTCACTTGAAGTCCATCCATCTTGGTGAACTTCTGTATGCTGATATGGTAGGCATCCCTTATTCTGACACAATACAGCTTCAATGTGCCTAAATAAATAAGAGTACTACAAAGATTTCCTGGTGGCTCAGATGGTAAAGAATCTGTCCGAAATACAAGAGACCTAGGTTCGATCTCTGGGTCGGGAAGATCCCCTGGAGAAGAAAATGGCAACCCACTCCAGTCTTCTTGCCTGGAAAATCCCATGGGCAGAAGACCCTGGCAGGCTACAGTCCATGCGGTTGCAAAGTCGGACACGACTGAGTGACTAACACTTTTCACAAAGATTTAAGTATTACTTCATTATTTATTTTCAACCAGTGGAGTAAACACTTTATGTATCATATAAAGGTCCAGTAAGTTAAGGCACAGTCATAAATAGAGGCATCTAAGCAAAGGAAATACTTTAATCAGTATACTAATAAAACCTCAACTATGTAGACAGCAAATTTTTTCATATTACTAAATCTTTCCCTCTGTAATTGCCAAATCGTTTTTATATTTGAACAATTTTAAATGGAAATCATTCTTAAATATATTACACAACTTTCTACATGACATAAGTTTGAGCAAGCTCTGGGAGACGGCAAAGAACAGGGAAGCCTGGCATGCTGCAATCCATAGGGTTGCAGAGTCAGATATGACTGAGCTACAGAACAACTACCACCTTAAATATGGAACATTGATCACAAGAAAAATTTTTTCAAAATGACTTGAGGCCACTTTGAACATCAATTATAATATCACACTCTAATATAAAAATGACCTCAAAACCTAAAGAACTCTTTTCTCTGTTATTAAATGACTCCAGGCAATTGCTTTCAACTTACTGTAGCATTTCATAGTTTGCAATTCCCTGCAAGTCATTGAGTGCTTAAATTTTCCTTCTGAATCTGGTCATTGTACATGGGAGGAGTAAAATGTGCCCTCTTTTTATTACTGTTTCTCTGCTTTGAACTTAGGAACTATACCAGGAAAAGTTATGGGTACTGCATACAAACCATGAGTACACAAACATCAGCTGAGGACTCGGACACGTCTGCCAACAAAGCTTTGAGCTTTCTTATGTGGACTTTGTAATGTTTGTGTTGTCTATTCTGAGGTTTTCATATAGCTCAAGTCCTGCACTATTATATCAAGTAGGAGAGCTGATGATTCACTGAGTTCTCCATCACAAGGGTATCACTCTGCTATAACTGATTCAAACTTCACAGAAGGCAGGTATTGATTTATTTATTTATTACTGATTCCTAGGAAAGAGCTTTAATAAGATATAGTCAGTTATTCTACTTAAAATAACAATATTTTAAGCAGTAAACAAAACAAAGTCAGGAAAAACTTCAAATGACAGTTGATTCTGAAAAATTCACCCTTGGTTGGTAATATTAAACTTTAAACATGTGACATAGGATAGAATTTAAAAAACAGGCCTAAGTACTTAACAGCCTATCCATGGTGCTGCAATAAGAGAAGTGTAAGATTCAACTTACAACATAGTCCCACAGCACAGACTCTAAATGTGATGTTTAAGCAAAACTCTACTCTTGGACTAGAATTTTATTCAAGTTTGTACACTGTAATATTAAGAATCCAGCACTGTACAAACATAATGTTAGATTTCAAACAGCACTAAGCAGGCGATTAAAATTGGAGGGAGAAGAGTGATGACTCTCATTTTATATTGTACATGATACATAACTTAATTTTTTAAGATAATATATGTGTGAATATATATATGCAATTGTTTCTAGTAAAATTCTTTTCACTACAAATAAAAATCACAAAAACTCTCAATTCCATTTCAAACAAAATTTCACTTTACTCTGTGGAATGACTCATATAAATCAGAATTTCTGCTACTTACTTATTCCTTAAAATTTATTCAGGTTGGGTGCTGTTTTAGCTAGCTAGGGCTGCTGAACAAAGTACCACAAACTGAGTACTTTAACAACAGGAATTTTTTATCTCCCTGTTCAAGAGGCTAGAGATCCAAAAACAAGATGTTAACAGAGTTGTTTTTTCTGAGGGGTATGAAGGAAAGATCAGTTCCAAGCCTTGCTCCTTGGCGTTTTTCATGTTCACATGGTATTCCCCCTGTATATGTCTTTGTTTCCAAATTTCCCCCTTTTATAGGAACACCAGTTATACTGGATTAATGCCTACTCTAAAGACCTTGAACTCGATTATACTTTGTAAAGACCCCATCTCCACATAAAATAATATCCAGAGGTGCTAGGCATTAGGACTTCAACAGACAAATTTTGGTGGCACTCATTCAACTCACAACAGGTGTCAACAATTTAATAGCCCTCATGGAGTCTGATTCCTCCAGTTCCTTTTTTTTTTTTTCTCAAGACTGCTTTGGCTATTTGAGGTCTTTTGGGCAGATCCAGTCAATCAGGCCATTTTCTGAAGCAGTTTTGTTCCCACTGCCTCTCCAGCCCTACTGTGACACCACCTCTGTCTTCCTCTCAGATTCTGCTCTCAATTCCAGCAAAGGTGGAGGCAGTCACAGATCACCGCTGCCGTCAAGCAAGTCCTGTGACAACTCCATTTTCATAGTCTTTTCTTTGTTCTCAGGGAAGTAATTCAAAGAGTAGCTGAAAAATATCTTTCTATGAAGACAGAAATTTTCCTGAAAGTTGAGAGTCCTGCCTACACACTTCCTACACAGACAAAATCGGCATTTAATTTTTTCCTTAGAGGATACATTATTGCTTGAAAACTCATTTTGTTAGTGCTAGCACAACAGCATATTAAACCATGTTAAAACCAAAAAAACAACAACAACAACAAAAAGCATGCAGATACTGAGGCTGGGAGACTCATTTTACCTAGTGCTGGGTGAATGTTTTTATGATGAAAGTGTGTATCTTAGGGTAACATCCATTAATATCTTCCTAATCCCTATTTTCTGAAGTTTTTACACTAAAATATCTGAGATTTCCAACATTTCTTATTTTAAAAGAAAATTTCAAAAGTAATTGTCCTTATAGAATCATAAAAAGACTCCTTAGCAACTAGCCATTGTAAGCCTTGAATTCCCAGATCAGGAAACTGAACCCCAAGGCTTGATGATGCCAAGTTAATCACCAGCAGAAAATGGTCTTCATTAGAGGGAAGACCCCCCAGGTTCTATGCATGCTTTCACAATACTTACAATAAGAAGGAGACATTGCAGAATCTTTACAAAAGTAATTAATTTGTAGGGAAAAATAACCACTACCCTGGTAGCTCAGCCTGAAAAGAAGGAGACACCGGTTTGATTCCTGGGTCAGAAGATCCCCTGAGAAGGGATAGGCTACCAACTTCAGAATACAAGGACTTGCCTGGTGGCTCAGATAGTAAAATATCTGCTCTGCAGTATGGGAGACCTCGGTTTGATCCCTGGGTTGGAAAGATCCCTTGGAGGAGGGCATGGCAACCCACTCCAATATTCTTGCCTGAAGAATCTCCATGGACAGAAGGGCTTGGTAGGCTGTATACAGTTCATGGGGTTGCAAACAGTTGGACATGACTGAGTAACTGAACACACAGCACATATACTTAAAATCTGGAACGTATTTGTTAGTTTTAAATAGTTCTGGTGTAAGAGGAAGATGGAATTTACTGCCAATAGTGCACATTTTATACTGAGTTTGTCCACGAGAACAGATTACCACAGAACTATAGAATATAAAATAATGATATATTTTGAAAAGTAATTTTCTTCAGATTAAAAAATAAATTAAAAAACTAATACAGACCACATAAATCAACTAAAGAGAGAGCTCCTATTTTTAATAAACATTTCTATCAGCTTTCTATATAGTGTATTTTAAATGTTTTTTAAAATATCTACTCACTCCAGCCTACACTTCTCGACATCTATAGGCCCCTTCCGGTGTAGTCGGTGTTACCTACAGGGATTTTAATCTGTTGCACTGGTCACTTCTGAAGTGGTTCCCTTTGTTTATTTGACTAGGGAAAATTTGAGATAGAAGTATTTGCCTGAGCAATCTCAGGGAATAGTTGAGAGATTCAGATGAAGTAACAAATGGGAAAACACCTAGCTGACTATAAATTGCTTTGAAAATAAAGAGATTAAGGATAAAGGTTAAGAATAAAATTTAAATACAAATATACAAGATGTATCAATATGAGACCTGAATAGGAGAGGTTAGTTGTGCTAATAATGATGATGACTTCATCAGAATAGTAATATTGAGGTTGCATGTTATAGAGGCAATAGCAAAATGTCTCCCTTTGTTTTTACTACTGTTCCTTGTCAAATGAGTTCTTTAAAAAGTGACATTTTCCGATCCTATGTGCAAAGCAGCAAAAGAGACACAGAGGTAAAGAACAGACACTTGGACTCTGTGGGAGGAGGTGAGGGTGGGACAATTTGAGAGATTGGCATTGAAACATATACATTACCATATGTAAAACAGATGACCAGTGCAAGATTGATGAATGAAGCAGGGCACACAAAGCCTGTGTTCTGAGACTACCCAGAGGGATGGGATGGGAAGGGAGGTGGGAGGGGGGTTCAGGATGGGGGGACACATGTGCACCCATGGCTGATTCATGTTGATGTATGGCAAAAACCATCACGATGTGTAAAGTAATTATCCTCCAATTAAAATAAATAAATTAATTAAAAAAATAAAATATATACTCACTTTGATATTCTATTCTTCAATCTGTAAATCATATTCTTCCTGTCAAACCTGTCATCCAAAAAAAAAAGAAAAAAAAATCTGTCATCCACACCAAATCTAGAATGGGATGTCTGGCTCTTTTCCCACACATTTGGGATGTCCCTTGTTGAGTGAATTAGCACTGATAATGGTAAAAACAAACAAACAAAATACAAATAATATACACATGATCATTTGATCCTGACTACATATATAATTAATCTGGGAGCAGAAAGATGATTAAATCCACAAGACTCTTATTTTGAAACTTTTAATGTTTTCAGAATTTCAGGAAATGGTTCTAGTAATTCCTAAATAGATTAAGCCTTTAGCTACTGCAATTCATTTTAGAAGTAGCAATACCTAGACTTAAACAAAATGGAAAGTTAAGGCAGTGATTTTCTAAAGTTAGAGGAACAATAACGTCTAAATAATGAAGACCTCAGAGGGACTCAAAAGAAATCCCTTTCTGTTTCAAACTTAGTAGCTGATAATCTTTCTAATATTTTCTAATAGATTTCCTACTTTAGCAAACAGAGTAAAAATTGCTGCTTTAATCCCTTTTATGATTGAAAATGTTACAGTGCCTTAGAGTCATTGATGACAATTACAATTAAGTGGTTGTACAGATTTAACTGGGAAAACATGACATACTGATGTTAATCTACATTGACCCTAAGAAATATCTTGCAATTATTCTGTTGCCTTTTAAAGTCTTTGAAATGAGCTGCTTTTTCTTGTTTGAATTTTAGAGCTACTCACAGACTCTTAGCAGAAGTATAGTGCAGTCACATTCTTTTCTCAACTGGATCACCATGCAGCCTGCCAATTTCTATGATTTGTCTTTCTTCTTGTAGAGAAATCCTAAGAAAGCAAACGATGGTTCCTTACAATTTCACGTTACTGAATTGAAGTTAATTAAGGGTTTCAAAAATCTAAATTAAGGTAACACACACATGAAATAAAAGGTTTCTTTCTTGATTCATCTAGTTGAATTCTATTGTACAATTACCTATATTTATTATTCAAGTCCTATATATATATATATATATACTTTTATATATATATATATATATATATACACACACACATATATATAAAAAGACTTCCCTGGTGTCTCCCAGCAATGCGGGAGACCTGGGTTCAATCCCTGAGTTGGGAAGATCCCCTGGACAAGGGAATGGCTACCCACTCCAGTATTCTGGCCTGGAGAATTCCATGGACTGTACAGTCCATGGGGTTACAAAGAGTCTGACACAACAGAGACTTTCACTCACTCACTTATATAAAAAAAAGGACAGAGCATTCCCTTAAGTTCCGAATATTTCCCTCATGGTTTTCTTTGAATATTAATAGTTTAAAGAATAACTATTTTTTTCAGATTTTAGAAATAACCTTTTATGTATTTTGAGATCTAAGAAAGTCTAAGTTTATGGGAGGTTAAGATATTAAAGGAAAGAGTACTTGAAATAAGCAAGCTGTCAGAACAGTTTCATCCTATAGAGATCTACAACCTAACCAGTTTTATTGTAATGGAATTTCATATACATATTAATACATTCATACACACATATACATATATATATACATATATACACGCATTGATTTGATGGGATTAGTCCTGAGCACAGTCTAAGAAAACAGTGATGTTGCTCAAACTGTGCCCATCAAACACCTGAGAATAGCAGTAGAGGAGCCACCATGCTAAGTGAGAGGTTTCTAGCATATTGTGACAAGAGTACCCTGACTTACTGATAATAGTATTTAGCTACAATTGGAGGGAAAAAAAATGCCTCTTAAAAGATAAATATGTAAAGTAAATGATCACTAGTTTCATTCCCCTGCCACAGAGGGGACAGAGCTTGCCTATTTATCGCTTCTGTTGATAGGAGGCTCCACTGACTACAATTAGTGGACACAGTTTTACCCTGCTGGAAGAAATGCACTCTCTTATCTGGGAGTGCTTGCACGCTGAGTCCCAGGAGCAGGCACTGTGGTTCCACCAGAGGCATGTTGGTAGTGTCAGCCACTCCAGGGCCAGGAATTCATTTTTAGGCCTCATCCTGAGCTTGGTCAGAAAGCAGAAAGGTTTCCACACTTCTGCCATTATTTTCTCTCTGGTCCTGCTCCACTTGTGTTCAGCCTCACAGGTTTTCAAATACTAAAAGATTTCCTTAATGAACATAATCAAAAGTATATTTCAAATACTAAAAGATCTCAGTCCTCTCCCAAATCAAATGTTATTCAATGTCATTAATAATCCCGATGAAAATTCTCAGCCACAGAAAACTCATAGTTTAATGAAGACATTAGAAGGATTGTGTGTTAGTCACTCCATCATGTCCGACTCTCTGTGACCCCATGGACTGCAGCCCATGAGGCTCCTCTGCCTACAAATTCTCCAGGCAAGAATACTGGAGTGGGTTGCCATTTCCTTCTCCAATTAGAAGGGTTAACATTTTCCAAAAAGCTTTATTCCCCACAGGGTAAAATAATATCTTCTCTGCTTAGTTGCAAAGAAACATTATTTGAGACAGACTCAAATATTTCTTTTGTTACTTATGTTCATGACTTACCACTGGCCCAACTTTTCATTGCAAACCTGTGCCAAGAACATGGTTATATGCCCTCTAGGTGAAGAATTTTAGGCATATTCTATAACTTTGCTCAATCCGATTCTCTTGCCATCATGTTTCCCAAATCCATCCCTGTCTGCTAGTCATAACCTGACTTGTTACATCAAATCTTCTCTTAGAGCTATCTGCTTACATATTATTCTCCCCTACAAGACTGACAACTCCTTAAGAGAAAAACAGTTTGCCTTACCCTTGTACCTTCTAAGTCTTATATTAGTATACTGCCCTGCTGACCTTCAGGGATGCTGTGGAAATCATGGAAGATACAAATGTGAAAATATTTTGAAAATGGGAAAAAAATCTCACTCCAAAAGCAAGACAGAATATTAATCTACAGATAATAAACAATGTAAACTGCTTTCTTTGAACAATGTTTAATTTTTAAGGATGATTTAACTTAGTTATTATAGCTCTGTATTGATGACTTAAATATATTAATCAGTATACAAAACAGCATGATCATTTCTAGAAACCTTTCTAAAAAACTACATGTGTCACAGATTAAATACACAGACCTGATCTACGGTATTATGTACTGGTTCATGTTATATGAATCTGAATAAACAAAATTAGTCAACTAGTAGCATGTTAGCTAGCAACAGGTTTGTGATAATATGGAGAAACCAGCTGTGCGTGCATGCTCGTCACTTTAGTCACGTCTGACTCTTTGTGACCCTGTGCACTATGGCCTGCAAGACTCCTCTGTCCATGGGAGGCTCTAGGCAAGAATATTGGAATGGGTTACCATATCCTCCTCCAGGGGATCTTCCCAACCCAAGGATTGAACCTGGGTCTCCTGCATTACAGGCGGATTCTTTACTACTGAGCCACAGGGGAAGCCCAGAGAAACCAGTTGTGATGGTTAATTTTATGTGTCAACTTGCCTAGCCATAGGCTGCCTAAATTAAACATTATTTCAGGTATGTGTCTGAGGGTAGTTTCTGGATGAGAGCAGCATTTCAATTAACAGACTCAGTAAAGTTGATTACACTCCCCAAAGTGGGTGGGCATCATCCAATCCATCAAGGGCCAAAGGCAGAGGATAGAGGAATCGCCCCTTTTTCCTGCCTTAGTAATTGAGCTGGGACACTTCATCTCATCTTCTCTAGCCCTTAGACTGGGCTTTATACCATCTGCTCCCCTGGTTCTCAGAACTTCAGATTCAGCCTAAATTATACCACTGGCTTTCCAGGGTCTCCTGCTCATAGACAGTATAAATCACAGAGCTCCCCAGCCTCCATAATTATGTAAGCCAATTCCTCATAATAAAAAACTCTCTTCCTTCCTCTCTCTCTCTTTCTCTTGGCTCTTGTTCTCTGTCTCAGTTTTTCAATCAACACTAAGCTAGGTGCTTCTATGAAGGGATTTTGCAAATACAATTAAAGTCCCAAGTCAGCTGACTTCAAATTAATCCAAAGAGAGATTACCCCTAGGGGACCTGGCTTCATCAGTTGGAAGGCCTTTAAAAGAAAACTTACAACTTCACTGAGCTAAAAGACTTCAAAACAGCAGCTGGCTGTCCAATTCCTCTCCCTTCCCCCAGATCTTCCTTCCTGAGTGCCTGTTGCCTACAGACAAGCTTCAGCCTGTGCTCACAGGGCTCCAACCTGCTCATGACCTCTCCTTCCTGCCTGCCTGTATTGTGGACTTCTGCCTGTATTGCTAGTGACCACTATGAGAGCATATG
This sequence comes from Muntiacus reevesi, assembly GCF_963930625.1. Classification (NCBI taxonomy): domain Eukaryota; kingdom Metazoa; phylum Chordata; class Mammalia; order Artiodactyla; family Cervidae; genus Muntiacus; species Muntiacus reevesi. Next base: position 34,542,601 of record NC_089267.1, on the reverse strand, counting down.
TAGGTCCTTTTTTCATAATAAATAAACACACATATCTTATACATGTATACACACATATATGTATGTATATATATATATATTCCCTTGTTTTCTGTTTCTCTGGGTCAACCCTGACATGCAGCAAGTGTTCAATGAATACTTGTCGAAAGAAAAAAATAAATATAATAGAAAACTAGAAGAATATTCTACTACTTATCTACTGTATAATGAATCATGCTAAAACTTAAGGGCTTAGAAACAAAAATCAGTTATTATCTCTCACACCTTTTATAGGTCAGGAATTTGAGAGGAGCAGGGTTTGCAGTTCTTGCTAGGTTCTCCCATGAGGCTGCAAGCACATGTCAGCCAGGACTACAGTTATCTGCCGTCTGATCAGGGCCGGAGGAGCCACTGCCAAGGCGGCTCACTCATGTGGCTGGCAAGTTGATGTCGGCTGTTGGAGCGAGGGCTCAGCTCCTCCCACCCTGGGCCTCTCTAGGGATGCCTGAGTATCTCCAAACATGGTGGCTGGAATCCCAAGAGAACAAAACAGCCGCTGTGGTTTCTTTAATGGTACAGTCTCAGAATTCACACACAGTCACTTTCAAGTGATTTTAATGCTCACACTGATTAGTCTGATTCCACAGGGGAGGAGGCTACACAAGGATGTGACTGTTAGGAGGTGGGAATTGTTAGGTGCCATCTTGAAGGCCAGGAAAAAATATATAGCAAAACAATAACATCAGATATCTCTGGATATTAGGATAAAGTGTATGCTTTTCTTCTTTGTGCTTTTCTGTTTTTTTCTAAAATCTCTACACTGAACAAAATTTTTTTAATTTACTTTTATTTTTGGTCAGGCTGGGCAGCTTGCAGGATCTTAGTTCCCAGACCAGGGATAGAACCCATGACCCCTTCAGTTGAAGCCCAGAGTCCTAACCACTGGACCAGCAGGGAAGCCCCATACATATGTTACTTTTAAATCAGAGAAAAATATGTCCTTTATCTATGGGCTTCCCTTGTGGCTCAGCTGGTAAAAAACCCGCCTGCAATGCGGGAGACCTGGGTTCGATCCCTGGGTTGGGAAGATCCCCTGGAGAAGGGAATGGCTACCCACTCCAGTATTCTGGCCTGGAGAATTCCATGGACTCTATAATTCATGGGGTCACAAAGAGCAGGACACAACTGAGCAACTTTCACTTTCACACTTCACATGTATATATACACATATGTTTATTAGTGTGCAGGCACATTTATCTTGGAGAAACTGGTCACCATCAGGTCACCAGCTATACTGAGAAGCCAGGTAAAATAAGTTTTCTAAATTCTTATTATATTTAGTACTGAATTTCCATAGGTCTAAATGTAAAATTTCATTGATTATAATGTAATTAAATCAAGTCAACTGGAAGAGAATTTACCTGGTTGTGTTTTAGAAAATTAAAGTGTTGAAATTAAAAAAAAGTTTCAAACATAAACTCATATTTTAAAGTATGGAGTATTTTAACAATAATATCACTGGTACTCACATAATCAGACAACAATATAATTAAGAAAATACTTGGGTAGTGGATGTGGCAAATGGAGATGGAAACATTTATTTAGAAGCTAGACACTAATTTTCAAGTCTACAAAGATGTTAAAAATAATCACAAGTTAAAATAAGCTACATGAAAATTTCTTTTACTTTGAGAACTTTCATTGTTTTATCTTGAATCAATTTTTTGAGTTTGAGTTCATTTTAGAAATCATATGTTATAGACTGATTTGTGTTCTCCCAAAATTCAATAGGTTGAAGCTCTAACCCTGATGTTATTCCATTTGGAGAGAGGGCCTTTAAGGAAGTAATTATGATTAAATGAGGTCTTCTGAGTGGGGTCCTAACCCAACAGACTAGGGTCCCTATAAAATGAGGAAGAGACACAAGGCGCTGTGACCACAGAGAGGAAAGACACAGCAAGAAACGGTGGTCTGCAAGCCATGGAAAGAAGCCACAGGAGACACCAAACTTGCTGACACCTGGATTTTGGACTTCCAACTCCAGAACTGTGAGAAATTAATTTCTGAGTTTAAGCCACCTAGTCTTTGGTATTTTGTATTAATCCTAGAAGATTTATACACTGTATAAAGACTTACAGTAACTGAACAATATTTTCAATGATAAAATATTTTAAGTACTGAGGTCAGTCACATTAGTCTCGCTCTGAAAATTTTGAAAATTGTGAAAACAGAAAAAAATGTTGAAGTCAGGTCATTTACAATCTACCATCCACTCCTCACTTTATAGTATTTCCTTCTTTCCTTTTCCTATGTATATATATATTAAAAAATAAAACTGGAGTCACCCCATTATGTATGTTTTTAAATTTTAGTTATACACATATATAAGCTTTGGATGGTCTTCCCAGGTGGCACTAGTGGTAAAGAACCCACCTGGCAATGCAGGAGACGTAAGAGATGCAGGTTTGATCCCTGAGTCTGGAAGATTCCCTGGAAGAGGGCATAGCAACTCACTCCAGTATTCTTGCCTGGAGAATCCCAAGGACAGAGGAGCCTGGCAGGCTATAGTCCATAAAGTCACTAAGAGTCGGACATGAAACATAGCACACATGCATGCTTTGTATATATGTATGCTTATATGTACATATGCATATGTATAAATGTAGAATATACTTATATTCTACATGTGTGTGTATGTAATGAGCATAAAATGAATCTTTCCTCTAGCAATACTCTTCAGATGTGATTTAGTAGTTATGTAGTATTTCACAAATGTATGTACATATTGATTATCATTTTAAATGGCTACTACGTGTTCATGTATAGATAAGTAGTAAGACATGCCATTTATTTATATGTATTTTACACATACTTCTCTCCTACTACACTAGATCCTTTAAGGTAAAAATATGGCTTTCCTCCTTTACCCCCAGCATATAAACTGTTTCTTTGCACAAGGATAGCACTTAATGAAGTTGATCTAAGCTGAATCAGATTATGGTTATCTTCTTAAGAATCAGTGTTTAGGGCCTTGCAATCAGGGGCTCAACCCTAATTTCTTCATCTCACTTTAAGGAGGTGCATCCTCAGACCATGAGACACACAGAGCACATGGGGCAGTGCCTTGCAGTGGTGCTGAGAGAACTGAGACTAGAGGGGAAATCTGGTGACACAACTTCTGCCAGTTTCTCCCATGTTTCATCATACTTGTCCTCCAGAGAAGAGCTGAATCACTCTTCCAGATTCAGTTCAAAAATGCCCAGGAACAAACTATGGGAAGGAGCAAGGTCCTTAGCTGAGATGAGGGAAGCGCATTTACCAGGAAAAGGGGAGCTGATTCTAAAAGGGATGGAAGCTGGGCAGAATAAAGAACATGTTCCCCTACAGAATACCTGGACAGGAGGATACACAAGGGCCTCTTGTGCCTAAATGGTCTTTCATTTCTCCTTCACATATTACCTGAAGTTCTTACCAACTTTCCAGTTCAGTAAATTGAAGATAGTTTAATGGTTTTTGACACTACTAAACTAAGAGCTTCAAACATAGAAGGAGAAGAGGGAAGGAAATTGATTTGGCTGACAAAGTGATTTCTCTGGGGAAAAAATATGCTAAGATTTTTTCAATCTGGTTTTAAGTATAATTTTATTGATATTTAATTAATACTGAATCCAAAAGTTAGGCTCAGACCTTGACTGGTAATAGACAGTGGAATCGGGTACAGAAGTTGGTTTGTACCTGTTCTAAGAGCCAATTGTTAAACTTTGGCAAGAAATATGATGACGCAGTTGTTAAACACAAATATTACTAAAACTGAAAAACTTACCATTAAACAAATGACATTGAAAACAAAGGTAACAAAATAAAAAACTTGTTGATTTTCAAGAAAAATACCAAAGGTAGGTAACAAGGAGCTTGCCTGGTGGCTCAGTGGTAAAGAATCCACCTGTCAATGCAGGATACAAGGGTTCAATCCCTGATCCAGGAAGATCCCACACGCCACAGAGCAACCAAGCCCGTGTGCCACAACTATTGAGCCGACGCTCTACAGCCCCGAAGACGCGATTACTGAGCCCAAAGTGCTGCAACTCCTGAAGCCTGCGCACCGCAGAGTCGATGCTCTACAAGAGAAGCCACCGTGACGAGAAGCCAAGCACTCAGCTACAGAGCAGTCCCTGCTCTCTGCGGGGGACACAGTGGGTAAGAATCTGCCTGCTAATGCTGGGGACAAGGGTTTGACCCCTGGTCCGGGAAGATTCCACATGCCGCACAGCAACTAAGCCCATGCAACACAACCACTGGGTCTGCACTCTAGAGCCCAGGGGTGCAAGGACTGAGCCCACGTGCCATAACTGCTGAAGCCAGTACTCTGGAGCCTGTGCTCTGCAACAGGAGAAGCCACCACAACGAGAGGCCATGATGCACCACCACAAAGAGCAGCCCCCACTCACTGGGACCAGAGGAAGCCCCTGACAGGCAATGAAGACCCAGCGCGGCCAAAAATAAATAAAAAATAATAATAAAGCTTTAAAAAATAAGAAAAAAAGAAAATCTATGAAGAAATTCTTGGGAGGCCTAAAACAATCTAAAACAATTTAAAATTATTACCTCTATTCTCCACTGGCCCAATTCAGGGCAATTTGAACTCTAAAATGTCCAAAGGAGATTATAACACATTAAATAAAACAATTGTTTAGAAAGAATCTATGGTACTAAAATATAGAAGGAAGAAAGAGATAAGCATTATTATGCCAAAGAATGCAGCTAAAAAGTGTAAAAAACAGATCAGAACTAGAACAATCTCCATTTTCTAACCATCACTGTAATAACTGAGTCTCAGGTTTGGATCACTAATAAATGTTAAAACTATCACTTATTAAAGGACATGATATTCATATGATCATCATACAGATTATTGTTTAGTTTCAAAGAGAGAGTGATCTGGTGAAAATATCTTAGCCAAGGGATCAAGCTTAACTTCACCAGTAAAGGTACACAGTGACATTATATAATGCAACACATTATACATATAACTCATTGTATTTTTGCAAAAAATGTTTAACTTGAACCTAATTATGAGGAATTAATCAGAAAAATCTAGGCTAAGGAACATTCTATAAGACAATCATTTTAGATCCTTCATAATATCAATGTTATGTCAAATAAAAAAAGGTAGACAGATTGTTCTAGAATAGATTAAAGGCAACTAAGGAAAGAACTAAATGCATTATCTTTGGATCCTGAAACAACAACAACAAAAAGTATAAAGGGAAGTTTGGGACTCATTTGGACTATTTGAGTAAGCACTCTATAATTAATATTATTGCATCATATTAAATTTCTTAAGAGTAATCACTTTATTGTGATTTTGCAGAATTTTTCACATGCTGAAGTAACCTCTGCAACTTAAGAAAGTGTATGTGCTTACACACACACACATACACACAATGCAAATGCTGCAAAACATTAAGAATTGGTGAATCTAGGTGAAAGGTATACAGATTTCATGATATTCATCATTCATCTTATTTCTCTATAGAATTGAAGTATTTTTAAATTAAAAGTTAGGTAAAATGCACAAAGTGGGGAGTTCCCTGTTGGCCTAGTGGTTAGGACTCTGGGCTTTCAGTCGTGGGTCAGGTTCAATCCCTAGTTGGGGAACTAAGATCCTACAAGCCATGTGGCATGCCCCCCCCAAAAAAAAAACCACACACACACACAAAGTGTGAGAGAAAGAGAAGAAGCATGAGGAGGAGGAAGTAGGAAGGAAGGGAGGGAGGCAGGCAGGCAGGGAAGGAGAAATGAAGGAAAGGAAGAGGGAAAGATTCAATAAGGAACATCTAATGATGAAAGACCATTAACCTTCAAAACAAGGTACTTAGAGATATAAGAAAATTTACTCATGCTTATTATAAATGTGAGATTAATCTTAATATTTATAGATTCAATATTGGTATAGTCATATCATGATATATAATTTTATACATATCATGATACTTATATTTCCATGGTGTCAATATCCTGAAACAATTTGTAGCCACCCAACACTTTCTCAAAAAGTAATATAAAGGAAATAGAATAACACAATGTAATTTTAGTCAAAAGAGCAGTAAATAAAACATCATCTTCATTTTTTTATTACAGCATTATTAATACAAAAAAATGCACAGATCTTGGGTGTTCAGTTTTATGAGTTTTGGAAATTGCATACACTATTTTAACTATCATCCAAGACAAGAAATAGAGCATTTCCATCCACCCCCTAAGATTCTATCCTGCCCATTTCCAATCAATTCCTTTCCTCCATTGCCACTAGGCAACAATTTCCTTATTTCTATCTCTATAGATTAGCTTTGTCAGTTCTTGGATTTCATATAAATGGAATCATACAATATTTATTCTTTCGTGTCTAGCTGCTTCTGCTTAATAATTAATTACATTATATAGTTACACTTTGAGATTCATATTAGGAGTTCACTCTTTTGTATTGCTAAGTAATATTCATTGTATAAATACACATTTTGTAAGAATTCCACTGTGTAAATTTGTTTTTCCTTCTCCCTGTTAACAGACATTGGGCTGTTTCTAGTTTTAAGTGTTTATGAATAAACTTAATATTCCCATGTCTAATGCTTTTTGTGGACATATATTTTACTTCTCTCAGGAAACTATTACAAGTGGAATGAGTTAAGTGTAAACTTTATAAGACACCACTAGGAAATTCACCAAAGTATGTGACTATTTTACACTCTTGCCAGCAATGATGAGAGTTCCAGTTGTTCTGCATCCTCTCCAATATTTGGTGTTGCCAATCTTTTTAATTTTAGCCCCTAGTGGGTTGGAATAGTATTTTATAGTGGTTTTAATTTGCATTTATCTAACGATTAATGAGGGGCTTCCCTAGTGGCTCAGAGGGTAAAGTGTCTGCCTACAATGTAGGAGACCCAGGTTCGATCTCTGGGTTGGGAAGATCCCCTGGAGAAGGGAATGGCAGCCCACTGCAGTACTCTTGCTTGGAAAACCCCATGGACTGAGAAGCCTGGTAGGCTACAGTCCACGGGGTCGCAAAGAGTTGGACATGACTGAGCGACTTCACTTTCACTTTCTTTTCAACGATTAATGAAGCTGACCACTTTTGTCCCTATACTTACTGCTCATTTATATGTATCTTCTTTTGTTATGTGTCTGTAGTGATTTAAATTTGATACTCCTCCATTCAAAAAGTGAAGCCTAACTTCTTAAATCTTAAGTCCAGATTTACTGCCCAATTATTACTGCTTCTAATAAATAGATTATGGTGGAATTGATGGTATGGATGTCTAAATTAGAACATAAAAGGCATGGTGACTTTCTCCTTGCTCTTTCTCTTGGATTGGTCACTCTGGGAGAAGACAGGTGCCATATCAGAAGGACATTAAGGCAACCTATAAAAAAGCCGATGTGGCAAAAGAGCTAAAGTCTTTTGCTAGAAGCCACATGAGTCATCTCTTGAAAATGAATCCTCCAACTCCAATCAGACCTTCAGCTGACTACAGTCCCAACTAATACTTTAATTGCAGCCTCATAAGCAATACTCAGTTAGAACCACCCAGCTAATTTGCCCCCATATTCATGATCCTCAGAAAGTATGAAATAATAAATGTTGGTTGCTTTCAGCTCACTTTAGTCATTTGTTATACAGCAATAGTTACTGTATAGTATTATTTTATAACTGATTTTGGGGGTTCTTTATGTATTCTGGATGTAAATGTGAGTATTTGTCATACCTATGTGCTGAGAATATTTTTTTCCCGGTTTATGGTTTGTCTGGTCATATCTGAATGATGACCTCTAACAAGCAAAGAAAATTTGCACAATTCAATTAAACATTATGTCTCCTGTGGTTAGTGGTCTTTGTGGGTTTTTTTCCCATGAAATTTTTGTCCCAAGAACATAGACTCCTTTTAGTCTTCTTGAAGCTTTACGTTCCCAGTTTTCAGTTTTAAGTTTAGCCTACGATCCATCTCAATTAATTTGTTGTGTATGGAGTGAGATATGGGTCAAAGCTCATTTGTTTTCCTCTATATGGATGCTCAGTTGTTCCAGCAGCATTGACACATTAGTTAATCTTGACTTATTTTTTAAAAAGATAACATATATGTGAAAATGTTAAAAGTAATCCTAAAAATTTTAACAATGGTTATTATTAAGTGGTAGAGTCAGAAGTGATTTCTTATCTTATTGAGTTTTCTGTATTTCCTTAATTTTTGGCCATGAACCTGTAATACGGTGTGTGTGTGTATTTATGTGTGCCCAGTCACGTCCAACTCTTTCCAATCCCATGGACTATAGCCTGCCACGTTCCTCTGTCCATGGAATTTCCCAGGCAAGAATACTGGAGTGGGTTGCTATTTCCTACTCCAGGGAATCTTCCCGACCCAAGGATCGAACCTGAATGTCTTACATCTCCTGCATAGACAGGCAGATTCTTTACCACTGCACCACCTGGGAAGCTATTTGTAATACATTATACCTAAAAATGAATAAAACATTTAATTTTCATTTTTATATGTTTATTTTCCCTTCTTTAACTGTACCATAAAATATGTAAAATTATAGCTTAAATGTATGTAAATAGTGTATCTTTAGAAAATTTGTATACAAATACAAATACAGTAATATCTTACAAATTCAGATAAAAGTTCATCTGAATAAATGAACACATTGTAAAAACTATTATAAAAGTTATCTGATATTTAAGTTAAATGTTTATTACTTTAATTTATATTGAATAATTCTGAATGTCTATAAAATTTGCCAAGTAAAGAACTTCGGACTCTGCTTTTAGATACTAATACTCTGTCATTTTGATTTTATAGTTACTTATATTCAAATTATTTCTGTGCTGGTAAAGTGTTTTACAAAGGCCCAGAGATTCCTTTTCTCTTACAAGGGTTAAACATTTATCTCACAAGCTGACACATCATTCTTTGGAAACTCTTTCTTGTCAGTGCAAAATTAAACATCAACCTCTATGTGTCCGAGTATCACAAATGCAGTTAAAATGAAAGTGGTTTTATTGTAACATGGTATTACTCCTGAAGAGATAAATATATTCTGGTAAAAGAGGAAGACAAGCTAAAAATCAACAGTAAAAATGTGTAACTCATCAGTTTCCATCACAGCAAAGTCACATAAAACTTTCTTCTTTCTGTTTTGAATCAGTTTGGGATTCTGTTTTACTTGAGGTTTAAATTTCAGCCTTAAATGATCAAACACCAGTTCTTTCAGCCTGGCTTTCTCACTTTTACAGCAATTCAAGCCAGCTAAGAAAATTTAACTTAACCAAAATATAGTCAAAAACTTGGAAAAGTCTCAACACCTGGCCTACATTTGAGCTGCATGACAACCTGGGTTTCAAGCTTCACTGCATTAATTTGTGGCACAACAGTTAACCACAAGCTTCTGAGGGTGGGGGTGGGGGTGCTGTATCACCCAAATGCTGAGAATGGGGGTACAGTGAGGGAGTACAACAGTAGTTCTTCTACGTAATTAAAACATTCATTGCTAAAGTTATTGTGCCAACTGAAATGATACATATATACTGACGAAACTGAACAGAATATTCAAAAACTACTGTGTGGAAAGCAGCACTGTCAGAAATCTATCTAACAGGAGGGCCCTTGCAACATGGAACAAACAGTTAACATGAATAAACACTGAGGGGAAAAAGAACCCTGGAAAAGCAATTATAAAACTGCAAAACGACTATTTAGGACTGAAAGATTTCATGTGGAAACTTTTCTGCAGCTGTGACCGTTTGTCAGTATTAACAACAGACCTGTTTTGTTTTGTTTGGGGATTTGACAAATTACAGTATCCTGTGCTGTTCTCCCATCTTGTGGAAAAATAAAGGGAAATGTAGCTCTATAGATTCTTCATCCTGTATTTTTCTGTTTTCCCCACTTTTCCTGAGCTCTCCCGTATCTGTAGACTAGATGAGAAAGTCCTCGACCTTCAATTGCAAAGTCAGAGGAAAAGGTTTGATCTTGGCGGCTGTAAGTCAGTCACTAATGGAAATGAAAGCTGTTTGCTCTGGAAACCCTGGCTTCAGTGCTGGGGGATCATGTGCAAACTGCAGAGTAAGTGCTGAGGCTGGAATCTGGACCAGCATTCCCAAGCCTTTGCCCAGTCTCCCACCCCCACAATTTCCATAGCTGCTTATCCCAACCCTACTTCTTTCCTTGATCTCATCCAATACAAATTTATATTTTCATCAAAAGTATTTAAGAGTCTAATCGGTGAAGAAGGCCTGGTACTATTAAAAACAAACAAACAAAAAAATGAAACAGTTTCTTTTCTTCCAGGACAAATGTAAAGTGAAAGAAAACAAAAATCAGTTCAGAAATTGCTACTTTTTAAAGACTAATAGATGAGATCCTTGTGCTTTTTTTTTTTATTCTTTTGAAGTTTAAGGAGGATTTGGTATAATTTAGGCAGAAAGGAGAATATTAGTGCTTGACCCATGCCTCCTAAAACATATGCACACATACACGTGTCTTTTTTTTTTTAAAGAAGTAAAGAGTTTGTCTGTGGGTGATAACCGGTTTAAAGAAAACTAGAAAAAGAGAGTGCATGCCTACCACCTTCTATTCATTGTCATTAAATGGGATTCAGAGGGCAGAAGAGTTGTTTCTGCCTCCTTCCTATTTCTGTTTATGAATACCATCCTTATTTTCCCCATAGTCACTGAGGTGGGTTGAAGAGTGGCCCCCAACAGGCTATGTCCGTATGTTTACCACCAGAACTTGTGACTGTGAACTTATTTGAAAAAAGATGCTTTGCAGATGAAACTAAGTTAATCTCAAGATGAGATCATCCTAGATTACCCATGTTGACCCCAAAGGGAATGACAAATGTCCTCAGAAGAGAAAGAAGAGAAAAAGGGAAAATGGAGACGGGATGAAGTGACTCAGCCACAATCCAAGGAAAAGCTACAGCCCCCGACACCTGGAGAGAGGAAGGAATCTCTCCTAAAGCCTCCAGAGAGTGTGTGACCCTACTAGCACCTTGATTAGAGACTTCTGGCCTCCAGGACTACAATAGACTAATGTTCTGTTGTTTTAAGCCACCAAATTTATGGTAATTTGTTATAGCAGACTTAATATGCTACTACAGTCACCCAACGTCTTTATCAGTCGGTGCTTCCTCAATCTGTTTTTCATCCATTTGTTCAGAAAACAAACAAGAAACATGTCAGTTCAGTTGCTCAGTCATGTCCAATTCTTTGCGACCCATGAACTGCAGCACGCCAGGCCTCCCTGTCCATTATCAACTCCCAAAGCTTGCAAAAACTCATGTCCATCAAGTCAGTGATGCTATCCAACCATCTCATCCACTGATGTCCCCTTCTCCTCCTGCCTTCAATCTTTCCCAGCATCAGGGTCTTTTCCAACGAGTCAGTTCTTCACATCAGGGAGCCAAAGTATTAGAGCTTCAGCTTCAGCATCAGTCGTTCAGTGAATATTCAGGACTGATCTCCTTTAGGATTAACTGGTTGTGTCTCCTTGCAGTCCAAGGGACTCTCAAGAGTCTTCTTCAACATCACAGTTCAAAAGCATCAATTCTTCGGTGCTCAACTTTCTTTATGGTCCAACTCTCACAGTCATACATGATTACTGGAAAAACCATAGTTTTGACTAGATGAACCTTTATCGGTAAAGTAATGTCTCTGCTTTTTAATATGCTGTCTAGGTTGGTCATAGCTTTTCTTCCAAGGGACAAGCATCTTTTAATTTCATGACTACAGTTGTCATCTGCAGTGATTTTGGAGCCCAAGAAAATAAAGTCTGAGTTGAAAAAATAATAATTTTGTTCTCAAGAGCCTGATAATCTGATAAAGAGAATCAGACACACAAACTAAGTACAATAAAGCATAGCTGATGTCATTATAAGGTGTGGCTACAAGAAAAGGTGGTCCCTGCTTCCTGGGGTGGTCATCCAGAGTTCAAAGAGCAGGGGCATATGAAAGTTGAGAAGATGTCTGCTGGCCAAACAAATATGGGAAGGAGGGAATTCTTGGAAGAGAATGGAATATGAATAGAGATGCGGAGGCATGAAATCACACAGCCTCTTACTGAAATCCATCGTTTTTAAGTCTGTCTACTAAGATTCCAAAGAATAGCAAGGAGAGGTAAGAAAGCCTTCCTCAGTGCAAAGAAATAGAGGAAAACAAAAGAATGGGAAAGACTAAACAGCTCTTCAAGAAAATTAGAGATACCAAGGGAACATTTCATGCAAAGATGGGCTCAGTAAAGGACAGAAATGGTATGGACCTAACAGAAGTAGAAGATATTAAGAAGAGGTGGCAAGAATACACAGAAGAACTATACAAAAAAAATCTTCACAACCCAGATAATCACAATGGTGTGATCACTCACCTAGAGCTGGACACCATGGAATGTGAAGTCAAGTGGGCCTTAGGAAGCATCACTACAAACAAAGCTAGTGGAGGTGATGGAATTCCAGTTGAGTTATTTCAAATCCTAAAAGATGATGCTGTGAAAGTGCTGCACTCAATATGTCTGCAAATTTGGAAAACTCAGCAGTGGCCACAGGACTGGAAAAGGTCAGTTTTCATTCCAATCCCAAAGAAAGGCAATGCCAACGAATGCTCAAACAACCACACAATTGCACTCATCTTACACACTAGTAAAGTAATGCTCAAAATTCTCCAAGCCAGGCTCCAACAGTACTTGAACCGTGACTTCCAGATGTTCAACCTGGTTTTAGAAAAGGCAGAGGAACCAGAGATCAAATTGCCAACACCCGTTGGATCATCAAAAAAGCAAGAGAGTTCCAAAAAAACACCCACTTCTGCTTTACTGACTATCCCAAAGCCTTTGACTGTGTGGATCACAATAAATTGTGGAAAATTCTGAAAGAGATGGGAATACCAGACCACCTGACCTGCCTTCTGAGAAATCTGTATGCAGGTCAGGAAGCAACAATTAGAACTGGACATGGAACAACAGACTGGTTCCAAACAGGAAAAGGAGTATGTCAAGGCTGTATATTGTCACCCTGTTTATTTAACTTATATGCAGAGTACATCATGAGAAACACTGGGATAGAGGAAGCACAAGCTGGAGTCAAGATTGCTGGGAGAAATATCAGTAACCTCAGATATGCAGATGACACCACCCTTATGGCAGAAAGTGAAGAAGAACTAAAAGAGCCTCTTGATGAAAGTGAAAGAAGAGAGTAAAAAAGTTGGCTTAAGGCTCAACATTCAGAAAACTAAGATCATGGCATCTGGTCCCATCACTTCATGGCAAATAGATGGGGAAACAGTGGAAACAGTGGCAGACTTTATTTTTTGGGGTTCCAAAATAACTGCAGATGGTGATTGCAGCCATGAAATTTTATAAAAAGTTATGAGCAACATAGACAGCATATTAAAAAGCAGAGACACTGCTTTGCCAACAAAGATCTATCTAGTCAAGGCTATGGTTTTTCCAGTAGTTGTGTATAGATATGAGAGTTGAACTATAAAGAAAGCTGAGCACTGAAGAATTGATGCTTTTAAACTATGGTGTTGAAGACTCCTGAGAGTCCCTTGGACTGCAAGAAGATCCAACCAGTCCATCCTAAAGGAAATCAGTCCTGAATATTCACTGGAAGGACTGATGTGGAAGCTGAAACTATACTACTATGGCCACCTGAGGCGAAGAACTGACTCACTGGGAAAGCCTCTGTTGCTGGGAAAGATTGAAGGCAGGAAGAGAAGGGGCCGACAGAGAATGAGATGGTTGGATGGCATCACCAACTCAATGGACACGAGTCTGAGTAAACTCCAGGAGCTGGTGATGGACAGGGAGACCTGTAGTGCTGCAGTTTACGTGGTCACAGAGAGTCGGATATGACTGAGCAACTGAACTGAACTCAACTAAGATTCCAAAGTAGGCATGATATAAGTGGAAAGAACAGATAAGGATTAGATTGTAGAGAGCCACATTAGCCAAGCTAAAGAGTTTTGAATATATCCAATGGGAACAAATGGGAAGCTACTAGAGGCTTTTAAGCACAGTAATAAATATCCCCACCCTTGTATTTTAGAAAGATCTCTGGTAGAAGTGGGAAGAGAGGCTTAGAGATTCGAGGCAGAGAGATTGGTTAGACGAGCCCTGATGTGGTCTAAGGTAACATGATAAGAGGCTGACATCAGGCAGACTTTTGAGATTAGAGCATGGGATAGATTAAAGAGAAACTTTTACAGGAATCTGAGACAGAATACAGTCTGAGTTACAGAAGTAAGGAAACAAAGAAAATACTGCTATAGTAACCAAGAGAGATGGGGGTACCGAGAGCAGAGTAGCAAGTCAGAAGCCACTGAGAAGCCAGGTAAGACTGAGAGAAGTTCATTGGATTTGTCAATGAAGAGACCACTGGTGACTTTATCAGAGACATCTGAGGGCAATCGTAATCAGCAGTATAAATCTCTGACAAGTCTATGAGTATCAGCAAGATGAAGAGGTTGGTTAATAAATTAGTGGTTGTCAAAGTGTGTTCCCCTGCACTTTCCCCAGTATCATCTGGCAACTTAGAAATGCAAATTCTTAGGTCCCACTCCCACTAACTCTGACGCTCAGGTGTAAAAGCCAAAAATCTGTTCTAACAAGGCTTCCACTGATTCTGATACTCGCTAAAGTCTGAGAACCACCTTCACACACCATACACGGCCTTACTACTGAAAATGTGAGCTGTAAATTGCCAGCATCAATGTCATTTGGAAGCTTGTTACACAAGTGAAACTTAGAACCCAACATCTGACCCCCTGAATCAGAATATGCATTTTTAACAAGGTTCCTAGAGATTTAGATGCACATGAAGTTCAAGAAACACACTCAAGAATTTCAACTCAACAGTTTCCTTGCCCAACATCTCAGATTACTTATTACTGAAATCCTGTAAATTGCTAATCCAAAGAATGGGAAGAGAATTCAATATAACACAACAAAATATCCTCCTTTCAAATGGGATCATAAATAAGAGATAGAAAATGGGCAATAGTTTATGTGAGACCAGGAGAATTCCAGGTGTAATCATAGTAATATAAGTATTTCTAGTTCTTTGGCATTCAATTCCATATTATAGATATACATGTTGTTCTTTAAAAAGCTAAAAACCTTATGGAAGTTCATTATATCATTCTGATGGAAAATAACATCAGGCCACTAGGACTGATGTTAGGACAAAAGAAAAAAAATCTACTGGTATCCTTGAAGAGACAGTATATGGGAACAGACAGATCTTTTTATGACCTAGTAGGGTGCAACTTACATTAGGAAACCAAGAACATCAATATCTGTCCTATTTACTATATATAAAATATAGCTTAAAATATACTAAAAGCTATTTATTTTTTGTGAATATGGTTTAATGCAAAGGTTCTGTGTCCACAGACAAACAGCATCAGTACCACCTTTGGGCTTGTTAGAATCTGCATTACTGGATTCCACTTTGAGCTCCTGGATCAGAATCTGCCAATGGGATCCAGGAAACTAGTTTAACAAGTCCTTCAGGTGATTCTAATGCACATTAAAGTTTGAGAAGACAGGTTTAGGCATCAGAAACACTTCATATAAAACAGTCTCCTGTTTGCCCAAACTGCCTCTTAAAAGTCTCTTCTCCATTTAAGTGTTTTCATTTATCTTTCATGTCCTTTCATGGCTCTTTCTTTCTTCCTTCCTCTTTTTTCTTCCTCTATCTACCTATGTCTTTCCGTTCTACTTTTTCACTTCCTGTTTCTTTCCCAGCTCACTTTAGCTTTGAACTGCCTCATTCTTGAAGATGCATACAGATCTAGCACTTCTGCTCACAAAGTTTGCCAACCTAAGCAATTCTATCAGATACCCATGCTCAGCATTATGAAAGAAACGAAACAGACATCAGCTGCTTTGTTCTTCAAACAATGCAGCTTGCAGAAACGACAGTATAGAACCAGTCACTGTACAGTTCTTTGGTATTAATGAGACTTTAATTAGCAAGAGCACTCATGACAGTCATGTGCTCACTGTCTACAAGATGTCTGGGGGCATGGAAGAAGACAAGACTTTCAGCCTCACCAGAACATTCAGCCCTTGTTTGAGGGTTATGTGTTCATGCCTTCACCACAGGAGGTGGCTAATAACCACAGCAGGAACAAATATTAGTATTAATAATTAAAATTTTTTAAATGTTAAGAAATATCTTTTTTGTTAACTGAAATAGTCTTTATTATAAAGCCTGCTGCTCATAACAGTAATTTCTCATAATTATTTAGTGTTAAATATGGTCTAGGCCTTGTTCTACGAGCCTTACAGTTATTAATATATTTAACTCTTTTGACAACCTAGACAGTAAATAATCTGCCTACAATGCAGAAACCTGTGTTCGATCCCTGGGTTAGGACGATCCCCTGGAGAAGGCAATGGCTACCCACTCCAAGATTCTTGCCTGGAGAATTCCATAGACAGAGGAGACTGGCAGGCTACAGTCCATGGGATCGCTGGATCCAAGAGATGGATATGACTGAGCAACTAACTTTCACTTTTTCACAACCGTATGAGTTAGTGGTGTTACCATCTCCATTTTACAGACAAGGAAATACAAGCATAGAAAGCTTAAATAACTTGTCAAGGGTCACACTGCTGGGAAGTACTAGAGATGGGATTTGCATAAAGGCAATCTCCTACATAGCCTAGATCAGATGCACTCTGTTAAGTTGCTTCTCAAGTGAGAATGAGTTGACTCATACAAGATGCATTTGAATTTCATACTCCTTCATAGTTCACACTGAGGTATTTATTAAACAGTTTCATGTCCTAGCACTTTCAATTGGAAAGACTATAGTGTAGTGGAATTTAGCTCTATGATTATAGATAAACTCACAGTCTTAATCTCAATGGGTTACAATTTCTTCTCTTGTGAAAAGAGAGTGCTAGACTTCATTAGATTATATTTATGGTGCACTCCAGATCCAACATTCTATGAATTCCCTCTCTAACATATAAGGACCCTTATGATTAGATTTACCCACCTGGGTAATCCAGAATAACCTCTCCACCTCTACATAAATCCCTAGAGTAATCGTATCTGCAAAGTCTTTTTGTCACGGAAGGTAATTCATTAACAAATTTCAAGGATTAGGACATGGGACATCTGAGGTTGGGGATATTACTCTGCCTACTCTGAATATTTTATGGTTCCTCAGCAAGTCTTCTATTTCATATATTTTAAAACAAACATGTTCATAACAAAAAAAGAAAAAAAATTTAATTCTGAAATATTATAACATTAATGAAGTCTACATTAATTAAGCAATAAACTGCACAAGTCCATTTATTGAATATTTCCTAGAGTTGCTATTGTTCTGAGTACGAAAGAATGTTAGAGTCCCAAAAGACCACAGAGACAATCTAGGGAAGTCAAGCCTTCTTATTTTATGAACAAAGAAACGAGGGCTTAGAGAGGCTAGTGACTTGCTAGTGAGTGAGAAGTGAGCCTAACACTTCCTGGCTTGGTTCCCAGACCTAAGTCTCTTCCATGATACCTTTAGGCTGCTTTTCATTTTTTCAATATACCAATAATTTCTAAGACTTCTGCATAAAATTTCTTAGCTTAAGGAAAAATCCTAGCTGAATATTCCTTGGCATTTCAGGGAACTCAGACACTCTTTTGCAACTGATGCTAATGATTAGAACAGGCCTCACTCTTCCTTCTTCTTTGGGGAAGTATGTGAAAGAGTAAAATATTGCAGAAGGAAAAAGAGAGTTGGTCTTTTGATTGCCATGTGACGATAAAGAGTAGGTGGAAAGCTATGCTGTGGTAAGGAAAGTAGCTAAACCACAGATGAGGAGCTCACTGAAAAAACATTTTATAAATACGTTTTCTTACCCTTAAAATGATGTCAAACCAAATACCTTAGATGTCATGCTAGTAAGGAGATTTAATACCATTTGGGCTTTGATAAAGCAAAAACTATATAAAACACAGAAAGTCGAAGAATCACAACAAACTTAGTTGACTCCTTAAAATATGCCATAGTCTTCCTACATCAAATCCTTGTTTTGAAAAGTAAAATCTTAACTTCTGCACTGCATAGTGCAAAGACAGGGCAAACCCAGACCTAAACACTGGCAGTATGGACAGCACTGTCAGCCTTCCCACCCTGGTTTCCCCTTCCTTAAAAAGGAGAAACTTTTAGCTTCTCCTTGAAGAAGGACAACAAAGCCATTCTGAAACACTACTGTTAGAAACCCTACCATTCGGAAACTACATTAACAAATTAAAGGTTAAAGAGTACATGATGATTTCAGTAGATGCTAAGAAAGCATTGTTTAAATATAAAATCCATTCTTACTTTTTATTTCATCTTAGCCAAATAAATGTTCTCAAATAAATGTGCTGTATAGAACCTACCAGAATTCTACAACAAAAATTATCATGGTGAACCCCATGTTCCCAGACATTCCAGTTAGCTTTTTAGTGATTCATTCATAATATGAATGAAGAGTCAAGGATTCTTAGACATTTGATTAAAATCTCTAACAATAGCAAAATAAACAAGCACACAGGGAAAAAATACAGGGAACAGAAGAACAATAAAAGGATTAAAAATATAGAGAGAGAAAGAGGAAAGAAAGAAGGAAGGAAGGAAAAAATAGGGAAGGAAGGAAGGGAGCATGACAACCTTCAGAAAACATAAAAGAGATTTGGAAATTTTAAAATATATATGAAAAGCAAAACCAAGAGAAAGGTTGGAGGATAAAATTAAGAAAATCTCCAAAAAAAAAAAAAAAGAAGAGAAAGATAAAGGGTTTGAAAATGGTAGAGAAAAGATAAAATAATTAGAAGATCAATCAAGGAGATCCAGGATCTGAATAATAGGAATTCTAAAAAGAGCTCAGAGAAAATGGTAGGGAAAACATTAATGAAGAAACAATATAAGAAAACTTCCAGAACTAATGTACATGGGTTTCCAGATTCAATTACAAACCACAAAAGTATACCAAGGCATATCACTCTGAAATTTCAGAGCACTCAAGACAAAGAGAAGATTCTGAAAACTTCTAGAAAGGAAAACAGGTATGTTAAAATGTCAATGAACTTCAAATAATAACACTCTCAGCAAGTAATTAAAGAACTGTCTTCTAAATTTTGAAGGGGAAATAATGCCAACATAAATACCTGAATTCAGCCAAGTTATAAATCATATCTAGTGTGACATATTTCAGCATTTAGGGTCTCAAAAACTTTACTTTCCACAAGTTTTTATAAGGAAGCTACTGAAGAACATGTGCCACCAAAACAATGGAGTAAAATAAGAAAAATGAAGACTTGAGATTCAAAAAAACAAGGATGCAAGAAAATGAAGAGATCAAAGGACTTCCTAGATTGATAGAAGGGGCAAAGCATGAGATGGCTGAAGTTCAACTTGCAACAAAGCAGTTATTTTCAGCAAAGGAATATTATTTATAGTCAGTACAGGGTAAGTTATGTTACAGCAATACACAACCCCTCCCAAAATCTCAGTGAATTAACATCAGAGGTTAACTTCTCTTTCTACATGCCCATTGTAGATTAACTTGGTTAGCAGACAATCGCTGCTTAGTATGGAGACTTAGAAATCAGGCTGAAAGGGAAGATTTTTAAAAGAAAAAGTGAAATATACATATTACTTAAATTGAACATAATGAAATAAATTTTATAGCTTTGTTGAGAAGTCTGAGGCTTAATTAGTAATAGATACACACACAAAAAAATCAGCAAAAGAAAAAAAAAAACAAAAGATTGTACAAGAAAGGAAATGTATTTAAAGTATACTATTTAGCTTAGCTCTGAACAAAATTTTACAATCATGTCAATATTGACACCAAATGTTAAATATTATAACTTTTTAAAAATTACCAATTGGATTTCATTAAAGAGCATCAACCATAAAAAAATTTATAAATTAGACTTTATTAAAACTAAGAATTTCTGTTTATCAAAAGATAACATGTAGAGAAGAAAGGGCAAGTAATAAACCAAAAGAAACTACATGTCTAATAATAGTGGACTTGAATCCATAATAGAAAAAGAAATATGAATCAAAATCAGAAAGACTGACAATCCAAAAAAAAGAGCAACAGACAGCAGCACTTCACAAAAAGAAATTTATGAATAGTCATGAAGCCTACAAAAAGTTTTTTAACATCATTAGTCACCAAGAGAATGAAAATTAAAGAGAAAATGGAATCTACTAGATTAAACCTATGAGATGATTGCATATAGACCAATCTGATAAAATGTGACTAAAATTCAAGGAATGACCATACCAAATAATGATGAGGACGTAAAGCAACTGAAACTCACATACTCTTACTCCAAGTAAACATCAGTGTAACCACTTTGCCAAATATTCTGGCTATATCTACTAAAGTCAAGCATACATACAGCTATGCCCCAAAATTCCACACATGGCTATAAATTCAAGGATAGCAAGGGCTACTGTCTATCAAAGAGTAAGTACAGGAATGCTTATAGCAGAAACGTTTAATAGACTCAGAAACGTTTAATAGACTAACACAAGAACCCATATGTGCATCAACTGTAGAATGGAAAGTTGTAAAGTAGTAACATAGTAGACTAGTACATGGCAATGAGAAAGAACAATATTTTTACATACAAAGTCTTGCTCATAGAATACTGGATGAAGGAAGCCAGTTATAAAATAATATGTTAAAAAAATAAAATAATATGTTTTGTATGATTATTGTATGATACAATTATATGACTGTTGAATTGTACAAAACATACTATATAATTTCATTCATTAAGATTTCAAAACAGGAAAAATCGATCTAGAGTGGTAGAGAAGAGAATACTGTGAGCACTGGCCAAAAGTGAAAGGGATAGTCGCTCAATCACGTCTGTCTCTTTGCAACCCCATGGACTGTAGCCTGCCAGGGTCCTCTGTCCATGGGATTTTCCAGGTAAGAATAGTAGAGTGAGTTGCCATTCCCTTCTCCAGAGGAGCTTCCCAACCCAGGAATCGAACCCAGCTCTCCCACACTGCAGGCAAATTCTTTACATATGGCCACCAGGGAAGCCTGAGCATGGGGACTGCAGTAACATTAACTAGAGACAAGGTATAAAGGGATTCTACTGCAGTTCCGGAGATGTTTTATATGTTGATCTAGGTGATGGCTATATGTTTATGTAAATATATAATAATTTTGCATACTAAGTTAATTTACTTTGCAGATTTTTGATAAGACCCCCATAATATGTAGGACAAAGGATGTGAAAATATAAGTCTGAGAAAACACATTTGTAAAACATAACTGACAAAGAATTGTTATGCAAGATTCATGAAAATTTTCTATATATTTTAAGAAGAATATAAATAACCCAACAGAAAAACAGGCATCCAAAAAGTACAAAAAGATATTCAATCTTATTAATTATCATGGAAATGCAAAATAATATCACAAATACCATTTCCATACACCAGAAAAGCAAAATGTTAAAGTTCATCAATATCAAGTGTTGGCAAGGTATGGAACAATCAGAACTTAAAACACTGCGAGTGGCACTTAATTATGATCCCCATTTACATCAAGTTGAAAAACACACAATACTAAAACACATATCTATCAGGATAATGTCTTATATTTTATGCTAGACAGAGTTCACATAAATTTGTTATTTTTCACAAATCTTTGCACTAAACATATTATATTTATAATTAAAAAATGTCTGATATTTTGTTTTGGTAGATTCCATTGTTGGAGTAGATTCCATTTTCTCTTTAATTTTCATTCTCTTGGTGACTAATGATGTTGAAAACCTTTTTGTAGGCTTCATGACTATTCATGAAGACCACTAAGAGCAGAACTTAATGGTCTCTAAAATCCCTTTTATTTCTAGTAAATCAAAGGATTTTGAAGTTATCATTAAAACTCCACCCAGATTTAATATTCTGGTTATTTGTACATTCCCAAATTAGAAGCCTAAGAAGTATTATTATCCAGGACATGGACTAACAGGCACTTTATCTTTTGCAACACAGTACTTTCAAAAACATTATTTTGTATCTCTGCCTTTCTTTAAAGGATGTGAACCAAATGTTCAAGGTCAATGAAACAATTTACAAGCTTTACCAAACAGAGTAGGGCAGGGAGAAAGAAAAAAGAGAGATAAGGTTTGATTCCCAAGGACCTTTTGATATATCAGAAGTCTGTTGGAAAATCAGTTTCTTTATAAAGTAAATAAACACTTTTGAAGTCAGTCCATTCTGTTGGTATTTCGTAAGTGAAAGACAGATTTAAAGGGAGGGAGAAATGAAACTGACCAGCTGAAGCAGCACTGTCCTTTCAGATTGTCATTTTCTTCAGACATTACATATTTAGAAGACAAATTCTAAGAAAATAAAATTTACTATCACAAAAATGTACTTTTCCACCAGTAGCTATAGAGACATTACCAAAAACTCATTTTACAAAACCTTTGGAATAATAAATACCTCTGACTTGAGCACAACATTAACCAATGGACTAAGAAAACATGCCACAAATAATAATTCAAAGTTTTACAAGGGCATTCTGATTGGTATATACATTGTAATTTTTGTTTAAAGGCATAGTTTAGTATAGGGATCTTATAAAAATTGTTTCTGCAAGACTGGTTACCTTTGGTATTTCATTAAATATTACTTATATCTATCATAACTGATTATATTGATGTCTTAATATAATGTAATTATTACTTTTTCCCTCCTTCTATTCTCTTAACCTCCAGACTTGAAACTCAGCTAAACTAGTAAATCAGATATTTATGTACCTTTCACTTATAGACTCTACCTAAGATTTATTCCTTACACCTTGAGTTTTTATTAAACATTTACTTGCTGTGTTGTTTGACAGAATCAGGAGAGTCAAAAATCTTACTGCTTTAAAATAAAATTTTTTAAAAATCCAGTGAACTAGTCCCTTAATAAGGATAATTCCTTATCTGTCATATCTCATAAACCTGACTCATGTTCCTTTCTCAATTGTTTCTCCCCTTGTTTTTTTCACCTCTGTAGCAATGAGGAGAAGAGGGTGGTGGCTGGTAAATATTTGTGAAGGCAAAGATAGTTTACGGACAACTTGACACTTCCTGGTTCCCAGCACAGAGCTGTGGCTCTCCCAGATCCGACTCACAAGAGCAGGCAAAGGAGCACGCTCACTGAAGGAGTTACCATCCGAGGATTTCATTAGCGTGGCCCAAACTATCGTCTTGATCCAGCACATTTTCTATTACTTTATCTCATTTACAATGTAAATGTGGCTTCTTGGTTAAATCATAGTCATTTTTCTGTCAATTTTGGTGCCCTTCTGCTTAGTCATTTTGACATTACACTTTAAATGGAGAGTCCTTTGTAAACAAAAATGGAATCTGGAAGAAGTAACAGTGTCCTTGGTCTTTCTTGACACTTGCTGAGAGGGAGAGAGAGCTAGTGGTGAGGCCCCCAGTATAGCTGAACTGTATAGACGTTGGATCAAAAAAAGAAAAAATGCTTTTGATCTCCTTGAAAATATCTATCTAGGTGTGTATCACATTTACACTTTATTATTAAATCTTTAATTTCAGTGTTTGTTCTAAAATCAATGGGAAATTCAGCTATAGATTCATATAAAATAAAATTATTAAAAAATAATTGTACAAGGAAAATCAAAGTTGTAGAGTAAAACAAACTTATTAAGTGTATTTTCTGAAATGCTAATTATGTTCTAGTATAAGTTAGACCTACCTCACCTCCCTATGCCTTGGAAACTGCGTTTTAAATTACACTGTTTCAAAGTAGGCACGGTTAGTGTAAGAAAGTGGGATTAAAAGGGTAAATGTAAAGGCAAAAGAGAAAAACAAAAGCTTGATGACCTGATTAATCCAATTTTGGTGCCCATTATACAGTAGACATCTATAGTTCACACTACAGTTTTAAATAAAATCATAGTTTATAAAATGTTAAGTACAGTATGATCCAATTTTAGTTTTAAAAATCTATACTTACATGTACAGGAAAATATCTGAAAGAATTATACACTAAATAGATATTTTTGATTATGGGATTATGTACATGTAATCTTTTTTTCAATTTTCAAAAGTATATAAATATATATATGTAAATATATACATAAATTATATACACATGGTGGTGGTGGTTTAGTTGCTAAGTTGCGTCTGACTCTTTGCAACCCCATGGATGGTAGCCTACCAGGCTCCTCTGTGCATGGGATTTCCCAGGCAAGAATACTGGAGCAGGTAGTCATTTACTTCTCCTGGGGATCTTCCTGACTCAGGGGTCAAACTTGGGATTCCTGCACTGCAGGCTGATTCTTTACAGACTCAGCCACCAGGGAAGCCCTATATATATAGTTTTATAATATATATACTTAATCACATATACTACATTTTGTATGTATGCATATTATATATATATATATATATATAATGTCTATATTATATATACTATTATTACTAATAATAAAAATTATTTTTAGCTTAAAAATGTATTATTTCATTGTGACCTAAGAGGTTCCTAAGTTGAATCTGGAGAAATCTGACAATTCACTTCATTCATTCATTTATTTGAATATTTAAAACAATATATTTTGAGCATTTACCATACATCAGACCCTCTTACAGGGGCAACTTAGCAACTAAACCACCATCACCATACGTGTATAATTTATGTATGTATTTACATATATATATTTACATACTTTTGAAAATTGAAGAAAAGATTAAATGTACACAATATGTCATATTATATATGACACTGACATATGACTATTCCGTTCTCAGACAACTAAAAGTCAAGTTCCAAATCTAAGGAATTCAGCTGTCTCCCAACACTGTCTAGATTATTTCAACAAATATTTGTTGAGTCACTCTGATGTACAGACTCTTGTGTTTGATTCTCAGAGGATGAAAACAAAATGGATTAGGGAGACATATGCAACCTTATACTATAAAGTGCAATGAAACACTGAATGCGGGTGAATGATAAGACTGAACACATAAACAGTGCTCACCCTATTAAGACCCATTTTAAGCACTTCATGTGCATAAACTCCTCACCTTATTAAGTAGTAAGCCTTATTAAGTAGGCCTGTTGTTATTACTCCCATGTTATGTATGAAGAAACAGGAGCTGAAAGAGATTAAGTGTCCTCTACAACATGGATCAGCTAGTAAATGGCGGAGCTTGACTGGAACCCAGGCAATCTGGCCCCAGCACCCACGCTCTAAGCCACTACCCAGCCGAGGTGCCGGTTTGGCAAAGACAAGGAAGGAGTACATTCTGGAACAGAGGAAAAGATGTTTAACACATCTGCAAGTAAACCTGTGGAAGGAATGTGTCCAACAGTAGGCAAGGCTTTATAGAAAAGATACAAGCAGCACAATGAAGATACTTAAGTAGTGGGAATCTGGGAGCTTTGCCCTAAAAATTATGTATGGCTAAATCAAAGATCAAGGTAAAGATAAGAAACATCTGATGAAAGATGTTTGATGAAAGTCTGATGAAAGACTTTGAAGCAAGGTGGACTGCAAACATAACAGAGAGAAAAGAAGTTTTTGTTCTGAAACATTTTTGCAGTGATCAAAGTTGAGAAAGCTCA
The DNA here is from genome assembly GCF_963930625.1 of Muntiacus reevesi. Taxonomy (NCBI): domain Eukaryota; kingdom Metazoa; phylum Chordata; class Mammalia; order Artiodactyla; family Cervidae; genus Muntiacus; species Muntiacus reevesi. Next base: position 34,516,956 of record NC_089267.1, on the reverse strand, counting down.
GACCAGGAGACCAAGAAAAAATATCTAGGTGTAAGAGAACTAAGAATGGGAGGGTGCTGTCAGGGACACAAAAAGGCCAGAGTTCTGGATCCACCAAGTGAGAACAGCTAAACATTTTAAGGAGGGCAGCCAACTATAGGAACTGAGTAAAGTGAAGAACTTTCTGTGGAAAAACAACTCGGACTGTGTAGACTGACCTGTCAGGCAGCTCTTATGCAGCAGAGGCAGGAAGTCTGACGGAGGAGGAACTGGAGAGATGGACAGATGTTTGTCTGGTGCTGCAGTCACCAAACCAGGAGAATGATACTGCGCAGTAAAGAAACGGTGCAAGGAGCAGAATGTGGACTCACGCTGGAACCGCATTCCATAAACGGGGGAATGTCTCCAAAAGAGGAGTCGGGGAGTCAAGAAGGGAAAAACAAATAGAAGGAGAAAATTATCAATGCCATGACAGTCCAGATACAAGGAAAGACTTTAGAGAGCTTTTAAAAAATCAATGCTCATATTTGTTTTCACACATCTTCCATAAAATCTGAAATATGCCATTTCATTTTATTGTGATCTCAAACTACATGCATTGCCTATGTTAAAAGTGAGAAAAAGTTGAATTTTGACATAAATTGATTTTTTGAAAAAACTGTCACTGCAGTTATGTTAATCACAAAACAAAAGTATGACAGTAAATTATTCTTGGAGGTTTCTGAAGTCAAAATATGCAAATAACATGATTGATTTTTAGACTCATATGCTGATCTATTTATGAAACTGAACCCCACAGTCCAAAGGTATTAAACATTAAGCTCCAAGATAATTTCTTCTCTGTGGAAATACCAAGCAGTAGAATTATTCTGATGCTTAACACGCTCCAGTTCTCACCTGTACAAATGGCTTCTTAGGAATGAATGTGACTGGGGAGCAAACACCTAATGGGAAGCATCCCCTGTACTCTTTGGGAACACAAAGACCCATCACATTCAGGATAAGATAAAACAGAATCCTTTGGGGATAGTGATCTCATGGTCAAGCATCAGAAAAATTAGTTACTTCTTAAGAAACTTTTTATTTTTTAAAAAGCCTTACCCAACAAGAAAAGGCAGCTGGGAAGAAATCGTTTCATAGGTACAAACGTCTGCTACATGTAATAGTCTGTAGTCTTTTCCTATCTTTAGGATTATCACAGATACATAAAAACCATATCAAACTTTTAGTTGCTCCAAAGAGTGATCTTTCCTCCCTGCAGCAGTTTACTTACTGATCATCTATAAACAAGTCTGTAAAAGTGTTTATAAAAGGAAAGGAAGGTGTATTGACTCTCCTCTGGCACAGTTTCATTTCAAAAGATGCTGGTGACCCAGCAAACATCATCAACTCTCCCTTTAACATCCCCCAAACAGACACCACGACCCTTCACTCCTGAGAGACCATATACCCTGTAGCCTGTTCTGTAAGATTTTGGACGTCTGCTAAGTTGTTGTTTGTTACAAAGCATGCCTTTGCTGTGACAGATGCCCCCGACTCCTCTCGGCTGAGCTCACAGAATCACAGCTGTGTTGTACCACAAGTACAGTGTTGTCAAATCTTCACTTTGTTTAATTATTCAAGTTGGTTCTACCACAGAATTAAACTGCCTGGGAATATTATGGAATTTCAGCACAAACAACACACATGACCCTATAGATGCCATCCCTTGCCAAGTATCTACACAGACCCCAATGCTCCCTCACAGTGGTAACTGGCAGCACACCCCCTAACAACCAGAAGCAAAGCTAAATGGAGCAGTTTAATCCAAAGACAGTTTACCTCCTTGCTGTATCACAGTCCTTCATGCTGGGAGCCCTTGCTTGTTCAAGGCCAGTATAAATCAGAAATTCAGCCTGGAAGTGGTTACCTCCCCAGAACTCTAGTTCTGGCCAGTTTATGAATACTACTTCAAGGCTGTAGTTCCCTGAATTTAATAGAATCGTCAGGATCAATTTCATCCTCTGAACTTTACTTTTGATTTACTTACTTCTGCCCAAAGTACTTTAAAAAGCATAAAGAAGTGTTTATCTGCAGAATAGGCATTGCCCAGTACTCCAATGGGATTATGACAAGGCTAACTTGGAATGCTTATTTTCTTTCATCCCATAAAATTTTTAAAAACTAGAATATTAGGAGAGGAAATAGGCTTTAGAGATTATCTAGTTAGAGTTGCTCATTTTGTGAAGAAGAAGTGGTAGAGTGACTTGTCAAGTATCTCAGAGTCAGAAGGAGTAGACCTCCTGTCGTGTCCTAAACCAGGGCTCTGCCACTGAAGGCTCTGCCACCAAAAGAAGGCCCTTCTCTACTCTGCTACCCTCCTTCCTTTCTCTGCCCTTCAGCGGGGGTGAGTGTCTCTCTCTTGAAGACAGAAAGGACAGCTGCTGTCTCTCTGCTGTGTTATGGTGTAAACTGGATGAGCACAAGGAGGAGGGGCAACTCTGAGGACGTATTTATAGGGAAGAGGGCCTCCCAATCCCCGCAACATCCTGGTGCCTCGGTGTCTACGGGCTAAGAAATCAGTGCATAGAAAGGGACTTTTCTTGGTCACCATGTAACTAGGAACGCAGCTGCACTGGCGGCCGCACAATTCTCCAGGGGCGACCAGGCATCAGTCCAGCACCTCTGAGAACTGAGGAGCTGGGGGAGCTGACTTCTTCCCTCCATGCTTGGAAGATGCATGGCTTGAGCTCTCCTAGGCTGGGAGGGGAGAAGCAGATTAAGAAGCTACAAAAGCTGAAACCAAAAGTGCCCCTTCTCGAGGCTCAGTAATCATTTCTCAGTGCTGGATGAATTATTGAGGAAACATGGGGGCGGGGGGTGGGCAGATGTTTGCTATAATGGGCTTTTGACATTTCAAGGATTAGTAGATTTATCTAAGTGGGTTTTTTTTCCCATCTTACTTAGAGAAACATAGATTTCTGATAATTTTAAGGAATCTGAGAAGTCAGCAAGTACAAAATACTAATTAACTGAGGGATCCAAACTGTAACTGGCTGAAAGTCTTTCAAGTTATTTTATATTTAAATCAAATAAAAATTTTACTTTGGTAACTTGCACTAATAAAATATTTCCTAGGAGACAGAAAAGCTGGAGACTGTTTCCGGAGAATTTCACTGCTCTGAGCCTTTCCCATTTAACTGCTTTCTTGTACCTCAATCACAGGCACTGGGAGCACAGAGTTCCCTATGACCACGTGGCTTTCAAGAAAAAATGATTCACAAAATGCTTACTATGTGCCAGGTAGACAACAAAAGCAAGTAGGACTTGGTCCTGCCATCAAGGAGCTTATAACAAAGACAAGTAGCTAGACAACTCTATCTCATCTACATTTACTTCCTAACCCTTGACCTCCGTCCTAAGCTCCAGTCCTGAGCTTCGAACAAGCTGCTTAACTCCCATGATCTCTGCATCCCCACAGTCTAATCGTTTCTCAAGCTGAAATGTCTAGAGCTAAATGCATTATTTTCCCTCTAAAATTATTTTCTGATTTTTATAAATTTTTATAAATGGTATGACTGTTTTCAAACACAAGACTTTGTAGTTAGCTTTTATTCCACCCTTGTCCTTATTCTCGATCACAGTTGTCCTGTCGATCCCTGCTTCACGCTCTGTGGGGCCCACTCTCCTTCTCTAATCTCACTGCCTCCTGCCTTTACATCTGTGCCCAGGCGCTCACATACTCTCACACACTCCTGCACTCATAATTAACTCGTCTAATTCCCCTGGTTCCAGGTGGTCTCACTACTTTGGATACCACTACCTGAGGAATCTTTCTAAAACACCTCTCTGATCTTTTCAAAAGGAAAAGATCACTTGCTTAAAAATATCTGAGTAGTAGCCTTTGCTCTCAGAAGAATCTGATTGCCTAAGCTTGGCAACTGCAATGTCCTATCCCCTACGGGCTACTGTCTATCACGTCCCCTGACTCCCCAAAGATGTATGGTTTCCATACATGGGTCAGTTGTTAATGCCCTTCCTCTATTTGGATTGCCTTCACCCCATCTCTGACTGTTTCCACCTTAACTTCTTCCAACTATCTTTCTCTGCTCATCAATTCACCTTCTCTTAATTCCCTGAGCATTTATTAATATTGCATGTAGCACCATATCCCCATATAACATCATATATTGTTTTATACTATTTCTGCTTTTCTATGTTTCCCATTACATATTTTTCTGTGAAGCACAAGGGGATGTAGCAGGCAGTTTAGGTGTTTAATTATACATAAGAATTATGGATTGGAAAGAAACATGTATGCAAATAATATTAATATGTATCATTACATGGTAAGTACTATATGAAAGTTAGAAAGCAGAAAACTAGAGCAAAGAAAGATTATCTGCAACTGAGAGTATCAGAAAAAAAATTCATGGAGCATTAGACCCGAACCCCCAAATTAGGATTGCATTCTATGGTGTCTCAGACATACTGGGTTCTCCAAGAATATGTGCTGACTGAGTAACTATGAATTAACTAACTAATGAATAATGAAAATGAACACAAAAAACAAGGTAATTTATCAAACTGTTGTTGTTGTTTAGTCACTAAGTTGTGTCCAACTCTTTGCAACTCCATGGACTTGTAGGCCACCAAGCTCCTCTGTCCATGGGATTTCCCAGGCAAGAATGCTAGAGTGGGTTGCCATTTCCTTCTCCACAGAGATCTTTCCAGCCTAGGGATCAAGCCCGTGTCTCCTACATTAGCAGGCAGGTGGCTCAGAGGGTAAAGTGTCTGCCTGCAGGGCAGGAGACCTGGGTTCGATCCTTGGGTCGGGAAGATCCCCTGGAGAAGGAAATGGCAACCCACCCCAGTACTCTTGCCTATCTCAAGGATGGAGAAACCTGGTGCAGGCTACAGTCCACGGGGTCACAAAGAGTAAGACACGGCTGAGCGACTTCACTTTCGCTTACTTTCTTTACCACTGAGTCACCTGGAAATATCACCTGCTATGTCAATGACAAAGGTTAGAAAGGTTTACATAAACGACTCATAAGCCGTTATCTATCCAACAGACACTCCATCCCCTTGTGTTTCCTTAATCTTTAAGTTTGCCCGGATCTTGCATCATGATCTACTAGAGGTGTGTGACATAGTTGTGTCATTCCAGAAGTGGGCAGTATCTGAGAGCCCATGGAGTGATAGATACAGACATGCCTTTCCAGTGCCTGTAATTCTACACTGCTCCAGGAAATCTCTTCACTCCAGGGGGAGGAAAACACTCTAGCCTTAACCTTTCTGAGAGCAGGAGGCCTTGAGAGCAGCTAGGCAGACACACCATTTGTTCTATTGATAATAAGCCCCATCTAGATACTTTTCATGTTACAGTTGCAGAAATAAAGGTTTCAAACATAAGGGAATTGCCCAAAGTCACAGAGAACACCAGCAGCAAGCAAACACAGCAGCAAAGGGCTGGGATCTCCTGCCCCAAGTCCGGTGGGTCATGGCACCTCCAGTTAGGAATACTGACAGCAGCCAGAACCAGTCCCAGGGCTTCCTTTGATAGTGGGACCTTTTGACGACCCCAGTCTCTTTAACTATTAACTGTATCAACTCTTCCACCCGCTATGTACTAAGCTCCCCACCCCCACAGGCACTGACATTACAGGTGCCTAAAGAGGAGGTTATAAATATTAATCAAGAGAGTGACGTTCATGCCTGAGAATGTTATGACAGTCAAAGAAACACATGAGACAGAAATTACTTCCACTGAGCAGGGAGACATCTTTTCACTGCGTGAAGCCTCTGCCTGCAAGGTGATTTCCTGTAGAGGCTGCAGGCTGAAGGAAGAGAGAAGAAAAGCAAGCCTATATGATTCTTTATAATGAATACCTTGATGAAGTCTTCTGAAAGTAAATAAAGTCCCTGTAAAACACTACGAAATTTCTTTGAAAATAGCCCATAAATTGGCTATAAAGTTTACTTCAGCCTGAAAGCCAGGCCATGAATATAATTAGGACTCACTAAAAGAATCCAGACCAAGGGTGAGGACGGGTCTAAGTACCGCGCAGTGTGAAGGGAAGAGTGGTCAGGTAGGAATGTTAATTGCCTCTCAAACAGACCCCTGAGGAGATTCTGCAGGCCCCCTCCATTCTTTCAGGGGGGTGAGGCCCAGCGATGGGGAAGAGAAGTTAACCATAAAATTTCACTGCTAGACTAAGTCCCTGGCTCTGTACAGTCACAAGCAGTTATGATTATTCCCAGACCTGGCCTATTTCTTGTCAGTGAGCCTAAAGAAATAGGAAAGGTACAGAGAGCAGTTCCAAAAATCCTTGAATTTGTGTAAATCCAGTAATTAAGAATTTAAAATAATTATGTTGGCTCCTCTTAATGGTATTTCCTTAAGGCAAGTTTATATTAATAGCTCATGTTTCTATAGCTTTTAAGCATTTACAAATGATTTTTACCTATATTACCTCATCTGAACCTCCCATCAAGTAAGTAAGGTATTATACTGTGTGAAAGTACAGGCTTAAGGAATGTTGATCTCTCACTTAAAAATCTTTGGGAACAGGCTTGTCTCTGGGGCTATACACTGAATGCGTGGAAAGTCTACAAGTTCTGTTGGAAAACCATGTCTGTGCAGAGTGAAATAAAAGACATAAGGTGATATTTATTTACACATACGGACATATATGCATACATACATATATACGCATAATTTCAGTATATGTGTGTATATAAAACAGTTTCTTACAGTAAAATGGATATGAAAACTGTTAAGATTTAGGATTCAGAAAAATTTGTGAAATTCAGTAAGCATGTAAGTATAATATGGAAATAACTGAATATATATTAACAGTCTGCAGATATGAAACAGGCAGAAAATGAATTCACTAAGTTGTTAATGAGAGTATCATTTATATACATATTTTTCCTTAAAAAAAACAATTTTCAGACTTTTCATTGAATGAGAGCATGATATATATATGTGTGTGTGTTTATATATAAGTGGTATGGCTTAAACTTACAGAGATGACTACTAACTACTTTTATTCGTACTTTGCTGCATTAAATGATCAATGGAGCACCCCCAGGGACTCCTGGGTACAGCTTGGAGGCAAGGCTACCAAAAGAACTAAGTGCAAAACCCACCTTTCTTACTAGTTAAGTGATTCTCAGTTAGATTCTTAACATGTATAGGCATCAGTCTACACCTATGAAATGAGGATAATGATCTAATACTTCTCCAAGAGGCTTGAAATATTTTTTTAAAAGCAATATGTGTGAATGTACTTTGTAAAATGAAAAGCAATATAGAAATGTTAGTGGATTTTATTTTCCTTCTTAAATTCAGAAGAATTTAAAACTGGTATAAATTTTATATGCCTTATAAATTGATAACTGTTTTGTTTCTTTTTTAAGTTTTGCAGACTTAGCTTGCGGCAAATACTGCATGTGAATGTAGTAATTTTTGAAGCCAAAGACAGCTGTGCTCACTGTTACACCCTCTTAACAAACATGTAGAATAATTTCTATGGTAACTGGCTGAGATCAATTTCAAAATGATCACAAACTTCTCTAAGCCCTCTATGCAAGCCCCTTTTGCTGTCTCTGCCATCAAGAAGGGAGAATCTGGGCTTTGCCGTATGATCTGCTTTGGCCAATGGGATATTAGAAAACATGACACAACAGACACTTGAAAAAGGCTCACCGGTGTTTTTGTTCTTTTCCTGCTAGGATCTTATGAACAAGTCCAGAACGGATAGCCTGCTGGATGGTGCCACGTGGAGAAAGGCCTCAGGCATTTCAATCATCCCACATCATCCAGCCAAGTCTCCGCCATGTGAGTGAGGCCATCCTAAACCTTCTAACCTTCATCAGGCCAGCCCACCAAAACAGGAGAAGGAATAAACGTTGTTTTCTTAAACAAGTAGACTTTAGAGTGGTTTGTTATGTAGCAAAAGATAACTGATGCCTTTGCCTAAAATGGTTGCCATAGCTACAGAAATTTCTAGAAACTTCTCTTCAGTGACTTGTTCAAGGAATAATTATTTCTATGCTCAAAAGACCTCCAAGACTTTAAAACACTGTATTTGTGAGCAGTTATCATTTTACTTGAAAAAAATCACTCAACTAACGGAACCGAGTGTGTCAGGGTTCGTTGCTCAGTCGTGTTCAACTCTGCGACCCACAGACTGTAGATCACCAGGCTCCTCTGTCCATGGAGTTCTCCATGCAGTGCAGAACACTGCAGTGGGCTGCCATTCCCTTCTCCAGGGGATCTTCCTGACCCAGGGATCCAACCCAGGTCTTCCGCAAAGCAGGCAGATTCTTTACTGACTGAGCCAATGGGACCAAGCAAATCCTTTAAAGGATTTAAACCCTTCAGAATCCCTAAAGATGACCCAGGAAGTAAGCAACAGTTTGGCTAAGTTTTTTGAAACCAACTGCAACACAGGGGAACACAGTCTGGAGGAAAGGCGTGCTTGGTGTGCTTCCACCTTCAGCTTCTGTGCCTTGCACAGAAATTCCAACAGGCTATCTTGGGACAGAGCATCTAGAGGTTCACAACCTCTGTGGTCCGTAGGAGGCACAGTGAGGAGGCTCCAGGGAAGAATATACCATTTTCAGTGGAAAGCAAGTGGAGGCTACCAGCTATGATGACTTTATACTTTGGGTCTGGATTTGCTGCACCTTTCTTTATGTTAATAGTAAGACACCAACTGCTTAAAAAGTCATCCACGAGGCAGATATGAAGAGCATTTTAAGAGGTGCAATCTCTTTGAAAAAAGGATCAATCTCTTGAACTCAGCATCCTAGACATTTATAAATAAACTTACAGCACAAATCCTTAAAAAATAAAACCAATTGCAAAAATGTTATCAGAGACCCCCTGACATTTCTTTGACTATACCCTGACACTGACATTTTACATCACCCTCTTTGCCCACTCCTCACCTCCCTGTGCCCCTCGAACAGCAAAGTTCTGAGGAGCTCCCTCTAGCCTGTCTAGATATTCTTATTCTTGAATTGTGGGTGATCCTGACTAAGATACATTAGTGAATGTAAATAAGAAATCCTTTTCAACAAAACAAAGCCTAAAGTATCTATAATCAGATCATATTCAGAATTATACCACAAAGTTGTAAGATTTTCTGAATAAATAAACATGCCCGGCAACACAATAAACATGCCCCAGTGAAAACTCCGTGAAAAACCAAGAAGAAATATAACAAATCATGGAATCAACAAAATAAAAAGGAATGTGGAAATATGGTTATGTTAGGATATCAAGTGTAGAGCAGTAGACTGAAAATGAACTGTTTTCTAAAGATGATATAATTTAGATTACACTGAAAAGAGACACATGGTGGGACTTTTTAATCACACACATACCCCCCCAAAAAAAGTCTGTAAGTCACCTCCACAAAATAAAAAACAGGGAGTAGATAAAGATAGTAAAAGAGTGAGGGAAAGAAAAAAGCATTAGTCACTCAGTTGTGTCCGACTCTGCAATCCCATGGACTAAAGCTCACCAGACTCCTCTGTTCATGGAATTCTCCAGGCATTCTACTGGATTGGGTAGACATTCCTTTCTCCAGGGGATCTTCCCAACCCAGAGATCAAACCCAGGTCTCCCACAATGCAGGCAGATTCTTTATGTCTAAGCTACCAGGGAAACCACATGATACATAATTTCAACTGGACATGGAGATATAATGTAATGAAATGATGATACATAGTTATAACAGTACAGACTATTCCCCTTACCCAAATTAGTAACCATCAAAAATCAAATTTATCTCGATTAAGTCTCAAGAAAATGAGCTGAATAACATTAATCAGATTGTAATGGTAATTAATAACCAAAGACCCATAATTGTAATATATGTCAATATTGTCAATCCAGTTTTATTGTACTCTATGGAACTGTATATATTATTATGTTATCCTAAAGCTTCATATCAAAAGTAACTCTATAATAACTGGACTACTGTATATTTAGCCAGTATTTATTCAGCACCTACTATGTGTAAATCAACCATTATAAGGAGTTTCTTTGTACAATTTGGGTTCCAAATATTTATTTCCATCCAATTATTTTGAAGTTGGACCAGTGCTATAAACGGTAAGCAGTTTCTCAAACCAGTTCACAGATGTTCATTTATCCCCTTACATACACTTAATTCTTGTTAGTACACCAGCTACCAGACAATGCATGACAGCATTTCAGTAGAATAAGAAATGCTATGTTACATACTCAGGTCTCACCTCTTCCCACAACTCAAACCACATCAAGCTATCAAAGCTGTCATGAATATGCCACAATATAACACCTCCATCACTTTTGCACAGGCTATTTCTTTTACCTAAAATGCCACTTCCAACCACCAATCCTCTCCTAAACACACACATATACACACACATAACTACCTTGCAATCTTCAAAACATTCTTCAAGGCTAAACTCAAATATCATGCTGCCACTATGAAGCCTTAATGGTTCCCCAAAGCTGAGTTAGACCACTATCTTAACCATTTTTTATAAACATGTATAAAATCATTCCATTATAGCCTCTAAAAAACTTACCAATAATTTATATGTTTATGCATTTGTTTTCCACTAGACTGTAAGCTTTCCAACACATTCTATATGTTATTCTCCTTTATATTCTCAAGGTTCAGAACAATACCTGGAACTTAAGGGATACATAATAAATGGTGACTAAAGAATAAACAGATGAATAATGGAAAGAAAACTGAAAAAGGATCAGTATGTCAAAATTATCTTTTTTGTTCTGCCACCAACTACCTAAGCAACCTAAGAGCAATAAGCCCTCTGAATCCAGTTTCTTCTTCTGTTAAATAAGAGGGTTGGATTCAATCATCTAAAGATGTCTCAAATAGTAGCAATAAAAAAGAAATTATTTGTGCTCCTACTAAATGTGAGACACTGGCTCAGTGCTTTACTCACAATAGCACTAATCTTTACAACACTCCTACAAAGTGGGTACTATTTATAACTATTTTGTAGATAAGAAAACCAAAACTCAGTTTAAGTAACTTATGGCTCCCCGCAGATAAAAACAATACTGTTAGGATTCATGCCCAGGTCTGTCTGGTCCCAAAGCCCATATGACACTAGTAATAAGAGTATGTTGGCATCTTGTAGGCATTCTGTTAAGTGTTAAGATTATCTACCCACTTTTGTGTACAAGTGGAGAATTATCTATTTGTGTATACAAGATTTCCATGTCATCTAGAAATGATGCTAAGTCAGCCATTCTGTTCCGGGCTGCTAGTGCATAAACCACACCAGTTATCACTGAAATCCACTTGAGATCCTGGCAATCAACTCTTCCCTACACCAAATTGAAGCTCATAGGATTTTCTCAATTCCCAGCCAGATAAAATGTTTGCTAATATGCTTTATGGATGGGAAAACCTCATTAAAATGTTGATGTCATCAAATAAGTTGGGTATCTGTTTATTCTCTCTGTAGTAGAGAAAAAATATCCACCACTGAACTCCAGACAGAATAAATGTCCAGATAACAGGACTTCCTCATGTATGTGTATATGAAAGTTATTAGTTACACTGGGTTATTCTTTACTTTTTGGAAACAAAACAAAGCCAAAGATATATGTCTTAAGACCAGGAAATAGGACTTTTTCATATCTTATTATCAGCATACTATGAGTTTAATGTGTAATTAGGTATTTACATCTAAGAATACTTTGACTTTATGTTCATAAAATTTGTCCCCAATTCTCTTTAAAACATACAAAATATCTATTCAGTGTATTTTTTTCATTTGCTTTCCATAGTAACATGGGGTGGAAATTTTTGGAAAAACAACTACCAACATCTCTTCAAAAATCCTGTCTGGTAATGGGGATTATGGGAAACTTTCACTTTATATAGTATTAATTTCAGGCATTAATCTAATTTCTACAAAGATCAGGTACTGGTTTTGTAATTAGAAAAAGCAGATAGATAATCACAACCTTTAGTAACAGCCTAAACACATTTTTACTACATAAATCTTACTAGAAAAAATATGCATGATAAACCCGAATGTTTAGATTATTTTTGCCCCCAAACGATTTAACAACTCTTAGCATTAGAAGATAAAGTCTGTTCAGATGTGCAGAGTATTATCTAATATCTGGCCTTGAATGAGTATCTAGGGACTGACAACATCTCACCAGAATGCCATGTAGTATTGAATCACAAAATGCCTTCAATTTAAAATCACCTCAAAAGCATACTCAAACATTTGGCATTAACAGTATTATGAGTCCATGAGGGAAATGCTCTAATCCTTCAATGTAAAGACTCCAGGTCATGTTCTTCATTTAAGCCTGCATCACCTCTTAATCTTGACAGCAAAATCCTCACCAAAATTTTGGCAAGCACACAGGGAATGATGCTGCCAAACAGGCATCATTGTTGATCAGTCTGGTTTCCTCTCTGCTGAAACATGAAGCTATCTAACAAAAATTGCTTGATGTAAATCACAAACAGATTTTCTCAGAATTTGGTTCTTTTGTTTAATAGCAGAAGGGAGAAAAATTACCCTATTGTTACCTCTGTCTGCTAGCCAATACTATATATCCGAACTATGGCATGTGGGTCAAATTTGGCTATCCCCACCCCCCGCCTGTTTTTATATAGCCAACAAAATGTCTTTTGAATTGTTGCATTAAAAATCAAAAGAACAATGTTTCAGGACATGTGAAAATTATATATAATTCAAATTTCATTGTCTATAAAGTAAATGTTATTGGGACACAGCCCACTCATTTGTTTAAGTATTATCTATGGCTGCTCTTGTGTGACAACAAAGTTGGTCCTCGGTAATGGGTTCAACAGAAACAGAATCTCTCATAAATTCATATCAGCCTGAACCCTCACAATGCATCTAATGAGGAAATAGGGTCTTAGTAGACGAAATTAAGATGAAGTCATATTAGAATAGCTCGCTCATGCAGAGACCCTAAATCAGCGACTCGTGTCCTTATTAGAAGAAGACATAGAGATACACAGAAGGAAGGAATCTTGTGGAGACAGAAGTTGAGACTGGAGTGAGGCATTTACTAGCCCAGGAACACCAATGATTGCCAGCAATCACCAGAAACTCGAAAAGAGGCACAGTTTCTTCCTCAGGGCTTCCAAAACCATGAGAGAATTAATTTCTGTTGTTTTCAAACACGAACAGAAATGAATTTCTGTTGTTTAGTTGTATGTTCAGTGGCAGCTTAGGAAACTAATATATCAGAATCTTTTCATAAAAAAGTTGCTGACTCTTGGTATAGAAGATTGTGCTCTGGAAGAAAACTCCCACAGGGTAAGTTACCACAGGCCAACCAGCGAGGGCAATACTAGGCTTAGAAAGAGCACAAAAGCACTTAAAGACAGCAGGACAATCAGAAAGAGCACAAAAGCACTTAAAGACAGCAGGACAATCAGAAGAGAGGCAGTTCTCACCACACATGCTCATATTTAACTTACAGTTTTTCTTAATCTCACAGAAGTCATCTCAATTTCATCTGTAGATCACACACTGTCATATCACATTGCAAGAATTTCAATAATGGTATTTCAACTTAAAAGTTCATGAGCACCTCATGGGTTCTATTTTCTGTGAGTATAACAAGAAGTCAATGCTTTAGTGAGTGAGGTTAGTGATCAATGATAGAGGGGAGGGGTTGGTTAGCTAACTCTTACTAAAGAATGATCCACTATCTGGTGCAGTGAGAATGCCATCACTTCCAGGTTCTAGAAAGCTCCATTGTCATCACAGAAAAGTCTGATAGCAGCACTTTAAAATCTTTAAACTCAGAAGCACTAAATAAATATGCATTGACTGATTTATTGAATATCCATCTTTATTTTTTCCAGGATACCTTAACTAATTTTTTTTTACTATATTTTCTTTTCAACGCATAACAAGTGATATGTAATAAGAAACTATCTCTATATAAGTAAGAAAGCTGTTTTGATATACACAGTTCAATCAAATGCTAAGGAATAAGAGAATATTGTGTCAAAATTTAACTGGTAATATTCTTTCAATCTTAATGGTACATAAAATAATGGTTTAGTTTATAATGAGTAGCATCTTAGATTCAATGAATGAAGGTAAAAACAATTCCCTAGCTTGTTACAAGACATAAATGAGACAGTGTGTGGAAGAACGCCTGGCATGCAGCAATCATCCAACACATACTAACTGAACCTCATTCAGAATTAAATCTCATTAGAATTAGTCAGAGACTCTTAGAGATAGAAGTGACCTCAAAGGTCATTCTCCTGGAATGATTATTTTCTTCTGCCAGTTGCACTGGTGCCAAATGTGTCCACACAACACATTGAGAAGTTTCTCAAATGGAGACATCCCATGACAGCAATCCCTTGGTCACATCTGCTTGGGGCAGAGTCCAGAGCAACTACTAAACCAGAACAACCATCAATCTCCATGCTGGTGCTAACCTGGTGCTAGAGCTTGGTCCAACAGACATACTCTACGGGTAGTGACTGACCTGCCAGAAGGTTCCCTGACTTGGGGCATTTGAGATGCACAAACTTAACCAACAGTAGAGTGGAAAGAAATCCTGGGGACCCACCAGACAGTAAAAGCTATGAGCAAGAAGAACTGCAAAAAAGCAGTACCTGACAGAAAACCTGAATAAATATTTTTCCAAAGAAGATATGTAAACAGCCAATGGGCATCTGAAAAGATGCTGAATACCACCAACCATTAGAGAAATGCAAATCAAAAACCACAGCGAGATATCATCCCATGCTTGTCAGAATGGACACCATAAAATGACCACAAACAACAAGTGCTCACAAGGATGTGGAGAAAGGGAATCCCTGTATACTGTTAGTGAGAAGGCACATTGGTACAGCCCCACGGAAAAGAGCATGAAGGCGCCTCAAAAAATTGAAAATAGGCAACCATACGACCAGCAGTCCCAACCCTGGGCATATATCTGAAGAAAAAGAAAGTGCTAATTCAAAAAGATACATGCACCCCATGCCCACAGCAGCATTATCCACAACAGCAAAGACAGGGAGCAACCCAAGAATGCATCAACAGGTGAATGGGTAATGAAGATGCGGTATACAAACACACACACACACACACACACACACACGCATGCACAATGGAATATCACTCAGCCATAAAAAAGAATGAATTCTGCATCTGCAACAACATAGATGGACCTGGAGGGTACCACACCCAGTGAAATATATCAGACAGAGTAAGAATAATACACTATTACCTATATGTGGAATCCAAAGAAATAAAACAAATGAATGAATATAATAAAACAGAAACAGTCTGACAGATACACAGAACAAACTGGTCACCAGTTGGGAAGAGAGAAGGGAGATGGGGAAGATACAGGATTAAGAAGCACAAACTACTATTATAAACCAAATAAGCTACAAGAATATATTAAACAGCACAGAGAATATAGCCAATATTTTATAGTAACTTTCAATGGAATATCCATTTCCATTAATTGGTAATGTCTATTTTTCCAGTGGTCATGTATGGATGTGAGAGTTGGGCTATAAAGAAAGCTGAGTGTTGAAGAATTGATGCTTTTGAACTGTGGTGTTGCAGAAGACCCTTGAGAGTCCCTTGGGACTGCAAGGAGATCCAACCAGTCCATCCTAAAGGAGATCAGTCCTGGGTGTTCATTGGAAGGACTGATGTTGAAGTTGAAACTCCAATACTTTGGCCACCTCATGTGAAGAGCTGACTCACTGGAAAAGACCCCGATGCTGGGAAAGATTGGGGGCAGGAGGAGAAGAGGACTATGCAGGATGAGATGGTTGGATGGCATCACTGACTCAATGGACATGGGTTTGGGTGGACTCTGGGAGTTGGTGATGGACAGGGAGGACTGGTGTGCTGCAGTTCATGGGGTCGCAAAGAGTAGGACACAACTGAGCAGCTGAACTGAACAGAATAGAAGATTCATGTTTTTAGTGAACTTCTATCATATTTGATTACATTAAACTCCATTGCTGGTGCTCTACTGGGTATAAAAATACAGCATGAGGATAATAAAACACTTCTGCAGTAGGATAATAAAACGCTTCTTTCTCAATAATCTCAATTTTTGTGTAACTTTAATTTCTTCAACTCAAGACTAAATTTGTATTCTCTGGGCCTAATTATTCAAATAAAGGATGAAACATACCTACTGAGAGAAAGAAGAAACATAAAGTATAATTTTAATATAAAAATACCCACGATGATGGTTATACAAGTCTGGGAACTCTGCGCTAAGGATACGAAACAACTCAAAAGGAAACTTACATTTCAGCTAAGAAGCAAATTATAATTTGTCTTGCATGCTAGAGAACTTCAAAGACTTTGCTGATTCTTACACCAACCACCATGATTTTTCAAGTGGAGCTGAAGGTTCAAATTTGGTTTGATGAACCCCTTGCTTCTTGGCTAGGAAAGAAAGAAAATTGCCAACCAGGCAAGTTACACAGGCAAAGCTCCCTTCCAAATGTTCTTCAGGAGAGAAAACATGGGCCAGCCAACAAAGCATCAATTCTTTAGTGAAAAGCTGGGACACTGGTGTCCTGAGAGAGCTATCTGCAACTGCTGTCTATCAGGTATCAGGTAATAAGTGTTCTCACTCCATGTGTGGTTGCCTCATGAAAGAGTGGAAGTTGGCCTGATTGAGCTTGAGGGTTTCACATGAACAGCAATGAGAACGAAGAACACACAGTAGAGATATTGAAGCTGACACACAATTATTGTAAACATTTTCACTTTCAAAATGAAATACTTCATTTTTAAAAATAATAAATTTCCTGCCAAGAGTACCTAGATTAAAGACACCAAAACAGCATAAATGGCACTTAATGTACTGGATCACCTTCTGCACCATGACTTCCCATTATCAATTTCACCAGAGAAGACCCACAGAACCAAAAGCAGGAGTCATAATATTTTGTGAGACCCCTGTGTAGTGATATAAGGATTTCACTAAAACACAATACTTATTTAAGTCCCATAATTTACTCGTGGGACACTCCCTTGGCTTCTGTACAACAGGTATTATGGAAGGTTCGTAACTGGCTCATTATTAAGGTAAGAGCAACCCCGTTGCAAAACAAGCATGTCAGAATCCTCCTTCTCACAGATGGCTTCAAGAAGATACCCAAATCTTCTCCAATATTTGGTGACTGTCTCCACAAGGACTAGAAATTCAGGTACCTCCTGAGTCAAGACAAACCATATTTTTTCTATTTTGTGATCTTCACTTCTTCAACTGGCCTCCAATCTGGGCAACCTGGTTCCTCTCATCTTTGATTCTTTCAGACAAGGTCTTTCTAACCATTCTGTATTTAGAACAAGTCACATTTATATTATCTACTAAATCTGTTTTTGGGCTTCCCTGGTGACTCAATCGGTAAAAAATCTGCTTACAATGCAGGAGACCCGCCTGAATGCCGGAGACCTAGGTTCAACCTCTGGATCAGGAAGATTCTTTGGAGAAGGATATGGCAACCCATTCCAGTCCTTGCCTGGAGAATTCCATGGACAGAGGAGCCTGGTGGGCTACAGTCCATGAGTTCGCAAGAATCAGACACAATTAGGTGACTAAGCCACCACCAAATCTGTTTTTGACTGGATCAACATTTAAATGTGCTGACTACACTACACCCTTCAAATTTTTACTGTTATATTTGTTCTAATATAACAGGCATAACTGCATTTTACTTGAGGTCCTGTGCTTAAAAATAGGGGAAAATGATACAAAGGTAGTTAAATCTTTCAGAGTTCTTCTTTTTCTGATATGGAATTAGTATACACACCTACTTATTCTAGAGAAAGTGCTGGAGATCTTTGTATAATGAAGGGACACAAACAATGCATCAGGCTTGCTTCTTGACTAGACACCTGTAGAAACTGTTAGGTCAGAATCTACTTCCATATACGTTTTTGATAAGAGATCCCTAGTATCATATTTATTTATTGAAATTTGCAGATTTATTCTAGTGTCAAAGCACTTGATGATAGAGTCACACTGTACCAATAATTGCTAAAACTCCATCTTTTTGTCAAGTGTTGATGGTGATCAAACAGTTCTGTGTTGCAACAACACTAAATGCAAGACAAATGCTAAGCTTAATTATAGTGTCTCTCAATTTTATGAATGTAATGACATTTTATAGTTTTATTCTGTATGTGAAGTTTGAGACAAATATTTAAGAAGTTGTGCTGAGGTTTCACTTATGTGAGGCCTTCAAAGCAATATTAGGTTAAAAATAAATTCCAAACTTCTTTCAACCTAAGTATTACTTGAATTTGAGAAATTTTAAACTTATAAGAGTCTACTGTTCCAATTTCTTAAGATTCAGAGATTAATTAGATGCATTATTCAACATGAAGGTAGGTTTAAAAATAGAGAGAGATAGCACCAAGAATGGGCATGAAGAAGAAGCTGCCTTATGGTGGGGTAACACCAGTCAGAAGACTTGGATTCTAATCTTTATTCTGTTATTAACTAGTTGAACTTAGGCAAATATTCTGTTACTAACTAGCTGAACTTAGGCAAATATTAACTAGTTGAATTTAAGCAAATTGGAAGGAAATACAGGAGAACACCTGTGTACTTTTAAGGCAACAAAGTCCTTTCTAAACAAGACAGAAAACCCAGAAGACATAAGGGAAAAAAACAACATAAAAAGTTTTAAGAGAAGACAGACAGGAAGAAAATATTTGCAACACATAACAGAAAGAGCTAGTTGCTATGTAGAGAAGAAAAGGCTCCTTCAAATCAATAACAAACAATCCACTATAATAAGGTAAAAGAATAATAATGAGCAAAAGAAAAAGTGATCAAAGAATATGAAAAGTGACTAATCTTATGAGCAATTTCTCATTATATAAGAAAAAAATCAAACAACTGGTGTTAAGCAGTTTTGACAATGGAATGGGGAAACAGGCATTTTTATCACTATACATCTGAAAACAAACAACTGAAACATTTTCATAGGTCAATTTGGCAACATCTACCAATATGTTCCTGGAGAAGGAAATGGCAACCCACTCCAGTATTCTTGCCTGGAAAATCCCATGAACTGAGGATCCTGGTAGGCTACAGTCCATGGGGTCGCAAAGAGTCAGACACGACTGAGCGACTTCACTTCACTAATATGTTAAAGATTGTGACAACTAATCATAACCTTTGATAAACAATATTAATTCTATCAATTAATTAATTAATACAGAAATACAGATGTGGACAAATCTATATATATATATTTTAATGTTGCTCAGTCATGTCCAACTCTTTGCGACCCCAAGGACTGTAGCCTGCCAGGCATCTCTGTCCATGGAATTCTCCAGGCAAGAATACTGGAATGGAAAAAAAAAAAAAAAAGAATACTGGAATGGGTAGCCATTCCCTTCTCCAGGGGATCTTCCTGACCCAGGATCGAACCTGGGTATTCTGCATTGCAGGCAGATTCTTTACCATCTGATCCACCAGGGAAGCCAATTATATTATAGAGAGAAATTTTTAAAACAACTTAACACGGTGCGCCATGCAGTGGAGCGGAGAGAATGTCCCTTAACAGGGTCTGCTGCCTTAGTATCTGCTTTCCTGGTGAAATAGGGAATAGGCAGGCCACCTCTTAGTGCAAGGCCAGGACACTAGAGAAAGGAGGAACCTGGTGGGCTGCCTTCTATGGAGTTGCACAGAGTGGGACACGACTGATGCAACTTAGCAGCAGCAGCAGCAAAGAACGGATGTCTTTTCCAGTCAGTGGTACTGGGATGAACTGCTGACTAAATGTGCAACGTGAAACAGTAGAATTTTCAGGAGAACATCTTCATAACAATGGTCATGGAAAAACTATGCAAAGGACCTGTGATGGCAAAATCTAGTACTGGCCAGCCGATGGGCCTGTAATGAGAAGAGAGTGGACCCGGAATTAGTTGTCCAGACCTGCCAGAGGAGGCCAGCAAATTTCCTCAGCTATTATGGGGCTTCTCTTTGGAAACCAGCCTCTCTAATCCTGCTATGATGCCAAGAGGTAGCCCAGCAACTCACACCTTGCCTTGCTCTGAGTCACTTTCTTGTGTGGCCATCTCTGACGCCCTATGCCAAAAATGATGTGGCTCAGCACCAAGTTCCGGCACCAAGATGGTGCTGGTTAACTGGCAGTGGTGAAAAAGTCTCCTCTCTTTCATTGTGTGTGTAAAGTTACTTGTTTTCTGGGCAGTGGTTAGTTTGTTGAAAATCTGTGGAAGAGTTTTCACAGTTGGGGTGGGGGGAAAGCGCTAAATAGAAATATGAACTGTTCTAAGGTGCATTCCAAGACACTTCTAGGCTCTAGTTTCATAGAAACCCCGGGCTCCTCTGTTGCTTTATTAGCATGGGTTTTATTCAGAAGTGGCATTACAGAACCTGAATTTCATTCACCGAAGGTTAAAAGGAAATCCACATTTCTTTCTGATTGGAAACTAAAGTGTGTAGTCTTTAGAAGGTATGTTTAAAGACTTTTTGTTTTTCTCTGTAATCAGTGAAAACACTAAAAATGTGAAAGATATGGGTCGTGATAGCTTCCTACTCAGTGAAAATCTGAAGCCTGAGACACTTAGAAAAACCTGTCCTAAGCCCATGTTCCGTCCCCAGGTGACATGACGATGATCAAAACTGGCTAATTTCCTAGTCAAAACAATTGTGAAACTTAAGAATAACCATGAGGCCTGCTTCCCCTTCCACACACACTTGTTCCCACTGCCCATCAAAGTAATCTTGGCTGACTTCATTGGAGTCAGGGGTCAAGAAAACCTAAATGGATGGTTTAAGAGGTCTATCTGCTGTGTAGTGGCACTTAAAAATAAGTCACAAGGTTGAGGATTCCAAAAAGGTAACTCTCTAGTTGGTGACAGTCTCACAGATCAGGGCTCTCCTGGAAAGGGAAGGTAATCCTCTTCTGAATCTGAGATGGAATCTGGCTTGCTGGTTCTTTTCCAGGAATTCATTCCTAGGCCAGCCATGTCACTTAGGTTCATGAGACATTAAGTCACTGAATGTCTACTCACTCGTGGGAATGTGAATGTTCTAGAAATTCTTGGTGTGAGGTATTCCTTTGGATGCATACCACAAGTGGGCTTGCTGAACTAGATGGTAGTTCTCTTTTTCATTTTTGAGGGTATTTCATACTCTTTTCCATAATAGCTGTATCAATTGAATCTTGAATGAAATGATTTTCATGAGTGGTTCTCAGGCCACTTTTGATTGTCGGTTCTTTTCAGGAGAAGTACTGTAGAGATTAAAGGCTCAAAGCGGGAAGGTGTTCACTGATCAGGAAAGATGGAATGACTGGCTACATACGGACCTTCGTTGGGGTGCCTAAAACCTAGAGGTGGGGAACGGGCTGAGAAGAGTGACCCTCTGTAGAGCTGCTGTGAGAGCACAAGGAGAAAGCTAGACAGCAGGACATAGGCCCTCAATGTGAAAGGTGCATTGGATTTTCTGTGGTCAAAAGTGTCTCCTATTTCTCAATCCCTTGTACTGCCTGGGATCATTGTAGCAAGGGGACTGAAAATAATACTGCACATCGCTGAGTGTGACATGAGAGTGGATTCCTTTCTGGCAAAGGTGAGACTTTCATGATGAAGGCTTTACCCTATGTGACAGCATTTCTCAGAATTTTGGACTTCACTGTCAGGGATGTTCTTGTGTTCCTGCTTCAGTCTGTGCACTGCCTTAGGCTGTGAAAAGCAGCTCAGGAAAGGTGACCTTTCCCCCTCCTATACTGTAGCCTAGAGTAGTAGTCTGAGAGGGTCTCATGGGAGGCGCCCCCTGATGTTGACTATACTTGGTTGAGTAGACCGCTCAACTCTTCCATTGAGACTACCTGTGGCCATAAAGAGGCACATGCAAGTGAACTTTTGTTGCTGGTGTGTTCTACTGATATACCAACCAGACACTTCTTCCTTTGACACTCACACACCTCAGGTGCCTTGCTAAAGTCCTAAAGAAGGCACATATTGGAAATGGCAGCATGTGGGGCATGGGAAATGTTGAGTCTGGGGCAGAAGTTGGCATTAGCCTGATGTCAGAATTCTGTGCCATTGTGCCGAGCGAGGGTACATTGGGAATCCTGAGAAATCCCAACTCTGTTTGTCAGAATGTGGTTGGAACTTTCCACATTCACTTTCTGCACTCTTCCACTGAGCACACTCTGCACATTGGCTGGAAGAAAGAGGTCCGATGGGTCTTGTCAGTGAACTGTCCATGAATCCGGGGCCATTTGCTTCCTTCGGGGCATATGCCAATGAGCCTGGATGTCCAGGAACCTCCCCAGTCAGGTGCCCGAGCTGGAGGATGAAGCCCTTGTATTCCTGTTGCTGGAGAGGGCTGCACCCCCAGGCTGTTGCTGTCTCTCCACCCATGTATCTCCTAGAAAGTCTTTCTAACAGAAAGGCCGGCTGGTGGTGGCTCCTCTTCCATTTGGGTTTTCCTGTTGGTGGGGGTGACATTGCCTCAGAGGGACCTTCTCTGCACTCTCAAGGAAGAAGGTGTTGTTGGTACAACAGTGGAGGGACAGTTATGCATTGTTTGTGGTGTTGTGCTACTGGAGTGGGGGAGAGGAAGGGGGAGCTCAATTGTGGGAGGGAAAAGGCCCAATGGTTTCCCCATGTCAGGCTTTTGGTTTCTCTTGATTCGGGAAATTTGGGCCTAGCAGGACTATGAGGAGGAGGCTCTGAGAGTATAAGGAAAGGCTGACAGTGGGGAGGACAAGGGTCTTTGGTGTGACGACTGTGGTGGGCATTGTGGGTTCAGGGCTCTTTCCCCTGTCTCCTTTCTCCATTCTCATGCCCTTCCTTTGGGTTAGCATAGCTGAGGCACAGAAGTTAACAAGTGCTGATTTTAGCCAGACCTGTGCAGAGAACTTCCTCAAGAGGAACTTGTAGAAACAGCACCTGAAGGACAAGTAAAAAGTATGAGTAACTGCTTATCCTCTAGGAGCTTTTTACCCATACAGATGTTCTCAGGGCGAATTCTCTGTGATCAATAGGATCATTGGGGATGAGGATTAAAACTGCAAACCTTGTTTAGAAAAAAAAAAGAGAGAGAGAGAGAAAAAAAAAAACTGCAAACCTTGTTTAGAGATGGTTTTTAGTCTCTCTGGTGACGTCAGTAGTCTGTTGGCAACTGGAGCTGAACTTCATCTCTCAACGTCCCTTTCTCAAGTACTCTGAAGGAGCAGAGATTTGATCTCCAATTGGCAGAGGTTAGATTTCTGTGCCTTGTGGTGCACAGGACCTGGTAGAATACTTGCGAGGAGGCAAGGACTCAGATCCGGCAGAGTTTTAGTTATGGAATTTTAGTGTGCAACTCTGTCAAAAAGAGTGGACAGAATGAGCAAAATCTGTGCATTCCGGTACAATTTGAACGGTCTCTTCATCCCTCTGGATTTGAATTTGCCCTCCCAGTCCACTATGCTGACTCCAGCATGCACCCAAAATGGGTTACTGAGTGTCGCCAGCCAGGCCACCACACAGTTTCGATTTGGATTGGCTTTCTGAGCTTCCTTCGCTTCTCCTTATTCATGTGCAAGCCTACTGTACTACTTCTTATCAGCTTTGGAAAAGAGCAGCAGTGGACCCACTTCAGTGAATCCTAAGGAGATTCACTGGTTTAGCCAGCCTCCTCCATCAGTCAGACAAAGCACCTTCCAGAATGCTGAAAGGCCTGTTGTAGATTTTCCTCTAGTAGGTTGTCAGAGTACTGAGCTACAGGATATAGGCTGTAGTTAAAGCCAGGAACCAAGCACCTGTGCATCTCCTCCAGACCCTGGAACTGATGTGTACTGAAAAGGCTAAGAGGGTAGATCTTGTTCTGTCATGTTTCTATTACCAAATACTAATAATAATAAATTATGAAGGTGGAATGAAACTTAAGAGTGGATGGGTGTGTTTATGGTATGGGTTATGGAGATGCTTTATGGATATATACTTATCTCCAGACTCATTTGATTGTATACATTAAATGTGTACATCTTTTTGTATGTCACTCATTGCTCATATCTCAATAAAGGGTTCAAAAAATAATTAAAAAAAAAGACCTTTCAATGATCACAAAAAAAAATAAATAAATAAAACAACTTAAATATTCACAAATAGAATGACTAAATGCATTTTAATACTTCCATATGAACTATGAAACACAATGCCTCTTGAAAAGAATGAGGTTTTTCTATATGGACTCTTAAGGGCATTCTTGAAGATATGAAGTTTTAAAAAGCCACATAATAGAACAGATTATAGAAAATAATTTCATTCATTTCATTTGTAAAACTCATGTAAATATTGGTCTGTGTGCATGAAAATGAATAGGAAAAAACTCAAAAAGAAATATTACAAGCAACTAACAGAGAGTAAACGAATTCCTAAAAGAAGGAAAAGTGAAAGGGAATATTTTTCAGTTACTTTATATTCTCCTATCCCATTTTAAAAATTGCAATATGAACATATACCTTTTCTCATTAAAAAAATTTATGGAAAAAAACAGAATTAGCAATGTGTAGTATTTTTATTAACATAGCTCCCAACTTATACAGAACTATTTGGTCAGGTAAAAGACTAGCAGAGTTAAAAGTCTTAAGTCTAGAGCTATGTTTTGTTACTCATTTCTTTTCCTTATTTTTCATATTTATCTAAATAGCTCTAGTTTTTATAAAGGTTAGGCTAATACAAAAGCACTGAAAATTTTATAAGCGTAAAATGCTGAACTGTGAGTCTGCTTATACCCGTTCTTTTCAATGAATATGTTAAGACAGTTGGCTCTCAAGTATTCTGCTTCATTGACTATGCTAAAGCCTTTGACTGTGTGGATCACAACAAACTGTGGAAAATTCTTAAACAGATGGGAATACCAAACCATCTTCTGGGAATACCAAACCATCTTGCCTGACTTCTGAAAAACCTGTATGCAGATCTAGAAACAACAGTTAGAACTGGACATGGAACAACCGACTGGTTCCAAGTTGGGAAAGGAGTACATTAAGGCTGTATATTGCCACCCTGCTTTCTTAACTTATATGCAGAGTACATCATATGAAATGCTAGGTTGAATGAATCACAAGCTGGAATCAAGACTGCCAAGAAAAATATCAACAACCTCAGATATGCAGATGATATACCACTCTTAACGGCAGAAAGAAAAGAGGAACTAAAGAGTCTCTTGATAAAGATGAAAGAGCGAAAAGAATGGCTTAAAACACAACATTCAAAAAAACTAAGATTATGGCATCCAGTCCCATCAATTCATGGCAAATAGATGAGGAAAACTGGAAACAGTGGCAGATTTTATTTTCTTGGGCTCCAGAATCTCTGTAGATAACAACTGCAGCCATGAAATTAAAAGAGGCTTGCTCCTTGGAAGAATAGCTATGACCAACCTAGAAAGAATATTAAAAAGCAGAGACATCACCTTGCTGACAAATGTCCGTATATTCAAAGCTATGGTTTTTACAGTAGTCATGTTCAAATGTGAGAGCTGAATTTCATAAAGGTTGAGTGCTGAAGAATTGATGTTTTCGAACTACAGGGCTGGAGAAGACTCGAGAGTCCCTTGGACTGCAAGGAGATCAAACCAATCAATCCTAAAGGAAATCAACACTGAATATTCACTGGAAGGACTCATGCTGAAGTAGAAGCTGAAGCTCCAATACTTTGGCTACCTGATGGAAAAAACCAACACACTGGAAAAGATCCTGATGCTGGGAAAGACTGAGGGCAGGAGGAGAAGGGGATGACAGAGGATGAGATGGTTGGATGAAATCATCGACTCGATGGACGAAAGTCTGAGCAAACTCTAGGAGATAGTGATGGACAGGGAAGCCCGGCGTGCTGCAGTCCATGGGGTTGCAACACAACTTAGCAACTGAACAACAATGACAGTTGGCTCTCAGGTATTCATGTGCGTTCCCCATCCATGAATTTAACCAACCAGGGATCACATACAAAGCTGAAGATCTGCAGTTGGCTGAGTCCACAGATGAGGAATCCTCAGATACAGGAGAACAGACTGTGGAACTTCAGCCTCAAGGGATTTTGATATCCAAGGCTGGTCTTGGATACAAACCCAGGCATATACTAAGGGAGGACTATATACACAAATCCAACCTTTAAAGCTGTCCTTGGATATAGGCATGATCTATTAATAAAAGCCTGTAATTTTCCCATGAGGATGTAATAACTCTGGAGAGCTACCACTGCCACATGATGCTCTGGGGCAGTGATGCTCTGGGGCAGTGATGCTCTGGGGCAGACATCAACTCTGAATCACATGACACTGGGGGCTCTGCATAGCAAGAACACAGTTTGAACCTGGTGTCCAATCTTCCATGAAGTTCTAAAGTTCTTGCTCCGTAAGGGAAAGAGCATTTTTAAACTCAGTTTCTAGGCCCCTGAAGCACTCTTGCTGCTTATTTTGGGAGTGATCTAAGCAAAATCACATCAAGCTTTCCATGCCTTGGTATCTATCCTATTGTTGAAATGATACCAGTGCTTGTCTCACAGAGCCTGGACCCAAAGCTAATTTTATGTGATTGTAAAATTCTTAACTGCTACACCAGACAGAATGTATGATGCTTCCTACCTCCTGGTATACACGTTTCACATTTTGAAACCATGATGATGATGATAATCATAGCAAAGACCATAGTTTCTTATAAATTATCTCTTTTTAATATTTTCTCAAAAATGGAGGAAAAAGCAAAAACTGCAGAAATTAAATTTGCATATGGATAACAACATACTGCCAAGAAAATCCCAGGACAAAAATAAATTATTAAGATATTGCTGATAACAAGATATTTAATTAGCACTAAGGGAAAAAAGAGAGAGAGAGAACCTGAAGAAACACATTACTGTTCCTGTACTTTCTATGAGAAAGGTGGGATTAAAAAAAATCTAATGCGAATTTTTCAAATTGCTGTTTATTCTGGCATCTCTCTGCTGTCTCCCCCGGCTAAGTCTCAGATAAAGAGATGTCCCAGAGACGAGGGCAAAACGCTGACTTGCATTAAACAGCGCTGGTTTGCAGGTTATTTCAGGAAAAGTTCAGATTAAGAAAAGATAGTTATAAAAAAAAAAAAAGAAAAATGTGGAGATACAGTATTTGCCTAATCATGTAAAAGTATAAATGCTAATTAAAATTAATACTAATTGAGAAATAAATCTCACCTCCCTCATGAGAGCAGCCGAACTGCTGGAAGAAAAAGACAACTACCAATTCTATTGCCTTCCAGCACCTTCTCTACTCTCTGAAGTCAGCTTCTCTCAGAATTCCTTCAGGAATTCTGCACAAGGGAAAAGTGAAGATATGGGTTCACTGCAAGTCCTTACTTAAACAAGTTCTTACTAACAGCTCTGTGATTCCCCCTTATTTCAAGATGAAAAAGAATCCCCACATTTACCATGTATCTCATACTAGGTCCCAGATTATTACATGTACTATCTCAATAGATTCCTCTTATCTCCTGCCTATTTTCATTCCCATACAAGCAGAAAACCTCTTACAAAGTACAACTTAAAACAACAATAATACATAAACAACTCTTTCAGTTCAGTCGCTCAGTTGTGTCCAACTCTTTGCAACCCCATGAATCCCAGCACACCAGGCCTCCCTGTCCATCACCAACTCCCGGAGTCCACCCAAACCCATGTCCATTGAGTCGGTGATGCCATCCAACCATCTCTTATTTCATGGAGTCATTCTAAAGACTCATTAAGGACTTAAAAAAAGAATTAAGTTGAAAGATACAGACATAATAATACGTTTACCTATCTAGTGTCAAATAATTTTTCACTGTTTTCTCTCATTAAATTGAATGAATCAAATAAATATCAAATTATTATAAAAAAACAGATGTCTAAAATATAATCATTGTTTTTTGCTTATTATAAGATACTCTCAAGACACCACTTTATAACAACATGAATTTTGTCAACTCAAAATTGCACGTATTTTCTTTGCCATCTAAAAAATGAAAAGAATACAAATAGAATATAGGGAGAGAAAAGACAGCTTTTAGAATGGGAGAAAATAATAGTAAATAAAGCAATTGACAAAGAATTAATCTCAAAAATATACAAGCAGCTCCTGCAGCTCAATTCCAGAAAAATAAATGACCTAATCAAAAAATGGGCCAAAGAACTAAACAGACATTTCTCCAAAGAAGACACACGGATGGTAACAAACATGAAAAGATGCTCAACATCACTCATTATCAGAGAAATGCAAATCAAAACCACAATGAGGTACCATCTCACACCAGTCAGAATGGCTACTATCAAAAAGTTTACAAACAATAAATGCTGGAGAGGGTAGAGAAAAAGGAACACTCTTACACTGTTGGTGGGAATGCAAACTAGTACAGCTACTATGGAGAACAGTGTGAAGATTCCTTAAAAAACTGGAAATAGAACTGCCATACGATCCAGCAACCCCACTGCTGGGCATACACACCAAGGAAACCAGAATTGAAAGAGATATGTGTACCCCAATGTTCATCGCAGCACTGTTTATAAAAGCCAGGACATAGAAGCAACCTAGATGTCCATTGGCAGATGAATGGATAAGAAAGCTCTGGTATGTATACACAATGGAATATTACTCAGCCACTAAAAACTGATTCAAACTGCATTTGAATCAGTTCTAACGAGGTGGATGAAACTGGAGCCTATTATACAGAGTGAAATAAGTCAGAAAGAAAAACATTAATACAGTATACTAACACATATATATGGAATTTAGAAAGATGGTAACGATGACCCTATATGAAAGACAGCAAAAGAGACACAGATGTAAAGAACAGTCTTTTGGACTCTGTGGGAGAAGACGAGGGTGGGATGATTTGAGAGAATAGCATTGAAACATGTATATTATCATATGTGAAACAGATCGCCACTCCAGGTTGGATGCATGAGGCAGGGTGCTCAGGGCCCGTGCACTGGGATGACCCCGAAGGATGGGATGGGGAGGGAGGTGAGAGGGGGGTTCAGGATGGGGAACACATGTACACCCATGGCTGATTCATGTCAGTGTATGGCAAAAACCACTACAATATTGTAAAATAATTAGCCTCCAATTAAAATTAATTAATTAATTTAAAAAGAATATAGGGAGAATTATTACCTGTTTTAGTCAATTAATGGACATTGTATAGTTTAAATTCACTAAAAGTACTTAGGACATTTAAAAAACAATGCAGAAAAACAAAAAAGATTCAGCCAAGGAAATTGTCAGTGTGAGAAAAAGAAATGTTACAGATGTAAAAAATTTTTTCATGAAGAAGGAAAAACTGTTGTTGTCCACAAAATCAGAAGGCAAAGTCTATATGATTTTTTTTAGCTGCTGTTTTCTCTTCTCTCCCTCTTAGGGGGACATTTTGCCCCTTCTGGTGTAACTGTTCTTGTGGTTGGGTCAAATGTATGAGACTAGAAAAGGGCATGAGAAGTTCAAAGTCAGGACTTTCTCCATCGAAAAGAGAGATCAATCTACCATCCCCTTGAATTCTGCTCCTTTTTCACCCCTAAAAAGAGAAGCCAATGGAGAACTGCTTCCTAAATTGATTTAAATTACGAGATGCCTTAAAGAAGTTCTTCAACCTTCTCTCCACAAAGAATATTTAATGGGGCTATGCTAAAAACTCATAATTACTAGTTCTTTGCCAGAAGGCAGATGAAACAATTACAGAGAAGAGTTTAATAAATTGACTCTCAAACTATCCTCTGCCTAGAGATTTGCAGCAGATTATAAAGTATTTTGGAAGTCACGCAGGGAGGCTTAGATCCTGGGTAACTGAAAGTTTTTGGTCAATGGAGGTAGAAGGAGTTTTTAATTCTAATTGGTAGTAGACTACTTTGGTCATACTGAATCTTGAAGAAGGTCTTACATATGGTTCTATTCTTAGCTTGGAAAGTGAAGGAGAGGAATGAGTCAAAAATGTCTTTGTGGAATAGACTCCCCTACAAAAGGGAGAAACTAGCAATGAGGAAATTTAGGCAGATGCATTACAAATCTTGACTTCAGTTTTATCACATATTAAGAAAATATGAAAGATGTTTGAAAGGAAAAAAAATCAACATAACTGAGAAAGATGATCTATGGAGTATTCTGAGTTTCAATAAATTATACAATGAAAATCCCAGTACTTTCCTTGTTACTGAATTATTTTTATATTTTATAAAGTCTAATGAATAGTAATTTTAAAGCGAGAATAGTCACCATAGGAAAACTGTGTCCAAAATGTGAAAGAAAGATAGTAGAGATGGAAAGAGTTTATGGGCTGACCAAACACTTAATAGCTTCAGGTTTTGTTTTAGATGGTTAGTTTGTTTCAGGGTTTTTTTTTAACTTTTTATTTTGTATTGTGGTATAGCCAATTACAACGTTGTGATAATTTCAGGTGAACAGGAAAGGGACTCAGCCATACATACATACATAACATACGTACATAACATGGAACCAGTAGTTTTAGTTTTTAATTCTTTTTTTTTTCCAAAGAAGTGCCTTTATTTATTTACAGGGTTTAGGAAAGGGAAAAAAAGCTCTAGAAAAAGGAAATTCCAAAATAGGTGTCTTCGGCAAGGGTCAGGCGCGGTGGCAGGTTCTGACCAGGTCCGGGCTGTAAATCTTGCTCTCGCTGGTGGTCACTTCCAGGTGGTGAGGACGGTCCTCCCAGCATCTCTCAGTCGGCTCCCTTTGGGCCCCAGCGACTGGCCCGGCCGACTTCTCAGCTCTCGGTCAGCCCCGTTGCCCTGCGCCAGCTCCTCGTCGTACAGGATTTCATAATTGCCGAGGACTTCCTTTGGGGGCGACTTGTTCCATTTACAGTCTGGAATTTCACCATTAGGGACCGCGATGTTGAGGGTGTCGTTGATCAGGTTGTACTTAAGGATTCGGTCGTTGGCAGTGCTGGAGGTGAGGGATGGGGACGCGGTGACCTCGATCAGCCAGGGCTTCAGCTTGTCGTCGATGATGATGTCGTAGCCGTAGCACTCAAAGCAGTGCTTGTCGTTGTTCATCACGGGCGCCACGGCCTTCAGGGACTGCACAATGATCCAGTGGATCTCGTCAAACAGTTTGCTGGTCACCTCCTTGCCTCGGGTGCTCTCCAGGTAGAGCCGCAGGTTGTTCTAATTGGTAGTAGACTACTTTGGTCATACTGAATCTTGAAGAAGGTCTTACAAATGGTTCTATTCTTATCCTGGAAAGTGAAGGAGAGGAATGAGTCAAAAATGTCTTTAAGAAAACTAAAGAAATCCTTTCATAATGTGATGCTGGTTTAGGTGGGAAAATGATAACCTGAGTTTTAGGGAGTGCTGAGAAATATCCACAGCAATGCCCAGATCAGTAATGATATAGCAGAAAATACAGATCTGGAATGTGGGGTAGCAGTTAGGATAGGAATTTCTGATTTTAACGTCACTAGCACAGAAATAATATTTGAAGCGATAAGAATAAAACTCAAAATCAATTGAAATGTGGCATGACTCTCTTTTTATTAAGTTATTAAGGTGGAATGGGAGTAGAAAAATGCTACCCAAGGGCAGAGACAGCAGGAAGGGCCATTGAGACAGTCCCTGCCTGTCCCAGCAGACCACAAGATACTGGCTGGTGTGAGCAGCCATTAAGTAGGACTTCAGGCAAATTATTCAGCTCTCTTATAACTGGAAATTAACTGATGCCTGAATTTACTGTGAGTATTAAATGAAATATATATAATACTGCTTTACATTTTAAAACCTACTGTACAACCAAAGAGGCTTCCCAGGTGACACAATGGTAAAGAATCTGCCTGCCAATGCAGGAGACCCAGGACACACAGGTAGGATCCCTGGGTCAGGAAGATTCCCTGGGGGAGGAAATGGCAACCCATTCCAGTATTGTCGCCTGGAAAATTCCATGGACAGAGGAGCCTGGCGGGGGCCACAGTCCATGGGAACGTAAACAGTCAGACATGACTGAGAGCCGCAGCACATACAACCAAAATGTACATCAAATTTCAATTGCAGACTTCATGGAAGAATACCCCATTCTTATCACCCCTACATTCTCTGTTGCAATTTTCTTTCTTCCCAGGAATGCTCACAGTCTTCCCACAGTGGTGCTGTGAAGGTCTGCACCTTCTCATCTCTGGTCTCAGCTCCCAGGCACATCTCATATCTTGATTTCCTTCCCAACAGTAACTTCCTCTCTTAAGTTCTACACTCTATTTTACCTACACTCCAATGGCTTCACTCTGCTCTCAACCAGACTCACATTTTTGTCTCCAGAAAAGATAAAGGTAAGTTCTGAGTGCAACGTAACCATGTTTTAATTTAATTATACCAATATCTACTCTGCAATAACTATATTATGGATAAAGTTTCTCAGGATGGTGCCAGGTTCAAGAATCTGATCTGTGAGATTCTGAGTGTGTGCGTTTGTGTGTGTGTGTGATTTTTTGAATACTAACTCTCATTTTATACCCAGCCCTAAGTATTTCTCTCACAATGCATAAATGAACTTGAATGCCTTTTGGTTAATTTTTAGTGTCTCTTGGGCATTTTTATAACTTCCAGGAGAACTGGAAACATCCCATAAAATTCTAACTCTAAGACAGCACAGTATCCAGGGAAACAGTGCCAGAAGCTTTGGAACCACCAAGAGCTGGATTCACAACCCAATCCAGCCCAGAACACTTATAAGCAGCAAAAATTTGAGCATATTACATAACCTCTGGGGATTCAGTGAGCTATCATAGGCAAAGTACTATTACCCAGTGCCTGGTGTCAAGTAGAAGCTGAATAAATACCAGTTGAGCAAATGAACGTCAGCATCCCTCCCAACCATTCCATCACAAAGTCCAACAGAGCACTGAAGACACGGACATGTCCATTACATGGAGGGGGTCTTACACGGTCTGGTTTAGCGGTAGCTTAACAAAAACTTGTCAATTTATTGATTGCAACAAGTGATTTCTAAAGGTTAAGATATCATTTTTTAAAGACGTCATTATTATTTGTAATAAAAATATTTAATATAATTTTATAATTTAATTTCTTGAGCCATAGAATAGTTTAAGCATCTCATTCTAGCCAGGGGTTTAATCTACTTTTTAATATCAGAAAGTATTTATGTCTTAAAAATAACAACGAAAAACTAATCTCTACATGGTTCCTATGCTATCACACTGAAGAGTCAACTTTTTTCCATGTGAATTTTCTACTGTCCCTTCTGGCTAACTAGTTAATTAGATAACTCTGTAAGACTAGGAACCTGATCCTTTTAATGTTAACTTTGATTACTTTTCTTTATTTACTTGCCTGTTTATCTCTCCCTTCTAACTCAGGTCTTTCAAAAGCTGACATGGAAAGTTTTCAGCCTGTCCCTTGGAGGGTAAATACTGCAACTTCTAGGAAATGCTACTGTAGATAAGCTTTGATTCAAAAATTCTGGCAAGAACTTCTTTCTTTAATATTTTGTTTTCTTCCCTTTTTTTTGTTTTAAATCCTTCTATCACCTAGAATGTATCTTACCCTTCGGTAAGTTTTTCAAATATAAAAAATCTTGCTAAGTTAATCAATATGCCCGAAGAGCAGTAATCAGAAACATACTCAAGCTTCCAGGGGTTTTGTAGTAATAACCTTAGTATCTGGAGGGGATCTAACATTCCAGAAACTTCATTCCTTTTGTAGGTGTGTTAATCCTTGGGTCTTCAGATCAGATAACCAGTAACGCTGATATTTCCCAACCATGAAAAAATTTATTTGAGTGTTATTGGATAGTTAATAAAGAACACTAAAGCAAAGTTTAAAGTTTCAGTACATGGTAACCATTAAAAAATTAATGAAGCCCCTACTGTGAGATTCCACTGTGCTATTACTATCATTTGAAATTTTGTTAGATTCCTAAAATCAGATCGCCCGCAACAATGATAAACACAGTAGTTGAATTTCATTTTCCAAATCTTACTGAACATCATTTCCAAATCTGTAAAATGGGGATAATTATTCAAGTCCATAGGTCTGCTGTAAGGGTGAAACAGAAGCCTAGCACAAGCTCAAACAGTACAGTACCTGGTGCCTAGTAGGTTCTCTTCCTTACTCCATTCTGTTTATACATATCTGTACAAAACCATACAGGATTAACTGAAACAGAGCTGTATAAAAGCAGTCAGTTTAATCTATATTTTTGTGCAGATACTGATGGTGTAGGCATAATACAATTAGTAGCAGCACTAGTCACAATGGCCAAGACATGGAAACAACATAAATGTCCATCAACAGATGAATGGATAATGATGTGGTACACATATACAATGGAATACTATTCAACCATAAAAAGAACGAAACAATGTCATCTGCAGCAACATGGATGCATCTAGAAAATATACTAAGTCAGTCAGAAAGACAAATAGCACATGATATCACTTATATGTGCAATCTAAAATATGACACAAATGAACCTATCTATGAAACAGAAACAGAATCAGGGACACAGAGAATAGACTTGTGTTTGCCCAGGAGGTGGCAAGGTTGGACAGGGTTCCATTGTGAATTTGACATTAGCAGATGCAAACGGGTATATATAGAATGGATAAACAACAAGATGCTATACTATATAGGACAGGGAACTATATTCAATATCCTGTGATAAACCATACAAAAAAGAATATGAAAAAGACTGTGTGTGTGTGCGTGTATGTGTGTGTGTGTGTATGTATAACAGACTCACTTTGCTGTAGAGCAGTTAAGTGACACAACATTGTAAATCAACTATACTTTTAAAAAATTGGGTATAAGCTAGGAAAGTGAATAGCTGGTAATCTTAAAGAGGATTGTAATAAATATGACTATTCAGTTAAGAGTTTATATGAGGGCTTCCCTGGTGGCTCAGTGGTAAAGAATGCCAATGCAGGAGACGGAGGTTTGATCCCTGATCTAGGAAGACCCCACATGCCGCAGAGCAGCTAAGCCCGTGTGCCACAATTATTGAGCCTGCGCTCTCGAGTGCAGGAGTCTCAACTACTGAAACCCACACGCCCTAGAGCCTATGCTCTGCAAAAAAAGAAGCCACCACAATGAGAAGCCCACTCACCACAACTAGGGTAGCCCCTGCTCGTTGCAACTAGGGAAAGTCTGCATGCAGCAACAAAGACCTAGCACAGCCAAAATTAAATAATTTTTTTTAAAAAAAGTTTATACCAAGAGAGAAACTCCGATATACTGAGTAATCATCATCGGGATTTATCAACATCAAATGGGCACTCATTATTGCTTTAAAATCTTACTATACCCAAAAGTCTCAATCCTGTGCTTCCCAATTACTATTTCCTACCTTCTGTAACATAATCAAACTCAAACTTCTCTTCTTCACCCTTGGCTGATGAATTTCAAAGGCAAGTAGAAACCATCAGAAGGAAGCTCTCTCATCCTCCTGGAAGTCAGTCTGGACCATTCTCTTCTTCCCCTGTCACAGGAAAGGAGCAGAGTCTTTCAAAATTCAGTCTCAGCACGTGCCCTACATCTCCATCCCCTCCTGCATTCTTAGGGGCCTCATTCCACTCATTATTCCTTTTCAATGTTATATCGGTTACATTTCCCTTTTACTGGATTAATTTTCAGAGCAGTCAACTTTGCTCTATTATCTTCCATCCAAGACAACCCAAATCCAAACAAAAAATATTCTATCATCCCTTTACAGCTCCTGCCCTGTCTATCTACACCCTCTACCCAGTCAAACTTCATAAAGAAGGGACTATTTATATTGTCATCTTCTTTACCTCCCATTGACTCTTCAACATACTAAATCTAGATTCCACTTTCAACATAAGATAAAAACTGCTCTGCGTCCCGTAACTAGTAACTTCTATATTCTGCATACAGAATACTGTTCTGTAACCAGCAACAACCAATGGAAACTTTTCAGTCTTTATTTGACTTCTCAACAGCATTTGACAAAACTAACCACTCCCTGAGACACTGTCGTCACTGATTTTCAAGACCCCACACTCTTCTGGTTTTCTGTCTCCTCCTTAGAGGTTCCTTCTCAGTCTTCTTTGCCAGCTAGCCTTTCTACCCAGCCTCACCTTTTTTTTGTTTTTACTGCTCAATGATTTTTATTACTTTGTTATTGTTATACTATGCTATGCTTTATTAAGGTATAATTGACAAATAACTACCCAGCCTCTTAAGGCAGAAGGTATTCGGGGTGTGCTTCTGCACTCTCTTGGTGTATTTTCATGACTTGGCTTCAGAAAGTATTTACATATGGAATGATCACATATCTCTATTTACATTCCAAACCAAACTCTGAGCTCCAGACTCTTACATCTGCACATTTAATTCTTCCACTAGGATATTTTACAGGCATCCAAAAACATGCCCAAACCAATCTCTTGACCTTCCCCCAAATCCATTTGAACTCTTCCCTCCTCAGGGGCTTTCCTTCATGTGAACATAACCGTCCACCTCTTTACCAGGCTAATACCTACTTATACTTTAGGCTTCCTCTTTAGGTTTCCTACTTTAAAGTGGCCTTCTTAAAACCTCTTAACTAAACTAAACTATCTTATAGAACCCAAATTTCCCTTCAGAGCACATGTGATTATTTATAATTACTTACCTATTTGTGATCTTTTTGTTCAATTTTTACTTCTCTTGTTAGGTTAAAAGCACCTTATCAGTTCCCTCACTTCTTCAAATCTGCTCAAAGTTTATCTTCTCAGTGAGCAAGGCCTTTCCTGCCCTCCTATATAGAATTTCAACCCTGCACTCACATCTCCCTTACTTTGTTTCAGGCCCACCCCCTTCCCAGTACTTAATGTACTGCTAGTATTCCATATAATCTGCTTGTTGTTATTGTTCAGTTGCTAAGTCATGTCCAACTCTTTGCAACACCATGGACTGCGGCACATCAGGCTCCCCTGTCCTTCACTACCTCCCAGTTTGCTCACTGATGCCATCCAACAATGTTGGTGATGACATCCAACAGTCTCATCCTCTGTCACCCTCTCCTCTTCCTGCCCTCAGTCTTTCCCAGCATTAGGGTCTTTTCCAATGAGTCAGCTCTTCCCATCAGGTGACCAGAGAATTGGAGCTTCAGCCTCAGTCCTTCCAATGAATATTCAGGTTGATTTCTTTTAGGATTGACTGGTTTGATCTCCTTGTTGTCTAAGGGACTCTCAAGAGTACTTTATAGCACCACAATTCAAAGGTATCAATTCTTCAGTGCCCAGCCTTCTTTATGATCCAACTCTCACATCTGTACATGACTACTGTAAAAAAAACCTAGCTTTGACTGTGTAGACCTTTGTTGGCAAAGTGATGTCTCTACTTTTTAGTAACACTGTCTAGGGTTGTCATAGCTTTTCTTCCAAGGAGCAAGTGTCTTTTAGTTTCATGACTGCAGTCACCATCTGCAGTGATTTTGAAGTCCAAGAAAATCAAATGTGTCACTTGTTCCACTTTTCCCCCCATCTATTTGCCATGAAGTGATGGGACAGGCTGCCATGATCTTAGTTTTTTGAATGTTGAGTATCAACCTAGCTTTTTCACTCTTCTCTTTCACTGGGGAAGGGAATGGCAAACCATTCCAGTATTCTTGCTTCAAGAACCCAATGAACAGTATCCCGAAAAGGTAAAAAAGATAAACTGCTTACTTATATTTGTTAAATTTTGTTTTCCTCCCTAGTCTAAAATGTAAGCTCCATAAAGATTTCTTGTCTCTTTTGTTCACTGATATGTTTCACATGCCTAGCACTTGATAGGAACTCAAAAAATACCTATTGAATGAATGAGAGGCTGTGTTTGCTTTGCTCCATGCTATACTCCAAACTAATCAACTTATGTGGAATTAAAGTTCAGATAATATAAAATCTAAGATGAAAAACAGAGCATAACACTATAAATACAGTGGGATCTTGTATTTTCTGAATGAATGAATGCTGAATGAATGTCAAATGAAAAAGGTATATTTAATTTGTAATCTAGAAAGTGGCCCTCATCTATTTTATTTTTTTTTAACCACACATAATCCCATCCTTTTTTCTCTTTCTTCATATTCTAAGAAGTTTTAAGAGATAATAATGTGAAGTGGAAGTTACAAGTGAGGACAGACATGTTCATCCTCTTCCCTGGTGTCAGGGGTGTCAGCTGATGTCTAGCACCTTCCAGGTACTCAGCAGGAGCTGAATTAAGTAATTTGGGAATGAATAAGCAGCCTACCAATAAATCTGTGACAACAAAAGAAGGTAAGCACCAGAAGTAGTGGAAGAAGCTGGAGACTTGTAATCATCAAGATGGTGAGCTCTATTCCTGGTTCTACCAACTGACAATATCTGGGACTGTTTCTTCATCTGCTAAGAGAAGAGATGAAACTAGATAATCCACTTCCTCTAAAGCAGACTACCTACTAAAATGCAAGCTCCTTGGGAATTCCTTGGCTGGCGGTACAGAGTCAGACTATAAAGAAGGCTGAGTGCCAAAGGATTAATGCTTTCAGACTGTGGTGCTGGGGAAGACTCTTGAAAGTCTCTTGGACAGCAAGAAGGTCAAACCAGTCAATCCTAAAGGAAATAAACCCTGAATATTCATTGGAACGACTGATGCTGAAGCTGAATCTCTGATACTTCGGCCACCTGATGTGAAGAACTAACTCACTGGAAAAGACTCTGATGCTGGGAAAGATTGAAGGCAGGAGGAGAAGTGGCCTACAGAGGATGAGATGCTTGGATGGCATCACCAGACACAATGGACATGAGTCTGAGCAAACTCAGGGAAATAGTGAAGGACAGGGAAGCCTGGCATTCCGAAGTCCATAGGGTCCCAAAGAGTTGGAAATGATTTAGCAACTCACCATCAACAAAACCAGTGGTTAGGGCTCTGCCCTTCCACTACGGGGACCAAGGAAGCAAGGGTTCAATACGTTGTGAGGAACTAAGAACCTGCAAGCAGCCGAGGGTGGGGGGTAGGAGGTGGGGGGACGGCGTGGGAAGTGAGCAGATTGAGGCCAGAAACTTCGTCTCTCTTGTTCACTGATGGGAAAACAGGCCTAAATCAGTATGTGCAGCATACAGTAGTCCCTCAAGAAAATGTGGAACCATCTTTAAAAATTCCTTCTACTGCTAACATAAGGGAAAAAAATAACTTTGAGATATCTTAAATAAAATAAAGCGTTCTTCTACAGAAAACTATATACAGATCGTTAACATCTTAGAAATTTCCTAGTGTGTGGTTTAAAAATGCAAATAATAATTTGTACTCCTGGTGAGTTGGTTACCAGTTTTACATTTTCACTATGACCACTTGGGTTCCTTAGTCTTATTTATATAAATTATCCTTTTTTTTTTACTTAGAGGTGGATTTGAAACATTCAGCTCTGGGTGTGTGAACACCGAACTCCTGAGGAACTGTGTACTTACATTGTACAACTTCCTACCGGTTTCAGTCTTGTTTGGCAGTCCTCCCCAGCCATTATGTAGTTTCCGAGACAGAGCGACCTCTTCCCATTTCCCAGCCCTTCCTTCCTCACCCGTCCTCCGCCTTCACCCCCTCGAGCATTCCGGGCTTCCCCCCCACCTCACCCCACCCCCCGTCTGGCCCGACGCCGGGGGAGTCTGGGGAGACCCTGGCGCAGCCCTCAGCAACCGCCACCTCCGGCAGCGTCCCGCAAACTGCCTCCCCCTGCCAGTTACTGGGGCCTGCGGCTTTCCAACCTGCGCTAAAAATGCACTTTCCTATTTAAAGAAAACGCTTTTCTACACTAAACTACCCGACTGCTCCCGGCGAGGGAATCTACGTGTTTACACTT
This sequence comes from Muntiacus reevesi, assembly GCF_963930625.1. Taxonomy (NCBI): domain Eukaryota; kingdom Metazoa; phylum Chordata; class Mammalia; order Artiodactyla; family Cervidae; genus Muntiacus; species Muntiacus reevesi. Next base: position 34,477,124 of record NC_089267.1, on the reverse strand, counting down.
GTTTTCTAGCCCCGATGCAGCTGAGGGAATTGATTGGCTCCGTCGCGCTCGCGACGCTCGGGGTCCCCCCACGCCCCGCCCGGGCCCCGCCCCCTCGCGCGGCCATCTGCTTCGCTGTCTGCCTCCCTGTCTCTCGCTCCGCATCTTTTTCCCTGCTACCACCTCCCTGCCCACCCTCTCGCTGGCTCCGCCCCTTCCCCCTCCCCCCGCCCTGGGCTCCGAATCTTCCCCGGCCGTTGTCAAGGAGACAGGCCGATACTAGGCAAATAGGCATTCGAGAAAGAAAAGGGGGGAAAGCTACACGGCAGCCTGGTAACAAAGGAGCAATAAAAGCAGCCCCCAAATGGAGGGCTAAGAACACGTCTGGAAAAAATCCGACAGCTAGCTAGCAATCACCCCAAGTTTAACCAGGAGGGGGATACAGAAGAAAGGGGCATGATTCACGTTGGGGGTGGGTGGATATCAACGGTTTAAAAGAGCTATTGAGAATCGCCTGGGTGGTGGTTTTTGAATCAACCAGTTTGCTTTTCGAGTTGGAACTCCGCTATTACAAGGGATTCGTATCCATCGCGGCGGCTGGGGTCCTGGGCCAGCCCAGCGGGCTCCCTTAAGGGTGATAACATGTTTGGCAAGATACACCTCGACGGAAACGCCTTAACGTCGGCTCTGGGGAGTATGACTTCGTGATGGAATAATGATGCATCTGAAGAAGTGGACAGTGAGAAGACTAAGCTTGTAAAGATCTGCAACTTGGTGACTTTCAAAGCAATACTTGAACAAAGAGTTATTGGCTTGAACCAACCGTCTTTTTCACTCTAGAGTGTGACCCATTTCCCTACAATGAGCAGAAAAATAAAACTGTTTGAGAATTCAGAGCCAGCACCAGGAGAAATGAACCATTCTTTCGACTGCTTCTCACCTCCATAAACGAAAGGTCATTCTTTTCAGGATCACTAAATGTAAACGAAAAAAGGTAGTCTGATTTGGACACGAGTGAAAACTTTGGGAGCAAAACTGTAGGTGGTAGGAAAATGCTTATAAGAATATGTATAAGTGTATGTATCCTTGATTTTTGCCCCTACCTTCTCCCCCTCCATTATTTAAATCAGCGCGCTTTCACGCACAAATAGCGTCTGGTATATCCGCGAGAAGAGGTGCAGTTGGAGATACCCTGGGTTTTTTTTTATAGAAGCTTTTTCTCTAACCCAAGTTAGGCTTGGAGCGTTCAGGGATTTTCTTGCTATTTCTCAATATGTAATTTCTCCTTAGAAATTGTAATAATCAATCCGGTTGTTCAGAATTTCATTGCTGCTGCCTCCCTTCCTTCTAGGAGCCCACTCGCTTGCTTGCACATTCACACACGTTCAGAAAAAGAGTCCATCTGATCCTGGCAGTAGACTGAAAAAGATTCATAGCGACGCGAATCTCATCCCAACTGTAAATATGGATTCGCACACTCTAGACTGTGTCTCATTTCACCATAGAGGAAAACCGTCATTTCATACAGTGATAAAATGCAAGCCTTTTCGACCTTTTGTTCATGATTCTCATTTTATATTGTTGTGTGTGTGGGGGGGGGGGAATCACTAATAGGGGATGGGGGAGGGGCGAGGGTTGTTGAGCGCAGAGGCCAATCTCGAAATATTTTATTTCATGTCAGTGTGGGATAGAGAAGGGAGTGTGGCTTCGTCTGCTTGCTGGTTTTGCATTTTCCACATCTGGCCTACAGACCTAATTCTAACTCGCGATCTCTTTTGATGAAATTCGATCTTCTTGGTTTAAATACCTTTCGATTTGGGGCGATTTCACATTTGCAACAGTTAGAAGAACAAACCCTGTGCAAGATCTGTGAAACCTTTATAGAATAGACACAGAAAACATGCTGCACCCAAATCTCAACCATTGTCTTAAAAACTTGCGTACATACACACACATACACATAAACACACGGAAAGATGGGGGAGGGGAGGGAGTGGAAGGAGACAGACACGGTTATAGACCGACTACAGCCAAAGCGAGTCAAGTTAACGCTTTCTCCGCCCTCATCCACAAGTACCCTCCCCCCGCGTTAATTAATTACAAACAAAGCAAGCCAATCCAGTACTGCATTATTATTTTCAAGCAGAGGGAGGCGAAAGGCATGTATTTTTTAATTGATTTATTTATTTGGAGGACATTAATTCTCGGTCTGAGGCTGATTTTCAAACCGTTTGCAAAGCGCGGCTCCATTGTTCGCCGGGCGCGCAGGCCCCGCCCCCTGCTTTGTGTGCGGCGCGCGGATTGGCCGGCGAGCGCGGGGGCCGCGTCAGCGCCCGCGAGCCCATTCATCTGTGCACTTGGGCGTTGGACCCCGCATCTTATTAGCAACCAGGGAGATTTCTCCATTTTCCTCTTGTCTACAGTGCGGCTACAAATCTGGGATTTTTTTATTACTTCTTTTTTTAAAAAAACTACACTTGGGCTCCTTTTTTTGTGCTCGACTTTTCCACCCTTTTCCCCTCCCTCCTGCGCTGCTGCTTTTTGATCTCTACGACTAAAATTTTTTTATCCGGCGTGTATTTAATCGGTTCTGTTCTGTCCTCTTCACCACCCCCACTCCCCCCTCCCTCCGGTGTGTGTGCTGCTGCTGCTGCCGCCGCTGCTGCTGCCGCCGCTGCTGCCGCTTGCCCCGTCGTTACACCAACCCGAAGCTCTTTGTTCCCCCCTTGGATCTGTTGAGTTTCTTTGTTGAAGAAGCCAGCATGGGTGCCCAGTTCTCCAAGACCGCCGCGAAGGGAGAAGCCACCACGGAGAGGCCCGGGGAGGCGGCTGTGGCCTCGTCGCCTTCTAAAGCGAATGGGCAGGTAAATTCTACCTGTGGTTCTGGTCATTTATTTGGTGTCTTTCTCTAGTCCCGGCGCTTCCCCTTCCCTCCTTGGTCATGCCCGAGGCGCATTCGGCGGAGAGAAGCGTGGCCAGATTCCAGCCCGAAAGTTGAATGGAAAGCGATAGCCAAATTGTCAATTTCTCATAGGTGGGGTCTCCCCTGACTCCCAAAGTAATGGTTCTCAGAGAATCCTGGCGAATTCTTGTGTAGACGGGAGGAAAGAAGTGATAAATCGTTTAAAATGGCGTGTTTGGAGCTTGGCAGAGCCTGACTAGCTAGGTGCTACCCCGCACCCCCACCCCCAGCCAGGGTGCATTTATGCTTGGGGGGCATAAGGGTGTTTGGGTGGCTCTCGTGTTTGTTGTCGAGACTGGGTCGCCTTCAGGATTTCTGAACTGGTGTGATTGTGTGTTGGGGGGGGTAGAGAAGCTGGGGGGGAGCGCAGTAGGGATGGCGGTGAAGAAAGGCTGAGGAGGGAAGGAGAGCTGTCTTATTGTATACCGAGGTGGCGTGACCTGGGTTCTTGGAAAGGTTGCTGGCTGGCTGGAGGTGGGCAGGTTTCACCACCTTTCGATGGGCTTTTCTCACTGTTCTAAGTCTTTATTCGTAGTTGTCTGTGGAATTACACACCCATCTGACTTTTAAATGGTCTCCCTAGGGTGGGAAGACTGTGGGTCCTTGAAGAACCTGTCCAGATGGTCAACAGGAGGCAGTTCGTGTGTTTCAGTCGAGATTGTTGGTGTGCGTGGCGCCCGGACCACTGCGGGGGCTGCCCCGGCGCTGCCCGAACCCAGGCAGATGGCCACAGTTGGGTGGGCGCGAGAGGTCGGCCAAGGGTGGCTGCTTCACAAACACCGGGCAACCACCACGCCTCTTTTCCTAGAGCAGAGGCCGTGTTGCTTCGCCTGCCCTAACCTAATAGGAAAGGCAGGCTCTGCCAAGAGGCTTTGAACCCGTTAAAAATGCAAAATGAGCCGCCGGGGCGCGCCCGGGCTTCGCAGAATCATAGGCAAAGGTGGGCGTGGAAGCAGAGACAAGACCTCTGAAATAATGGTTTTCCCCCTGACTCGTTGGTTTTATGCCGACCAGGATGCCACCTGAGCTTTGTTTGCGGACTCTGGGCTGCGCTATCCGGGCTCGGGGGCGCCTCGGCCAGCGGGCAGGGCCCGTCCGGGCAGGGCGGGGTGGCCCGGCGGCCCCGCCCCTCCGCGCCTGCCTGCGCCAAGCTCAGCTGGTGGAGGCGCAGCGCCCCCTGCCGACCCCAGGTCTTTGGGGCATAGAGCCTTTGCGCGCGCAGTCCAGGCGCTTCGGGCTGGAACGCTGGAATCCCCTCGGGAGTTCTTGGTGTTTTCAAGAGGCCTTTAGAGTTTAGGGAGAAAGGGGGACGTGTAACCTAGGCACAGATCACTGGCTCTGGTTCTGTCTCCTTCCAACGGGCGTTTGGTGTATCATTTATTACATGACTCTTATCCTAAAGCCCGTGAGGCGAAGGTTGGAATGGGTTACCCTTTGCTTTCCACGTTCAGACTCGGCGCTCTTAAGGCCTCGGAATTTGTTGCGTGGTCGAGGCCCCTGCAGTGCCTTTAGGGACCCCAAACACCACTGCCCTCAGGTCTTCGAGGAACTCTCGTCTGGGCATCCAACCCCGCCTCCCCATAAGGGAGAGGATCCGCAAAACCTGAGGGGCCCGGAGGGACGGTGGACCCTCCCGGTCCAGAAGTGGGGGCGGGGATGACAGACTCGGGCCCCCTCAGTGACCTCCCGCTTTCTCTGCCCCGCAGGAAAATGGCCACGTGAAGGTAAACGGCGACGCTTCTCCCGCGGCCGCCGAGCCCGGCGCCAAGGAGGAGCTGCAGGCCAACGGCAGCGCCCCGGCTGCCGACAAGGAGGAGCCCGCGGCCGCCGGGAGCGGGGCGGCGTCGCCCGCCGCGGCCGAGAAGGATGAGCCGGCCGCCGCTGCCCCCGACGCCGGGGCCAGCCCCGCGGAGAAGGAGGCCCCCGTGGAGGGCGAGGCCGCCGAGCCCGGCTCACCCACGGCCGCCGAGGGGGAGGCCGCCTCTGCCGCCTCCTCGACGTCTTCGCCGAAGGCTGAGGACGGGGCCACGCCCTCGCCCAGCAACGAGACCCCGAAAAAAAAAAAGAAGCGCTTTTCCTTCAAGAAGTCTTTCAAGCTGAGCGGCTTCTCCTTCAAGAAGAACAAGAAGGAGGCAGGAGAGGGCGGTGAGGCCGAAGCGGCCGCCGGCGCCTCCGCCGAAGGCGGCAAGGACGAGGCCTCTGGGGGCGCCGCTGCGGCCGCCGGCGAGGCGGGTGCGGCCCCCGGGGAGCCGGCAGCGGCGCCGGGCGAGGAGGCTGCCGCGGGCGAGGAGGGGGCGGCGGGGGGCGACCCGCAGGAGGCCAAGCCCGAGGAGGCTGCCGTCGCGCCCGAGAAGCCGCCCGCCAGCGAGGAGGCGAAGGCCGTCGAGGAGCCCAGCAAGGCCGAGGAGAAGGCAGGAGAGGCCGGGGCCAGCGCGGCCGGCTGCGAGGCGCCCTCGGCCGCCGCGCCCGGCGCGCCCCCAGAGCAGGAGGCGGCCCCCGCGGAGGAGGCGGCGGCCGCCCCGGCGTCGTCAGCCTGCGCAGCCCCCTCACAGGAGGCCCAGCCCGAGTGCAGTCCAGAAGCGCCCCCAGCGGAGGCAGCCGAGTAAAAGGGCAAGATTTTTTGAGATAATCGAAGAACTTTTCTCCCCCGGTTTGTTTGTTGGAGTGGTGCCAGGTACTGGTTTTGGAGAACTTGTCTACAACCAGGGATTGATTTTAAAGATGTCTTTTTTTATTTTACTTTTTTTTAAACAACAAATTTTGTTTTTAACCCACTCCCCACAGATCCCATCTCAGATCATTCTGTTACCACCATTCCAACAGGTCGAGGAGAGCTTAAATACCTTCCTCTGCCTTGTTTCTCTTTTATTTTTATTTTTTGCATCAGTATTAATGTTTTTTGCATACTTTGCATCTTTATTCAAAATTGTAAACTTTCTTTGTCAATCTATGGACATGCCCATATATGAAGGAGATGGGTGGGTCAAAAAGGGATATCAGATGAAGTGATAGGGTCCACCATGGAGAAATTTAAGTGGTGCATAGCATTGCCAAGATAATGCACCACTAGAAATGATAGTGTAAAGGCTTAGTCTTTTTTTTTTTTTTTAAGAAAAGTTATTACGATGTATTTTGTGAGGCAGGTTTACAACACTACAAGTCTTGACTAAGAAGGAAAGAAAAAAAAAAACACCGATACCCAGATTTTTAAAAAGATCATAGTCTTAGGAGTTCATTTAAACCATAGGAACTTTTCACTTATCTCATGTTAGCTGTACCAGTCAGTGATTAAGTAGAACTACAAGTTGTATAGGCTTTATTGTTTATTGCTGGTTTATGACCTTAATAAAGTGTAATTATGTATTACCAGCAGGGTGTTTTTAACTGTGACTATTGTATAAAAACAAATCTTGATATCCAGAAGCACATGAAGTTTGCAACTTTCCACCCTGCCCATTTTTGTAAAACTGCAGTCATCTTGGACCTTTTAAACACAAATTTTAAACTCAACCAAGCTGTGATAAGTGGAATGGTTACTGTTTATACTGTGGTATGTTTTTGATTACAGCAGACAATGCTTTCTTTTCCAGTCGTCTTTGAGAATAAGGAAAAAATCTTCAGATGCAATGGTTTTGTGTAGCATCTTGTCTATCATGTTTTGTAAATACTGGAGAAGCTTTGACCAATTTGACTTAGAGATGGAATGTAACTTTGCTTACAAAAATTGCTATTAAACTCCTGCTTAAGGTGTTCTAATTTTCTGTGAGCACACTAAAAGCGAAAAATAAATGTGAATAAAATGTACAAATTTGTTGTGTTTCTTTATGTTCTGATAAAATACTGAGACTTTGAGGTCCTGGTTTCATTTTGAAAAAGATCTTGCATGCCATCAAGAGTAAATTTTCTTGTGGTTTTTAATCTGAAGTTTTTCAAACTCGGAAATTTATAATTATTAGTATCAGATTCTGTACAGGAATATCTTACAACATTCCATTTCAAATCTGTTAACATTTATCTGCATTTAGTTTTCTTTAAAAATTGAAGTTATTTTTATTGTAGTTATATATAGCATGTCAGGATGAATCATTTAAAACAAAAGTGGTATGAACTGAAGACTCTTTAAATGTCTTATGTGAAAATGTCATAAAACTACATTTTTTTTGTCATGCAGATCCCAAAACAAATTTATACTGAGAATATATTCAATTCAAACTGGAGGTGGGTCATGAAAAGTGACTGAAAGTGTTTTAAAAACTGATGGTGTATTACCTGCCATTGTAATTGCTTAGTGCTTGGCTAATTTCCAAGTTATAGCTTAGAGTATGCATTATACTTTAGGAGAACAAGCTTAATGTAAAGAAGTAATGGTGATGAATGGACGATACTGTTGGTTTATGGGCCTTTGTACTTGCCTCAGTTCAATAGTTGCAAGCTTTTTTTTTTTTTTTTTAATGAAAATAGTGTGTTAGTATCTTGTTATTCAAAGGAAAAGATAGAGAATAAAATTTCTTTGTATAGTAATAATTTACTAGTTAACCTTCTTTGCTCTTTACCACCCCATAACTGGATTTATTTTCTTCACTGGACCTTAAACAACTGAATTTTAAGATAAATATGGGTATCAAATATTACTTCACTAAATGCAAAGAAAAGCATTTATGCATACCTGCTTTGCTGTTTTTGAGCAGTGTGCCTTGTAGGATGAACCACGTTGGTAATAACTGAATGCCAAATCTTAAACTCATTAGAAAAATAACAAATTAGTTTCTGATATGCGCTTTTAATTGGAATAATGGATTATAAATAATAGTTCATGACCTCTTTACCAACACCCTCCCCACTAATAAAATCAAATAACACTTGGAAGAGTGTGTACTTTTAGTTGGGGTTCCTTGATCTTGGAGGATGTTTAAAAGTTAAAAGTCAAATATGGTAACCAAAGGACTGCTTTATGGGGTCTTCTACCTTACCAACTTTTCCTCAAACACCTACTTGGACAAGTACAGCACTTGGTATGTAGTAGGACTCAGAAAAAAAATGGATTTTAAAAAGTAACCCTGAGTAGTCAAAAATATGTAGCCAACTATATTGCTAGGTCTGTTTTTTTTAACATCTGGAGTTTATTAAGATGCTTACTTTGATTTTAATCATTGCCTAAAACACTTTGGGTGGTATCGATGGAGTGGTGGATTTTCCACCAAATGATTAAGTGAAATTTGACATATATCTTTTCATCCAAAGTTTTGTACATCACATTGTTTTCTAATGGAGAAATGTTAATATGGCTTTTTGTATTACTAAAATAGCTTTGAGATTAAGGAAAAATAAATAACTCTTGTACAGTTCAGTATTGTCTATTAAATCTGTATTGGCAGTGTGTATAATGGCATTTGCTATGGTTATAAAATAATTCCTCTGGATTATAATAATTATTTGACCCAATTCCTATTGCTTGTAAAATAAAGTTTTAACAGTTGATATAATCAAGCTTGCTAAAATAGGATTTTTTACAGACTTAACTATAAAATGCAAGTTTTAGAGAAAAATTTTACATCTTAAGTGTTGATGGTAAGTATAACTTATTCAGTTTAAGGAATTTAGAAGGTATGCTTGACATCATACTTAGGATATAAAATTATATCCATTGAAAGTGAGTTACAATGCTCACAAGTCAAAAAATGATAGAACTTAATGTAGTTGAGAAACTATTTACATTTCCCCTTATATGAATATAAACAATAAAATTTGCAATTAAGGTTAAGGATTTGGAGGAAGGGTTCCTTTTTGCTTTTCTATATATCAGGTAGATCCAGCTGGGAGGGGCATGTAGTTTAACATAGCCCAATTAGCTTTGAAAATTAAAAAATTGGTTAAGTAACAGGGCTATTAGCTTTTATCTTTCCTCTAATCATTCACTGTACAAATTGAGCATTTTTCCCCCCCTGTTCACTTTCCAGCTATATGAAAGTGCTTAAACCAAGGTATAGCAAATAGGAATTTTAAAATGCATTCAGTCTGTAAATGTGCCAGTCCCTATTGGGGGTTCAAGTTCTAGCACTCCTTTAAATTACACCCAACAATGCTATTTTAAAAATGGAAAATAAATACTTCTAACAAGTGTGAATGTTAACCATATTTTATGTTCCTGAAAAAGTGATAAATTCTTGATCTTCAAATACTATCTATAGTTTTTCCTCTCAACTCATCATCATTTTAAAAACAAACCAAAACACATATTCCACCATAGGATCTGGCAGCTGTATGTACATAAAATAATCACTTTAAAATTTTTAGAAACCCTGATAATCTCGGTTCTAGTGTTTTGGTGAAATTAGAACATAAGACTTTTTAGTTCTACTAGTAAGTAAGAAATGAGAGTATATTTGTCAACTACTTTTTTTCTCTCGGGAAAGATGAAAGGCAATAGGATTACTCATCACTTGGAATTTTGATTAAATACATTTCAGTTGAATTTGTTAAGTTAGCATTACAGATTGTCTTCCCAACAAATGGCAAGTGTCTCTTAGGTTTGAAATATGTGTTAAGGACTGAATAAAGTGCTAGAATTCTGTCCCTGGGTAAATTAGTGGGGATGCGAAAAGAGAAGGGATTTTTGATGAATTATAAATTGGAAGTCTAAGACTCAAAGCAAGTCCTAATTCAGATGATACACACCTGCATTTGGTTAAACCCTTACCAATAAAATATAATTCTAGCCACAATGTAATTTTAAACTTTTTTAGTAACCATAATTATAAAAAATAAGAAACATTAAATTAATAATCTACATATCCAAAATATTTGCACATGTAATCAATACAAAAATTACTTAGTTGACTTGTTTTTCCCTTAATAACGCTTTGAAATTCAGTAATTTAGACTGACATCTCAATTTGGACCAGTCATTCCAAGTGTTCACTAGCCATATGTGGCTGCCATATTGGAGGGCACATGTCTGGAGAATTAGGGTGCGAGAGCCAATGATTAGAAATGTTTGGCTACAGACTATTTGCAAAGTGTAGCTTTGTAATTAATTGCATGAACTTCGAGGGCTTAGCTTTTGCATCAACACTGAAATTTTTTCTAGATTTCAAACCATTTTAAGCAGTTAATACGGCTTCCCAGGTGGTACTCATGATAAAGAACCTGCAAGCCAATGCACAATGCCACATAAGAAATGTGGGTTTGATCCCCGGGTCAGGAAGATCCCCTGGAGGAGGAAATGGCAACCCACTCCAGTATTCTTGCCTGGAGAATGCTATGGACAGAGGAGCCTGGCAGGCTGCAGTCCATAGCATTGCAGAGCCAGACACAACTGAAGTGACTTAGCACACGCGCACATGGCATTGATATTACAAATGAACATGGTGAGATTTTGAAAGGCCTTGTTATCAGCTGAATCATCCCTGCAAAATTCATGTTGAATATGACTTAGAATGTGACGTACTAGAGACAGAATCTTAAAGAGGTGATCAAGTTCAAATAAGGGTGTTAGGGTCAACCCTAATTTAATGTGACTGATGTGCTTACAGGAAGAAAAAAATTGGACATGCTGAGAGATACCCAGAACACGTGTGTTTAGAGAAAAAGATCATGTGAGGACACAAGAAAAAGGTGACCATTAGCAAAACAAGGAGATTTGCAGATCTACTGTTAAAGCCAACCCAGTCTACTATTTGTTATTGCAGCCCTAGCAGACTAATACAGGACTCCAGGGTAAGAATGGAAAGGCTGTCCGTCCTTAGGTCAGGATGTAAAGAATTCTACATGATTACTTTTTCTTTACCTTCAATGAAAGAGAGACTGGTTTCTAGCTTAAGGTTTTTATTATTAATATTACCCTAGAAAAGAGAAACAACAGTTTAAAAATTAGAAAAATAAACTATATCTGTATCTTAAATCTTTATTAATGAGTTAATAGGAAATATCTCTTGACATTCTGGAGTGCAAAGTCAAGTGGGCCTTAAGAAGCACTGCTGTTAATAAAGCTAGTAGATGTGATGAAATTTCAGCAGAATTATTCAAATCCCTAAAGGATGATGCCATCAAGGTTTTACACTCATTATGTTAGCAAATCTGGAAGACCCAGCACTGAAAAAGGCCAATCTTCACCCCAATTCCCAAGAAGGGTAGAACCAAAGAACGTGCTAGCCATCGGACGATTGCACTCATCTCCATGCTAGAAAGGTCATGCTTAAAATTTTCCATGCTAGGTTTCAGCATTACATGAATCAAGAACTTCCAGATGTCCAACCTGGGTTTAGAAAAGGAAAAGGAACTAGAGATCAAATTGCCAACATTCACTGGATTATAGAAAAAGCAAGGGAATTTCTGAAAAACATCTATCTGTTTTATCGACTGCTAAAGCCTTTGACTATGTGGATCATGACAGACTGTGAAAAGCTCTTAAGAGTGACAGGAATACCAGACCATCTTATCTGTCTCCCGAGAAACCTGTATGCAGGTCAAGGAGCAACAGTTAGAACCCTGTATGGAATAACTGATTGGTTAAAGATGGAGAAAAGAGTATGACAGAGCTGTCTGCTGTCACCCTGTTTAACCTATACGCTGAGCACATCAGGAGAAATGCCAGGCTGGACAAGTTACAGGCTGGAATCAAAATAGGCAGGAAAAACATCAACAACCTTAGACATGCAGATGATCCTACTCTAATGGCAGAAAGCGAAGAGGGACTAAACAGCCTCTTGATGAGGGTGAAGGAGGAGAGTGAAAGAGCCAGCTTAAAACTAAATATTAAAAAAACTAAGATCATGACATCTGGCCCTTTTACTGCATGGCAAATAGAAGGGTAAAAGGTGGAAGCAGTGACGGATTTCCTCTTCTTGGGCTCTAAAATTACTGTGGATAGTGACTGCAGCCATGAAATCAGAAGATGACTGTTTCTTGGCAGAAAAGTGATGACAAACCTAGACAGTGTGTTGAAAAACAGAGACGTTACTTTGCCGACAAAGGTCTGTATATTCAACGCTATGGTCTTCCCAATGACCACGTACAGTTTTGAAAGCTGGACCATAAAGAATACAGAATGCCAAAGAATTGATGCCATCAAACTGTGGTGCTGGAGAGGACTCTTGAGGGTTTCTTGGACAGCAAGGAGGTAAAACCAGTCAATCTTAAGGGATATCAATCCTGAATGTTCACTGGAAGAACTGATGCTGAAGTTGAAGCTCCAGTATTTTGGTCATCTGATGTGAACAGACGACTCATTGGAAAAGTCCCTGATTATGGGAAAGATTGAGGGCAGAAGGATAAGAGGGCGTCACAGGATGTGCTGGCTGCACAGCATCACCAACGCAATGGACATGAATTTGGGCAAACTCCAGGAGATGGCGAGGGACAGGGAGGCCTGGCGTGCTGCAGTCCATGGGGTCACAAAGAGTCAGACACAACTGATCGACTGAATAAAAGCAACAGGAAGAATCTCTAAAACACAAATAGTTAAAAAAAAAACAAAAAAGATATTGTCTAGGGGCTACCCTGGTGGTTCAGTTGTTGAGAATCCTGCCAATGCAGGGGACATGGATTCAGTCTCCAGTCTAGAAATATTTCACATGCCAGAACTAAGGCCATGGGCTACTGATACTGAACACATGCTTTAGAGCCTGCGAGCGGCAACTACTGAGCCTGTACTCCGCAACAAGGGAAGCCAACACAAGGAGAAGACTGTGCACAGAAAGAAGAGAACAGCCCCCATTCGCCACAACTAGGGAAAGCCTGTACGCTGCAGCAAAGACCCAGCGCAGCCACAGATAAATAACTAAAATTTTAAAGTATTGTCACCCATAAATAAATAAAATTTAAAATATTGTCAGCCATAAATAAAAAATGTCTAAAAATACTATGTAATGTTATGTCCGAATGTATCCATCTCTGTTTATTTTCCTTATAATTTATTTGTGCAAGAAACTGAGTTGTTTGTTCTATAATTTCCACAGTATGAGTTTTGCCAACTGCACCTCTTATTGTCATTTAATATATTCCTGCATCTTTTCTGCATTTCTTGTATTTTCTGTAAATTGATCAATAGATCAAGAGGCTTGATCAGATTCAGGTTCAAAGGACTACGTCATAGGCAACGGTGTCTATGTCTATCAGAAGGCAACCTGCCTCGTTGTTTCTCTTTTTGTGATTTTTGAAGTAATTTATCTTTGCTTAAATCCATTAATTAATTTAGAATGATAAAATGGCATTATTCTTATTGTCTTTCCCTTTTCTACTATTTGAGCAGCTAATTATATAAAAAGAAACTTTCCTTCATCAACCATTTGGTTGTCCTGAGGCCCATTTCTTTATGGAAAGGCAGAATAAATGTTTGATTTTTTCCCTCTAATTACTGATTTTCAGAATAATGCTTTGGTTCCCTAATATCCTCCAGAGATGACCAATGATAGTATTTATTGTTTAGTATCATTATACGTTCATAGATTTAAACTTATTTGATATAAACAATGTAAATGAAGCTCCAATGGACCATGGTAGATTATCTTTTAAAGTTATAGAACAAATAAATGAAATCAGTTTAAATTTTATTAAGATACTGGGATTGTGCTTAAAAAATAAACGTAACTTGATATTTACTTTACTCAAACTAAATGGATTTACATATTTAAGTGTTGGAACACCCCTTACTAAATTTTAGTTGAGGTGTCATGTCAAAAAGGCTTCTGTTTATACAATTTCAAAGAAACAGGAGACATTGCAGTTTTTTTCTTTTACCCAATAATTACTGCTGAGTAATCATTTTAAATGTCATCAAAATACATCAACTTAACACCGTACTCCATGTAGTAGGAAAAATGTCTGGCATGAGGAGACTCAGCAGTCACTAGTCATAGAGACATACATGTTAGTACTTGATGAAGTGGTACACTAAATAGAACATATTGGTCAGTAGGCGTTACTAATTTCCCTGGCAAAATACTAAAACTTATATGATGGAGTATAGGTCAATGAAACTGGTAGTTTTTAAAGAAAAACTATACTCACTGTAGAGCCCAGATTTGGCAAGATTAATTGGTTGCTTTTATAAAGAAGTTTGAGAAAGTTGAATTTAAGTGACCATAAGGTAATATTCTCTTTTAAACAAACTACCACCTAGAGCTACTTATTTTAGTGCTTTTTAAAAATTGGCAAGCACTGGATGCGGCAATAGATAATTTAAAATATATAACATTTTTATAGATTAGAGAACACGGTGAAATTATAAAGAAAAAAAAGCATACGGACTTGGTTAGGTCCATATTATAAAATAGGTCCATGTTATAAAATATTGATTTTTAACTAGAAAAAATAATTATCTTAACAATGTTACTTTCCTTCCACCTCTGGGTCGCTTGTAGTTCAAGTATTGAAATACACTAGTACAAATAAATGTCTGATTTTCTTTTTATCATACATGTCTCGATATTTTAAAATCATAAACTATTGCTAGATATTTTGGAATGAGAATAAAAAATTTTTAATTATAATTTTAAAAACTATATTGGTACATACCTCCTAAATTTAAAATTCCATTTGATCCAAAAATGAAATGTATGAGCACTCCAATGATGTATTTATTTAAAACAAACACAGGACTTCCCTGGTGATCCAGTGGTTAAGGCTCAGCACTTTCTATCCAGGGGGTGTGGGTTTGAGCCCTGACTGGGGAACTTAAGATCCCACATACAGTACTATGTGGCCAAAAAAAAAGATACTAAAATAAACAAAAAATATACAAATACTAGCATTTGTTTTATCTTTAAGGCTATAGTAAAAGTTGTCATTCATCTCTCTTAAAAAAATCTACATTTTTCAACATTCTTATATAAAGCATAATGATTCTTCATGCTTATTAATATTTAGTGGATGAAGAACCAGTACAATTAATAAAAAAAATACAGTCACAATAACAGAAAGTGAATAGTTCTTATGAAACATTTCTGCCATAACTTAAAACACAGAATAACATATTTATTGAGAAAATGAAGAGTTTTGATACTTTTTTGTTTAGATCAAGAGGACTCATTAAAACTAGCTGTTTGTAAAGCATGCGCTCAGTTATTTGGTCGTGTTCAACTCTTTGCGGCCCCACAGACTGTAGCCCACCAGGGTCCTCTGTCCAGGCAAGAATATTGGAGTGGGTTGCCACATCCTACTCCAAAAAGCATGCTTCCTCATAAAGCATGCTTCCTCCCTAATTTCTTATTGACCTGTATACCAATTTTGTTATCAAAACTATATTTACAAGTTAGATATATATAATTCATACAGAAATTTATACATGTATGCTAAATTAATAATAAATAGCAAGCATACAAATATTTTATAAATCATAAATCTGAATGTGCTCACTACTATTAATATTAAACATTTTAAACAAAATTTCCCCTCTAGTTTTAATTTTTCACCCCCTTCATTTGCTACCTCAAGTCTTTGGAATATACTATCGTATCTTCTGAATTCTTCTTAAGATTATAAAGAACAATGATGGAATGAGGTTTAAGATTTGGTTAAAGGAAGATTTTTCTTTGATCAGAAGTTGATTTCTCTGAAAATTCTTCGTATGATAATCTTTAATTTGGTTTTAACCACTGATTAGTCTTTCATAACAGGCAGTTATAATAACCATCATACAAATCTGGCCTACAATAAAGAAGAAATGGGCAGAATGAAGATTACTGACTTTCCTAGCTTTTGAGTTCTTTAGGTCCTATTCTTTGTGATCGATGTGGTCAAATTGTGTTATTTTATTTAGAAAATAATTCATCGACATTTTATGTTAATTTATTTAGTAAATAATGTTATTGTGTAAAAAAGTCTAAGAATGAAGCATTATTAGACACTTAGGTGCTGAAGTCACATGAAAATTTTTTGCAATATTAGCTATATTATTTTTCTGAGCCTCACTGTTCTTATGTGTAAAATTGAGAATAAAAAGAATGTCAGTTAGTAGGAAGGAATGCACCAACTCTAATGTCTGGCATTTAGGAGGTATTCATCAGTGTTCACTGTTCTCATGTATCTGAATTTTTGGTTTAATATTGAATACCTCAGATGTATTCTGCTGGTGCACGGCAACTCTTTGCAACGCGTTTTAGGATGTCCAAGATAAAGATATTAAAACAAAAGCAGAGTTTTCTACTTAAGTATTTATCTCATCCTTCACTTCTTATTTTAGTAAATGTTTGTTAAACACCTACTGTGGTCTAGTGAAAGGACTGGGATCTGGGAACATACGAGTGAATATACTGCATGCCTCAAATCTGTTCTGGTCGGAAAGTCACTCATCTTAAAAACAATACCGACACTACTACAAATCCATAATATGATTTCTTCTAAGTCAAAAATTCAATGATCTTACAGTCTTAACCACATAGACACTGAAACAAATTGAATATTATTTTAAAAAACTATTTGATATACTTTTTAAGTTTATATGTTGTTTATGTTTATATTTTTAATTTTACTAAATAAAAGTGTTAGTCACCCACTCATGTCTGACTCTTTGTGACCCAATGAACTGTAGCCCACCAGGCTCCTCTGTCTGGGGAATTCTCCAGACAAGGATGCTGGAGCAGGTTGCCATTTCCTTCTCCAGGGGATCTTCCTGACCCAGTGATTGAAGCCAGGTCTCCCGCACTGCAGGCAGACTCTACCAACTGAGCCACCAGAGAAACCCCAAACATAAAATATAGAAGATGCATATTCATTTTATCTATTATCAGATCACAAACCACCTGAAAACTCAGTGGTATATAACAACAGTAATCTAAATTTTTTCTTTTCCAATAGGTTTTTTTGCTATATAACTGATAAATAATAACCATCTATTTTTAAAGAGCAAAATTTGATATACACAAATATATACACACCTGGGAAACTCTTGCCTTATCCATGATGCCTATGATTCTGTGGGTCAGGGATTACAGCCAGCACAGCGGGGACAGCTTGTGAGTCTGATACATGATGTTTGTGGCCACAGCTGGGGTTTCTTGAATAGCTGGGAGCTGCTGGGATGGCTAGACTGAGGCCATATGTCTGGGATCTTCATTTTTCTTCTTGGCGTGTTTGCTGGGATTAGGAGGCCTAACACAGCTCTTTGACTACCGGTCTTGGTGCCCAGGCTGGGATGGCTGGACCAGCAAAGACTTAGCAGGTACTCTTCACCCATGGCTGGGTCAGTATCGTCAGGCTTCTTGCACAGCTGCTGACTCCTCCCTGAGGTGAAGATTCAAGATACTCTCCAAGAGACATGGAGTGGAAGCGGCCAGTCTTTTACAGCCTCCTCTCAGAAACTGGCACAACTCACTCCTGCTATCCTGTTTCAGATAAAACAGTCACAGAGTGTATCCAGACTCTAGCAAAGGACATGGACACAACTTCTTGGTGGGAGAAGTGTCAAAGCAATTTTCTCCATCTTAAAGCACTAAATACCTGCTATAGACACAATATTCCTGAGTAAAAGATGATTCCAAATTGAGGTCATGAACAATGTCTTGTGGATGGTAAGAGCAGTGGTAGAGGAAGGAGGTAGAAGTAAAGTCAGAATTTCCATCAACTCCTCAGTTTTCATTGCTCTTTGTTAAGCAGTGTTCTTCAAGGAACCTGGAGTTATGCCTTGATATATTATAAATGGATATAAACACAAAAGTCATATAGTAAGCACCATTATTGTATATTATAGAAAATTATATCATTTAATGCTATATTTTAGCCACATTAATTAATGATATAATTAGCCTCATTAATTAGTTATAACCCAGGTCCAGTCATTGGGTGGGGACGATCCTCTGGAGGAGGGAATGTCAATCTGCTTCAGTATTCTTGCCTGGAGAATTCCACAGACAGAGAAGCCTGGTGGGCTACAGTCCATGGGGTCGCAGAGTCAGACACAAATGAGCGACTAACATTTTCCCCACTTTTATTGATATATTAGCCACATCAATGATCAAAATTCCAAAATTACCAGGACATAATTCAGCAAAACCATTTGAGATAGATATATCAGATTCTATTAGGTTGGTGCAAACGTAATTGTGATTTCAGAACGTGAATTTTACATCGTTATAACTAGGCTCAAACATGTCCTTATTAATCAAAAGAGGAACCATTATAATCAACACATTTTTTGCCCATGAGAAATGGATTAGTTTATTTTTGTGGTGTAAATATCTGTATTTTGGGATTCGACAAACTCTAAACATTTTCTGTCTCCTGCTGGTTATGGAAGCATTTTCCTTGCAAAAAGTTGTCGAGATGCTTGAAGAAGTGGTAGAATTTTTTTGGTGCAAGTTTGGTTTTGGGAAGTGCTTTGAGGCTTCTTCTCTGTCTAACCACTGAGCTGGTTGTTGCTGGTTGCATATAAAATCCACTTTTTATTGTATGTCATAAAACAATCAAGAAATGGTGCATTGCTATTGTGTAAAATAAGAGAAAATAACACTTCGAAATGATGATTTTTTTAAAATTTTCTGTCAGCTCATGAGGCACCCACTTATTGAGCTTTTTCTTCTTTCCAATTTGCTTCAAATGCTGAATAACCATAGAATGGTTGAGGTTGAGTTCTTGGGCAATTTCTCATGTAGTTCTAAGAGGATCAGCTTCAATGATCCTCTCAGTTGATCGTTGTCAGCTTCCTATGGCCAGCTACTATGCTTCTCATCTTCAAGGCTCTCATCTCCTTTGCAAAACTTCTTAAACCATCACTGTGTTGTACATTCATTAGCAGTTCCTGGGCCAAATGTGTTGATGTTGCGAGTTGTCTCCGCTACTTTATGACCCATTTTTAACTCAAATAAGAAAATTGCTTGAATTTGCTTTTTGTCTAACATCATTTCCCTAGTCTAAAATAAATATAAAATACACAGCAAGTAATAAGTCATTAGCAAAAAAAAAAAAAAGAGAAATGCACATTAAAATATATTTAAGAATGTATTCCAATATCAAACGTCAAAGTTCAACAAAATCCCAATTATTTTTGCAACCTAACATTTGTTATTTTCCTAGGGCATTACCCTATTGGGAATCTACTGAACTTCATAAGAATTCCACTTTTTTTTTTTTTCACTTGGCTGAGGCAGAGGTGGAGGGTGAGGGGTGGGGAGTATCACGGTTTGACAAATGGATCTGTTGTATTTTAACAAATCTTGCTAGAGATAATTTCAAATAGACAACTTCATAGTTTCTGAATAAATTATTGTTGTTTAGTTGCTAAATCATGTCTGACTCTTCGGGACCCCATGGATTGCAACCCACCGCCCAGGCTCCTCTGTCCATGGGATTTCTCAGGCAAGAATACTGCACTGGGTTGTCACTTCCTTCTCCAGGTTGATCTTCCAGACCCAGGAATCGAATCCATGTCGCCTGCACTCAGGGGGTTTCCTGCATTGCAGGCAGATTCTTTATCACTGAGCCACCTGGGAAGCCCTTCTGAATAAATACAGTCTGCTATAGGAATAGTCATGTCATCAAGTCATCAAAAATAAAGATATATCTTTCTTACATGTTCAACCACTATGTGAAGTGTGTACAAATAACACAAAAAGCAGCACACACAAAAAAAAAGTTAAACCAATTAAACCTCTAAGGAGAATGTTTTTATTGTAATCTTTTGAAAAACACAAGGAAAAGACAGTATATAATACAGTTTATCCATGGAAGAGAGGTACTTGATTCATTTAAGGGGAATTAAGTAAATGTATTAATCATTATTTGGCCATACTTAGAAAGAAAGAACTACTCTTGTCATCCTTCTGGGTTCCCCTCAACCACAGCTCATCACAAGTGATATCAGTGGTTTCTCAAATTTCTCATTATATCTTCATTCCTAAAACATTTCCTCTGTTGACCAAAACACACAGGAATGAAAAGAAGGAAGAAAGAATATTTTTGAATGCACATGTGTTTGCATACATTATATCAGAGCAATTACAAGGAACCATTAAAAATATTAATCACTTGGAAGTCTAGAGTGGAGACCAGGTGGTAAAAAGTTTTGATAATTAGGTAAATTTGAAGGTGATTTGCAGGTGCAGAAGTGTCTGCTGAGGAAGAGAATTTAAGACCATGACATTCCTTGCAAGAATAGATGCAGCACCCAAAACAAGCAATAGAAGCATCACATTTCCCTTGTTTGAATATCTTACATATTGTTTATAGAATGTTTAAAACATATTCCACATCTTTTTTTAAGAGGTTTATATCAGGGTGTTTTTTTTCCTTACTTTTCTTAATTTCTCTATAAAGTTATACTGCTACCAAGGAGTTGGGAGATTATGTAACCAGGGTGAAGAGCCATTAAAATTATTGTGATAAAGTACCTTCCTACCCACCAACATTCCAGACTTCTATTAGAGGTCTGTATCTGGACTTCCCTGGTGGTACAGTGGAAAAGAATCCACCTGCCAGTGCATGGGACACAGGTTCAATACGTGGTCTGGGAAGATCCCACACGCTACCGAGCAACTAAGCCCATGTACCACAATTACTGAGCGCTTGCTTGAGAGCCTATGAGCCACAACTATTGAAGCCCATGTGCCTAGAGCCTGTGCTCTGCAACAAAAGAAGCCTCGGCAATGAGCAGCCCATGCACCACAACTAGAGAGTAGCCCCTGCTTGCCATGACTAGAGATAACCCATGCAAACCAATGAAGGCCTGGTGCAGCCAAAAATAAATAAATTTAAATAAATAAATTTTTTTTTATAAAAGAGATCTGTGTGCAAGGTAATAGATAAGACTTTGGCATTTGAGGTATTAAGTTAATAATTAGCATCAAGAGAAAGAGCAGTTATACCTAATAGATAGGAAATACAGTCAGCCGTCCTGTATCTGTGGGTTTCACATCCTTAGATTCAACCAACCACAGATAGAAAATACTCAGAAAAAAATTCCAGGAAGTTACAAAAAGCAAAACTCGAACTGGCCTTATAGTCAACTATGTATGTAGCATTTACATTATATAAGTAACATAGAGATAAGTATATGGGAGGATGTAAGTAAGTTATAAGCCAATATTGTGACACTTTATATAAGGGACTTAAGATACTTAAGGGATTTTGGTATCTTCAGTGGTCCTGGAATCTATCACCAAGGACATGGAGCAATACTGTATATCCAGATAAAAACGAGACTGAAGTATGCCTACATCACTGAGACTTGAGTCCTACAATATCCAATGTGCTTGTTCAAAATATAGCATCCAGGGACATCCTTGGCAGACCAGTGGTTAAGACTTCACTTTCCAATGCAGGGGGTGTAGGTGCAATCCTTGGTTGGGAGTTAAGATGCCACATGCCTCAGGGCCATAAACAACAGAAGCAATATTATAATGAATTCAATAAAGACTTCTTAAAAATGCATTGTTTAAAATAACTTTTTTTAAGTAGCATATTTGTTCTTTC
Source organism: Muntiacus reevesi (assembly GCF_963930625.1). NCBI lineage: Eukaryota > Metazoa > Chordata > Mammalia > Artiodactyla > Cervidae > Muntiacus > Muntiacus reevesi. The sequence goes on along the minus strand of NC_089267.1, from coordinate 34,455,781 downwards.
TCAACAAACTCTGCCCAGATAATGTCAAAAAGAGTGGTTTTATCTGTGGAACTAGGGCTGGATGAAAATTTCTTTCATATGGTTATCAGTACTTACCAAGAGTCTCTTACAGATGAGCCATTGTGCTAGGCTTTTAGGACATATCCATAAAGAGTCAAGGTTCCTGCCCTTGAGGAGATCAAGAGCTACAAGGAAGACTTGTATATAGATTAGGAAATACAACAGAAAGCCATCTGGAAAACAAATTTAGATTCATGCTTTAGAGAAGACTTAAATGAAAGAAACAATTAAAATCAAAATATGAAGAAGAATCCAAGGAACAATTTCAAGCCCTTAGAATGGGAAAGACCCCATTCTGATGATTTGACCCATTAAAAAAAAAAGCTATACATAACAAGAGCTACTCTAAGCAAAGTCAAAAGAAAGAGGACAAATTGGGGAGAAAATATTTACAGCTTCTATTATAAATAAAGTATTAAACTCCCTGAAGAGTTTTTATAAATTAAAAAAAAATCCTAATAGAATCTGAGCAAAGGACATGGACCTTTCACTTAACATAAAATATAAATGGCTCTGAAATATATTAAAATATATTCAACTTCACTTAGAACTACAAATTAAAATTATACCATTTCCTATCTATTAGATTAGCAAAAATCAAAAAGTCTGATAACAGTGTTATTGAGAGTTTTGGGAGAATTTTCAAGTATTATTGCTACTGAGTCCAAGCTTGTACTGCTTGCTGCATGACAGGCTAATCAATCGAGAGACAGGTTGTTGGAGCAAGGAATAGCGACTCAGCCAGCAGACTGAGAAGATGGTAGATGAGAATTCCAAAGAACTTTTTTTCCCAGAGTTAGAGTTCAGGCTGCTTTTATACGAAAACTGAAAGTTTTAGTCGCTCAGTCGTGTCTGACTGTTTGCCCACCCCAAGGACTGTAGCCCACCAGTCTGCTCTGTCCACAGAATTCTCCAGGCAAGAACACTGGAGTGGTTTGCCATTCCCTTCTCCAGGGGATCTTCCCAACCCAGGAATCGATCCTGGGTCTCTCACACTGTGGACAGATTCTTTACCATCTGACCCAACGGGAGTAGGCAAAGTCCTGGTTCTGGTCAGACTCTGGAGGGGATGTGCTAGTTTCGTCTTTACTACAGCCATTCCCAGGTGAGCCTGTCAGTATGTTTGTTGTGAGCTACACAAAGGCATTTTAGCTTAATGTTCATTATTGGGGCAAGTTTCCCAAAGAAGGGCCATCATGCATGTATAATTTGAGCTTAAAGGCAGCATCCCATTAGTGATTAACTTGTAACAGAATACAAAGTTTCTTTGCTATTACATTTTTGACAGAAGTGTAAGTCAGCAAAATCTCTGATCATAACAATTTATAATATCTATCAAAACTATAGACACATACTTCCTTGTATCCAGCAATTCTAGTTTTAGGAATTCATCCCACAATTATATCCATACATAGAAAATGACATATATACATTATTGTTAACTGCAGCATTGTTTGTAGCAGCAAAAAGGTAGCAAGAGTAGAAACAATCTGAATGTCCATCAATAAATGTTGAGTAAAGTGGGGGTGTATATATATGATGGGATACTACAGCTTGTGGGTTATTTATTGCTATTCACAAACCACCCTAAAACATAGTGGCTTAAAACAATAACAATTACTGATTTCTTCTCAAAATTCGATGGGTGACGATGCTTAGCTGGGGAAGTTCTGCTCTATGTGATACGAGCTGGGGTTGCAGACATCTGGAGACTCAATGAGGCTGTATTGTCCAAAATGGCTAGCTCAGATGGCTGGCAGCTGGTGCTGGTTGTTGGACTGAAAGTCAGCTTAGACTGTTGATCTTAGTGTATTAGCATTAGCTCTTCTCCATGTGTCCTCTCCTTATGGCTTGGGCTTCTTCCAGCAAGACGGCTAGCTTCCAAGAGGGAGTGTGGCCAGGGCATAAGGCTGTAGCTCTCTTTAAAGGTCAGCCTTAGAAATGACCACCTCTACCTCATTCTATTGACAAAATGAGTGATAAGGCCAGGCCAGATTCAAAGCTAAGGAAATAGCCTCTTTCTCTTAAGTAAAAGTATGGCAAGGAACTTGTGGCCATCTTTAATCTACCAAAAAGAGAGAAAGTAATACTTTATATACTGATCTGGAATAATTTCTGGTATGCACTGTTAATTAATGGGTATATAACTGTGTATATAATATGATACTACTGTCCATATAAAAAGTGTGGATGAAGGAGAATACTTAATTGTTTACATGCAACCAGGAACGTCTTTAGAGAATACACAAGAAACTGGATAGCTAGACCCAGAGGAAGAATGTTCAGTGATTTCTCTTTTTACCTTTTGAATGTTTTATAATATGAAGGTATTATTTATTTTAAAATGTTAAACTATAAAAATGATAACATAATAATTATTACAGGCTACATTTCCTAAAGATACATGATGAAACAATCTATAGTCAATTCGGAAAGAAGTGGAAAATTTTACTTAAGCCAATCTGAGGATTATAACCCAGGAAACAGTCTCTCTGATAGCTCAAAGGACTATTCCAAAAAGGTAAGGGGAGAGGCCAGTATGTTCGTGATTTTAGAGAAGGGGCAAATGCATGTAATCAATCATACATCTTGCTCCTTGTGAGGAATAGAGATCTTAGTTAATGACTTTAGAGCTTTTCTACATACGGGAAGATGCAAGAAACTGAGTTCACAAGGTTTTCTCCTGAAAATCTCTGACTATCTGAGGGCCAGTTCTGTCCGTTTTCCCAGAGCACAAAGTGCTCAGATCTTCACCCGGAATTCATTTCAGGGTGTATTGTAGGTCAGCATCTGCAGTGGATAATGACTTGATTCTTATAGAACTTGATAGTGAGCAACATTCTTATAATCCCCCCTTTTCAGCCTTAACTTAAATGAGGATTTGGGAGGCATTTCATGACCAACTTGTCCCATGTTGCTCATTCCCAGGTCAGCTGAGGGGTTCATTGACAGGTAATGTGCTATTACTGAACTAGGTTTTGTTAACAGTAGCCAAAAGCCTCTGGAATATTTGTCTTAACTTACTATGTCTGTTATGGTTCAGGAAATGTTTCTCTTTTGTTGCTTCTTCCCATATCTCAAGTTTCATTAACATGGTCATTGATTTCATGAAACTATATGTTTTGTCAATCATTTCACGTCATCTAATCATCATTTTCATTTATTAGAGAGACTGTTTCCTGGGTTATAATCCTCAGATTGGCTTAAGTAAAATTTTCCACTTCTTTCCGAATTGACTATAGATTGTTTCATCATGTATCTTTAGGAAATGTAGCCTGTAATAATTATTATGTTATCATTTTTATAGTTTAACATTTTAAAATAAATAATACCTTCATATTATAAAACATTCAAAAGGTAAAAAGAGAAATCACTGAACATTCTTCCTCTGGGTCTAGCTATCCAGTTTCTTGTGTATTCTCTAAAGACGTTCCTGGTTGCATGTAAACAATTTTCATTTCATTTTCATTTTATCAGCAGCTCAGTCACACATCTGGTAGCACAAGAAACAATGATTTCATAAATAAGCAGAATACAAGTAATATAGCAAGTAACATTAATAAGGACATAAGAATTTAAGCTAAGAACTAAGGCCCAATATCTCCCCAGGTCATCTGACCTAGTCTGCTCTCTAGCAGTTGCTATCTTTAAGGGAAATAATATTTTGGCATTTACATAAAATTCACCAAAAGTATCTACATGCACGGGCTTCCCAGGTGGCATTAGCGGTAAAGAACCCACCTGCCAACGCAGGAGATATGAGACGTGGGACTGATCCCTGTGTCAGGAAGATCTCTTGGAGGAGGGCATGGCAACCCACGCCAGTATTCTTGCCTGGAGAATCCCATGGACAGAGGAGCCTGGTGGGCTGCAGTCTATAGGGTGGCAAAGAGTCAGACACGACTGAAGTGACTTAGCATGCACGCATGCATCTGCATACACAAGGCAAGTAGTAGGTCATCATGACCCTTTACAGGATTGAGAAAAGAAGGTCACCTTTTAAGGAATGGCAGGGCTGGCTCCAGGAGGAGAAAATTTGATCTTCATGGTTGAGCAGGCATCTCTGCCATTGGACAGATCCAGTTTATGCATAATACAGATGCCCGATGGCAACCCACTCCAGTATTCTTGCCTGAAGAATCCCACGGACAGAGGAGCCTGGCCGGATACAGTCCATGGGGTCACAAAGAGTCAGACACGACTGAGTGACTGCGATGATGCATCCTAGAAGGGAGGAAGGAGGTCCAAAGGGCCAGATGTTTAAACTTTTCCTGTCTTGCCTTAAAATATGAATTGTTATCTCATTAGGTATATTTAATAGACAGCAGGAAATTTAAGATATATTCCTAAAAATCCATCATTTTCATAGTATTTATATTTATAACATTTTGGAGCTCAGAAAACAGAACTGACAATTTGTACTGAGAAAGAATGATTCAGAGTAGCTTTTATGCTAGGGCTTGAAGGGTGAAAAGAGGCCTGAAAATATTCATAAATTATAGTGAGAAGAAATCGAGATGGGTCAGTCCTAATGGTTTCTGTTTTTTATGTGAAAGAGGAGGCAAGGTCATCCCTTGAATATGAGTTTTTCAGGATAAGAGGGAAGGCTTAGAGAGAATGAAAAAGTTCGGCAGCATTTCTGTAGGAAATGAGTAAGAGAAGCAAGAACAAGAAGATGAGCCAGGCCAAAAAATATCTGCGCTTGCAATTCTGCCATCAACAGCAATGAGATTTTTCTCCACTGACTCAGACACAGAGAAAACAAATAATGAACTGATCCACAGTTGACAATGGACGAGACAGGTATGGGAGAAAGACAAAAGAATGTGGAAGAACCCTGGTGTGAGAGGTATAAAAGTGATGGGCCCTGCAATCCTAGACAGGAATTCAGTAGAAATGGGAAACAATGAGAAATGAGCAGATGGAGAGGACCCAGAATGGGAATAAGGGCAGTGAAGATAGACAAGGAGAAGACAACTTGATTCTTGGTTTGAAGTCAAAGATTGCAAACACAGGATTATTCTGGGTGTAGGTACAATCCAAGGAATGACTGACTGGGGCTCAGCTTCTAGTGTTGGTTATTAGAAATGTACTGCCAAAGTTTTATTTGACTGATAAGTGTAAATTGGGTAAGTCCATTTACAACACTGAGGCATGGGTCAAATGACCGTATTTTTTATACTCAACTCTAAACACATGGTTTAACAACAGCTCCTATATTTTGGTGACTTGTTAATATATTTACATGAAAAGACAGAACAATATACTACCTACACAGTATTCTGGCACCATGTTAGAAAACTTGGGAATCATAATTTATGTAGACACTACAGATATAACTTTTAAAGTGACAAATGATGATAGAAGAGAGTTAAACACTTTCAAACATGTTTAAAATGCAAAATTTTGAGTTAAACTGTAAAAACTTCTTAAGAGACGAGACCCTTTATTAACTCAGTATACTCTGACACCCGTTTAGAAACCTTGTTCCCCTCAAGCTCTACCAATGTGTAGAACTATGCAGGTCAGTAGTAAGAGATAAATAGTACTTCTTGTTTAAGATACTGGTTGATAATTTTATTTGTATCTTTTGGGGAAATGGATCCCAGCTACAATAATAACCTCTACTCTCCCCATACCCCAGAAAGATGGGTGTATTCTTTCTTGTTCTATGTCTAAAGAACAAGGCTACTTCCCTGCTCAAATTCCAAATTTCTTAGGAAAACAGAAGCTGCAACTAAACCACACCAGTAACTTCCACTCACATGTCAGTTTAAAAACAACTTGGGAAAGGTCAGCCTATTCAACTTCCTTCTATTGTTGAGTTCACCCAGTTCCTGATTATATTACAGTGTGGTGGTGATTTTTAGAGGCGATTCCTTTATCTGTTTCAGCTTTCTAAGCAACCTAAATTAGCCAGGAGCATTCTTTTCTTCCTGACTACTATACGTCTTGGGAAAAGATTCTCTGTGATAAAAGCCATGATCTCCAGTGGCCTTTGCGATTATGACTGTGGCACTTGAGTGGAAACACGTTCAAGAGATGCGGTAGAATGGGGCCTCGGAAAGCTCACCAGTGACACAAAGAGGCCACTGGCGTGCAGTGACTCTCAATTCAAAGGGCAAAGACACCCTGGGCAGTTTAAACACTAACATTTCGACTTACTGAAAATATGGTTTTAGCCTTCAAACTATGGCTCCAGTTTGTTTAGGCTTTTATCATTTTGAAATTCTTAGCTTTGCCCCAATTATATGAAAATATACATTTGTGCCATGTAATGGTTGAATAAGAATGACATATAGAAAATTGTTTCTGAGGAAATTTTTTAGCCTATCTTATGGAAAATTCAGAACACTATATTTTGTTTATGTTGTAATTTTATCGATTTTCTTTTTTTTTACTTTTCACCTACCAATTCTAGTCTCTTTTCTATGCAATCTCTATATTTTAGTTCCCTTAAAAATGCTGCATAGACACTATCTCAGAGTTAAAGTGAAATTCAATGTATTCAACACAAAAAAGGAATATCAAAGGTGCCATCTGCAAAACAGACAATCAAACAAAAAAACAGGGTGGGAGCAGTCTGGGAGGAGCCAGCGCCAAGCTAGGCACACTTAGAGCACCATTTTTTTTTTCACTGATGATGAGTGTGTTTTGTTAGCAAGCTTGTAATAACACTATAATAAACTTGTAATAACATTGCTGACCAGAAGAGTGTTCTGAAGGCAATAAGTTACATGCATCGTCAGTGTTTAGAAATTTGGCTACCAAATAAATAAGCTCAAAGGGTATGGGGAGTGGTTAAGAGCAAGGTTCTGCTCTGCTGAATTCTAATGACATGACCTGGGGTAACCTACTAAGCCTCTTCAGGTTTCTCACCTATAAAATAACAATAATGGAATTACCTCTTAGGGTTGTTGTGAGGATTAAATGAGGTAATAACATATGTAATAGTACAATATTACAAACAGTGCCTGGTATGGAGCAAGCACTGAGATATCATGGGGAATTCTCTACTCAGTTTTTAAGTTAGGTTTGGTTTCCAGGCGAGTCCTTAAAATGGTGAAAGTTTTTTTTGTTTTTTTAATATCCTATTCTAGAGGTGAAAAAAATAAGACCAAGAGTCTTGAATGCTGTGAAAGGATAGTGAAAGAGGAGAGTGATCATTAAGTATTTTGCTTATATCTATAAGGAAACAGGTTTAATTTATAGCGGGAAAGACTAGGCTTCAAGTTTGTAGACTTCCTGTACATTTCACTGTAAGATCTTGCTGAATTGGAAATTACAAAGCAAAGCTGCCTGATGTCATTTCAGTTCAGTTCAGTTCAGTCGCTCAGTCATGTCCGACTCTCTGCAACCCCATGAATCGCAGCACGCCAGGCTTCCCTGTCCATCACAAACTCCCCGAGTCAACCCAAACCCATGCCCATCGAGTCGGTGATGCCATTCAGCCATCTCATCCTCTGTCGTCCCCTTCTCCTCCTGCCCTCAATCGCTCCCAGCATCAGGGTCTTTTCCAATAAGTCAGCTCTTCGCATGAGGTGGCCAAAGTACTGGAGTTTCAGCTTCAGGTTCAGTCCTTCCAATAAACACCCAGGACTGATCTCCTTCAGGATGAACTGGTTGGATCTCCTTGCAGTCCAAGGGACTCTCAACAGTCTTCTCCAACACCACAGTTCAAAAGCATCAATTTTTTGGTGCTCAGCTTTCTTCACAGTCCAACTCTCACATCCATACAAGACTACTGGAAAAACCATAGCCTTGACCAGATGGACCTTTGTTGGCAAAGTAATGTCTCTGCTTTTTAATATGCTATCTAGGTTGGTCATAACTTTCCTTCCAAGGAGTAAGCGTCTTTGAATTTCATGGCTGCAATCACCATCTGCAGTGATTTTGGAGCCCAAAAAAATAAAGTCTGACACTGTTTCCACTGTCTCCCCATCTATTTTCCATGAGATGATGGGACCAGATGCCATGATCTTAGTTTTCTGAATGTTGAGCCTTAAGCCAAATTTTTCACTCTCCTCTTTCACTTACATAAGAGGCGTTTGAGTTCCTCTTCACTTTCTGCCATCAGGGTGGTGTCATCTGCATATCTGAGGTTATTGATATTTCTCCCGGCAATCTTGATTCCAGCTTGTGCTTCTTCCAGCCCAGCGTTTCTCATGATGTACTCTGCATATAAGTTAAATAAGCAGGATGACAATATACAGCCTTGACGTACTCCTTTTCCTATTTGGAACCAGTCTGTTGTTCCATGTCCAGTTCTAACTGTTGTTTCCTGACCTGCATACAGGTTTTACAAGAGGCAGGTCAGGTGGTCTGGTATTCCCATCTCTTTAAGAATTTTCCACAGTTTATTGTGATCCACACAGTCGAAGGCTTTGGGGTAGTCAATAAAGCAGAAATTAATGTAATTTAACAAGGTATTAATAAATTTAGAAGCTTTTCTGGGTCTTTCTAATTGGATGTGGAGTGTAGCGATTTGACATAAACATATTACTACCTATAGAAAAAGAACTGGATTCTGACACTATTAGGGCTGCTTAACAGGGAGAATCAGTTCATCAAGGGAGTTCTAACAGCAGTTCAGTGTCTAAGCTCCCTTGGCTAGATTCCAAGACCAATGATACAGATAGGGAGGTTTGCTTTACAGCAAAGTGTCTGTGGTGATGCTTCAGGCCCAGCTATATTCCATTCAAATTACAGTGGGAAGCAACAGTGTTAAACACCTAATAATCCATTTAATTTATTAACAATCTCAGCTGAAATCATTGTGTAGAAGATCTCCATGTCAAGCTATTTTTATTACATGTTTTTGGGTTTTGTGGAATCTGTAAAGCTTTAAAACATTAAAATTTTAAATATTTACTATTTCATTCTTTTACAGAAAATAGTACAAAACTTAAAACTATTTTCTAAACCAAATTTAGTCCAGAATATATGTTTGAAAGCATTGGTAAAAAAAATGATATTTTAAAAAGTAAATGTGAAGAAAATCTAGAGAAAAGTTGGAATATCACCTTGTCATAATGATTAAATTTTAGCTCAAAGGGATTGAAAGATCACTTAATTTGCTCACCTATCTTCCTGTTACAGACAGACTGCCTTGTCGTTCAGTCACGATGTGAACAGTCTCCTTGAACTTGTATGACACAGACCTGTACGGCCAAAGTAGTGCCCTGGTGACACATAAGAAAACAGAGGTGAAAGCACCTGCCCACAGTTCTGCAGAAGCTTGGTTTCTTCCTGGCTTCTAGGACACTTTCCAAACTGTTTAGTGTTGAGATGAAATGAGATCTACTAACTGTAAACTCGTATAATATATCAGAAACACCATTTGGTTAAAATCAACAGAGATAACAAAACTGATCTAAATCTTGACAAATTCTTGCTTCACAAGGGACTGAATTTCTTGTAACAGTTGAAAAGTGCACCCACAAGAAAAAGATAGTACAGAGTACATTAGAGGGTACAACTGTGTTAAACCTATTTTTAAAAATGAGCAGTCCCCTCTGGGTAGAAGGTGGACAGGGAATCATGTGGCAGAAGCCCAGGCCTGGCCCCTTTGGCAGCGCGAAGCTCCACTCAGCTGACAGGTGTGTGGTGCTTTCTGCGGTTTTCCATCTCAACATTTTAATTTTATGGGATCATAGTTTAGGTGGCTTCACAGAACCAGAGATTCTTTGGAGATCCTATAATGTATAGACAAGAGAAGTCATTGAGGGAGAGTTGCAGGAGGCATTGGGGGAATTTGGATGAGTATGTAACCCAAGCAAGAATAAGACAAAGACATTCACTTCTCTACTGGAGGAAATGCATCTAACTGAGATGTTATGTCACTCACATCCTTTGGACATCAAAAGAGATAGAATCACATGTGAATAGATACTTTCAGCTTAATATTTTTATATCCTGGTAAATGACTCAAACCACAGTCATTGTGATTCAACCTTCTTATATTTGCCCTTGGAGGACAGGAAGTATAACTTACTTCTTTGGTATTCTTTACAACATATAGCATATGAAGACAGAGGGGGAAAGACAGAGTTTTATTACATTTGTCCTAGGTTATTAAGGGAAAGGAAGGGAGAAAAAGATCCCTAGTTTTCTAGGTTGTTGTTCATGCTTGCAAATAAACCATGTATGAAACTTCTGATTCGTCAAAGCTAGTTAATTGGGTGTGAGCCTATATTTTCATTTACGGTCCACAAACACTCATTCTAAATCACAACCTACTCCAGTAGAAAAAAACAAACAAACAAACAAAACAAAACAAGCCCCAAGGCTGGCTGGCATTGAAAGTGCTGGCAGACAGAAGTGGTAGTCTGTTGGTAATTTTGTAAGGTTTCCGTGCCGATCACCATTTGGGCTGTGTCTGCAATCACTGATGAGGTGTCCACACACTCACAGCTGCCCTGGGCGCAAGACAACATCTGCACAAAAACAGACAAGGATTATTTTGACAATTAAAAGAGCTGGTTACTGCTAATGCTATTGTCGTGGTTTACTACAAGAATTTCAATTAAATGAAAATCAAGTGCGGTGCTCAGAGGCCATATGGTGCAGTGAGGGACGGGCCCCACTCCCGCAGTCAAGGAGCCCCCCGTTCCTGCCCTGGCACTGCCAACGCCTCGCTGTGAAAGATAATGCTCGCCTGACACGTGCCCAGGCCTGAGCCAGGGCCTTTAGACTTGGAAAGAAAGGACCTGCTGCTTCAGGAACATGCAAAGAAACTGAGAAAAATAAAGCCCCTCTTAGAGGAGAACAGACATACCACAAAGAACAGAAAGGAAGGACCAGGCTCAAAGACAAAACTACTGAGGGTGGTGCCAAGTAAGGGAATAATAATTCTTATTATTTAGTGCCTAGACTATGCCAGGCCCTTAAAAACGTTCTTCATATATTTACTGGAATTTGAAATGATTAGACCACAATCCTTCTAAGCTTCATTCATGTACATCACTCAGCAGTTGCATTGCAATGCCAAGGGACCAAGTACTTTTCAAATATTATTTCTAACTTGTAAAACAAGCTTTAACCAGAAGGTATAGTTGTGTTAGCTGAAGAAGCTGAGATTGGAGAGGTTGAGTTCCCTGGGACCACACAGCTGGTGCATGGCCCCATTTCTTCTTCCCCGTGATGAGAGATTTGGGCAAAGCCTGCAGATGACTCAAACTGCCCGGGGTAACAGGGGCCTGGGAACTGGGGAGATGCCTGTCCTGCATTCGAGTCTAAGATGTTCTCACTCCATGGCAAACTGCTCTCTAGACTTTAAATGGCTCACAATGAGAAGAGGGCTAAAGCAGGAAAGAAGAGAGGATGAAAAGCAGGACTCTGAGAGAAGAAAGGTAGTGAAGAAGGGAAAAGGTAGAAAGAAAAGTACAAGAAAGTGAGAAACGAAAGGGAAAAGCTAAGTGGGATCAGCATAATAAAAGGGATCTGGATAAGGATTCTATTTTTTTCTGCAAATTAATAAAAATACCTATTCCCTATGTTTTGACCTCAGATGCTGACCCTTGTTGTCTCCAGATGGGACAGCTGCTTCAAAGAGAGGCTTAGACTGGGAGCAAGTGACTTCGCCAAGTTGAGGAAAATCAAAATGGACAGACCACATGGCAGAAAGCACTTTTTTTTAAAAGAGACAGATCTACTCTATACATTTATTTTGACAAGTTCATATCATATATCATATCAAGTTTATATCATAACATTATTATAACCTTGACACCAGATGTATTATAAAATTGCATGTAAAACAGGTGTTTAATCACAAGGGGGCCACAGAATAATTCTAGGACATTAAATTATTTGCAGAGAAGTGGGACGAGTATGGTTGCGGTGATGGTGTGTGTCTGATTATCTTCTGTTTGCCACCAACAGTGTCAAATTCATCCATCTGCTCACAAAGACTTGCAAATGGGATAAGTGAATGTAGAATAATAGATTATGATAATAATAATAACAACTAATATTTAGGAAAGCCATTCTTTCTTAGCATAGTCTTCCCTAGTCACTGTACTTAAAATTGTACCCCTGACATTCTCTCCTCTCTCTCCATTTCTTTTTTTCAGCGGCACTTACCTTGTTATTTCCTGTCTCCCTTCAGAGAAGGTAAACTCCCTGGGGCTGAGGTTGCTGTTCTGTTCACTGCTGTCTCTCCGGGGCTGGGTTCGAGGCCTGCACATAACAGGACCTGGTAAGTATTAGTTGAATGTATGCGTGAACAAATCAGTGCAGTGTTTCAAGAAGTATATTTTGCTTTAAATTATCATCTTACTTGATTGTCATATAATTCTAAGATAGGAAGTGAGTCTTCAGAGAGTTTGAGTTAGTTGCCCAAAGTTTCCCAGGTCGGAAGTATCAGGACAGAGCTTGAGCAAGGCGTCCTGATTCCAAAATCCTTAAACAACTACACTGTGGAATGATAGCACATGTACGCGTGTGTGTTTAATCCCTGCAGTTAGATTGTTAAGACTTTCTCATTTAAAACTCAGTTGTATTCAACCAAAAGATGATGACAAGACAAAATGGAACAGTTAAATGATATAAATAAATGTTTAGTTTTCTCCAGTTTCTGCTAAAATGGTAATTGCTTGTGGGAGTGAAAAAAAAACCCATAAATTTCAACATCAGTGAAATTCTCCTTTCTTCACATTTTTCCATAATATGTTACACACATAAAAATCCAACTTAACCATTTTCCCTTAAACTAAATATGTAGGCATCATATTTTTTCAGAGTGCTATATAGCATGTCTTGCATCTTACATTATTAATCCTTGTTCATAGCACCCTTTAGAATAAGAGAATATTTGATTTTCATTTACCATTCAGACCAACTATTTTCAGCTCTCTGCTCTCAACTTCTTTCAAAATCAGGAGACACTATTAATATGCCCACTTCGGATTCTAAGATGGTGTCGAGCATTCCTGGGCAACATGCTGGAGACCTAGGAGTAGAGAAATGGAAACAGTGAAGTGCAAAATACAGCATGTTTGAGTTATGATGGTGGTATCAACAGGGTAGTTATTTAAGTTTTTCATTTTCCTTTCTTGTCTTTCAAGTTGAATTTAAATTTTCCATGTGTGAATTTTTCCCTGAAATTAGAGGAAACATTAAGGCACCATTCAGAGCCAGGAGAACTGGATTCAAATCCTAGTTCTGCCACTGGCTTGCTCTGTGGCCTTGAACAAGTCAGAACTCATTTCCTCAGCTGCAAAGTAAAAAATTGTGCCAGGTTGCTTCTGTGAATGTCATAATTAGACAGAGCATGTGAAGGACTCTGCAAACTTGAAAGCACTTTATAAATGTTAACATTTCACTCAAGAAATTTTTATTACACACTGGATGGAATAAGAAAGGAAAGTTAAAGTGACATTTTAAAAAATTTATTGCCTTATACTATAATGCAGATACAGTACAATTCATATTTATGGCCATTTCAGTAAAAAGAAAAACTTATTTGTCAAAACGAATATACATAAAACAAAATAGACCTATTATATTATTTTCTCTATGGAAAAGTGAGATCTGAGTAGCAAGAAGCAATTTTTTCTAGATATATTTCTTATTTATTTTTGTATTATACTTTCATTGACTAGATAATGTATATGGCTCAAAAACTAGAAGTTCAAAAATATATGCAACAAAAAGTATCCTTCCAGAATAGCATTGAAACAAGTATACTATCAAGGGTGAAACAGATCACCAGTCCAGGTTGGATGCATGACACAAGTGCTCAGGGCTGGTGCACTGGGAAGACCCAGAGGGACGGGATGGGGAGGGAGGTGGGAGGGGGGATCGGGATGGGGAACACATGTAAATCCATGGCTGATTCATGTATGGCAAAAACCACTACAATATTGTAAGGTAATTAGCCTCCAACTAATAAAAATAAATGAAAAAAAAAGTATCCTTCCTATCTTTGTCCCCAAATTGTCCAGTTTCTACGTCCATCCAATAGGCAACCTCTGCTTAAGTGTCTCATATGTCATTTTAGACTGTCTCTATGAATATGCAAGCTTTAGATTTTTGTTTGTTTGTTTGTTTGCAACAGCATGAGCTTCTTTTGGTTTAAGATGGGAGGAAAGATTATAGGAACTAACCCTTCTAGCAATGACATAACATTCCTAGGGTGGCATGTGCCTATAGTGTATCAGACAGGAGAGGGCTGGAGTTAGAGATCACAGGAAAACAAACTGAAAGAGGAAAATGAAAAGGATAACAGGAAGAAGGCAGGAATATATTTTGTTTCTATCTAGGGAAAGGGTCCCAGCCCAGGAGTGCCAGGAAGTGACTGAGGGAAGCGCTCACCTGCAAAGAGGCTCCCATCTTAGCCCAAGCTGAGGCATTACACGTCTTAGGCACCCTAAACATGCGTCACGTGGCTCACAGTGAAGGCCCAAGGTCAGCAGGGTGGTGTGAGCCTACTGGACCGTGTTCATTCACCTGAGGGCCAGGAGAGCAAGTGCTGCTTCCGGCAGAAATTTTTCTTCTGGGTGGAACTCAGCAGTCCATCTGTGGCCTGAGACTGGAGAAAGGTCTATCAGTCAGTTCAGTTCAGTTCAGTCGCTCAGTCGTGTTCGACTCTTTGCCACCTCATGAGTTGCAGCACACCGGGCCTCCCTGTCCATCACTAACTCCTACAGTTGACTCAAACTCATGCCCATCGAGTCAGTGATGCCATCCAGCCATCTCATCCTCTGTCATCCCCTTCTCCTCCTGCCCCCAACCCCTCTCAGCATCAGGGTCTTTTCCAATGAGTCAACTCTTCGCATAACGACCCCTAAATGAGAGGTTATATCTGCTACAGTTGCATTTTTGAGGAGCCTGCTGAGGGTGAACACCCAGAGGAGTGCAGAACACGGGTGTTCAGACACCCATTTCCATCACTTTGCAGTGTGCAGTTGGAAACACTTGGCCTAATGAGTATCCTCTGAGGTCAGCCTTCAGCTAATTAACTTGGTCTTTGACATTCTGAGTTGACATACTTTGTCAGAAAATTCTTGGAATTTAGGAAGATTTGTTTATAAATGGTTGGCCTGACTTTCTTTTTTTTTTGAACATTGTATTTTGTAAACACACACACACAAACTATCTCTTACAAAACAGCAGTGAATTGGAAGGCAGATTTGTGTCTGAGATGTGTGGTTCTTCCCATCAGCCCTCAGCTATTCCAAAATAATTCAAGAAATCTAGTTTGAATTTCAAAGACGTTTCTAAACCTATGTTTTTGCTTCATTTTGTTATTCTAAAAATTCTCTTAACTTTCCTTGATTTCTTCCTGTGTAATTGTTTTCATGTGCTTCTATTTCCTTAAATCTGCAAAGTAATACTCAGAAAGCTCTATGTAGTTGATCAGTCCCAGAAGAGCCACTCAGCAGTAAATGCCTTAGAGTCGTGGCTTTGTGTTTTCTCTTCTTTTCTTTCTTCATTAATTTTACGCTGAGCTTCACTGGGTGTCCTCACCAAAAAAAAGCTGGATGAAGGGACAGATGCCATTGACATTCAACTTGTTTGTATCTATCAAATCTATTTAAGGATTTAAATAATTAGTTCTATGAGTCAGACATATGCAGAAAAAGAAAGAAAAATACTAAAGGGTGTGCTACGTAGTGAGAATTTAAAAGTTTATGATGTTTCAGCAAAACATAAAACTTGAACAAAACCTCAAATGTGATTCTTCCTTGTCTCTGAATTGTTGATCAAATACTCTATTCATGTGCAAAGTGATGTCAACATAACAGAAGTCATTGCAACATGATTTTTCTAGCAAAAGATTAGAAAAACTTAAACACCTCTAGGAGACTGTTTAACAAACTATGTATGGTACATCAGTAAAACAAAAGAGATTAGACAGTTAAAAAAAAACATAACAATGTACAAAATACATTGTCGAGAGAAAATTCCAGGTATCTACTATGCTCCAGATATTCTGCAGGGTCTTGAAGAGGTGGAGGAAAGGTTTTTGTGATCCAGAGGATGTCATGGTTTACTGAAGAGATGCAAAATCAGGGTGAGTGAGATATGAGGGTGATGCAATGGAAGGATTAATAACTTCTGAGGAAAGGGAAAAGGCTGGGTCACTGTCTTAGTCAGTGCAAGCTGCAATAACAAAAATACCATAGACTGCATGACTTAAAACAACAGAAATTGATATTTTCTTGGTTCTGCAGGCTGGGAAGTCAGAGCACCAATGGATTGGGTTCTGGTGAGAGGCTTCTTAATGGTTTCCTCACTTGGTGGAGGGGAAAAAGAAAGCTTGCTGGCATCTCTTCTTATAGAAGTGCTAATCTCATTCGTGAGGGCTCTGCTCTCATGACCTAATTGCCTGTCAAAGATTCCACATTCTCAGGAGCTAGGATTTCAACACAGGAATTTTGGAGGGACACAAACACTTGTCTACAAGATTTCATGAAGCAGAGGACCCTTGAGTTGGATCTGGAAGAGTGAGAGACACACCAGGTTGGCAAGGTGAGGAAGGACTTGGTCACAGAGCTGCTGAATGGCAGGTCTGGTAGATTTGTGCGCTGCTGGCGCACACATGGGTAGAGAGCGTGGTGTCCAGTGCAACTCTCTGCTGTCTCAAGGGTTCAAAGCTGCAGAGCAACGCCACAGGTGCCTGTAACCCCTGTCCTAGACCAGCTATGAAGGGTGGGATAGCTCATTCGTCATAGGTTTTTTGCATTAATTTCTATTTTTTATAGAACTCCACTAAGATATTATTTTTACCCTCATTACTGCACTTTAGGGGTGCCTCATTAAATTTCACGCAGAGGGGAGTTCCTCCTTCTCCTCACCCATCTTGCTCCAGGGTGTGTTTTACCTTAAGTTCTATACAATGATTATATAACAACAGGTCCTGCTTCTCCTTAACAGGAGCCTTCTGACCAATCTTGTTATCTTAAGACTCAAGTTGTGGGAGTGGGTCTGGTAAGACCTTTCTATTGTTAGTAACCAATTGAAAAAGTATACAAAGCCCCACCCAAACTAGTGAGTGGAGCACTCTCTGCCCCCTTCTGGTGTCTACGTCAGAAGTTTTCTCTATCCCTTTTTCACTGGAGTAAAACTCTGCTACACAAAAGCTCTGAGTGATCAAGCCTTGTCTCTGGCCCTGAATTGAAATTCTCTCCTCCAAAGCCAGGTATCTGACACCATTGACTCTAAGCCATCAGCCCCTATCAGTCCCGCCTCTGAGACAGTCATTGGGCGGGGAGTCCCCCACTCCACACTGGATGGGAACTTCTTCTAACCCCTTTTCCCTTCAGGCTACACTCAGTAATTGAGAGAGGGGTGCTAAGGAGAGAAAAGCCAGCTAGGCTTGCCCACCTCATTCCCTGGAGGCTTCTAAGCTTGCAGCAGGGCTTAGCCAAAGGAGGGGTAAAACCCTAAGTGTGAACTGTCCTTGTTGTTCAGTCACTAAGCCTGTGATCCCAGGGACTGTACCATGCCATGCCATCCAACCATCTCACCCTCTGTCATCCCCTTCTCCTCCTACCTTCAATCTTTCCCAGCATCATGGTCTTTTCCAATGAGTTGATTCTTCGCATGATGTGGCCAAAGTATTGGAGCTTCAGCTTCAGCATCAGTCCTTCCAATGAATAAATAAAAAGAAAAAGTCTGGATTTTTTTTTCTTCTTTTCCTTTTTCTTTTTCTTCCCATGACCATAAGAAACCTGGACATTTTATTTATTGAAATGAGGCTCTGCTTGTGTCTGAATGTATGTGAGCTTCCAGAAAGACCTCAAACTCAGCTGTGGGGAGTAGGCTGCCTGGACAGCCTCTCACTGCTGAGCTGACAGGCTCCACCTCAGCCTTCAAGCCTCTTCTCAGTGGTCCCATCAGGGACTGAGGGGGTGGCCAGGGACTTGATCATTTTCCACTCACCCCGACCACTTTAACAAGCAGTCTTTGCTGCTGTCGAGGTCTCAGTGGCGATGGAGAGAGCTTTCAGACCTCTTTCCTGGTCTGACCACCTCGCTTCCATCTCTTTCCCCTGCTCACTCCGCTCCTGACCCACGGCCCCTTTGGTGTCCTCTAGCACCTCAGGAATGCTGTTATCTCCATGCCTGGGACTCACTGTCCTCTGTGTGGCATTCTGTCCCCAGAGGTCTGCGTGTTGACAGAATCATAAGTCTCCTTAGCCAAGCCCTTTTCCAAACTCTCTTTATAAAAATGACAAATGTTCCCCCCTCCACCTGCCCACTCCTGCACTTCCTGCTCAGGCCTGTTTATTTTGTTCCTAAAGACATACATCTCTAACTTCTATTATATTGATCATCTTTTTTCCATTAGAATATAAGCTTCATGAAGGCAAGAACTTGCTCATTTTGCTTCTGGGCTTTCTGGTTCCCAGAGTGGGGCCTGGGGCAGTATAGGTATCCAGTGAACACCAGAACAGAAGTACCGCAAAGTACCTGAAGTTCAGATGTTCAGAAACACCAAAATTGATTATAAGTTAAACTTTCCATCAGGTATTTGTTATTATGTAAACACTCTTATAAGCCCCAGTTCTTCATAAACTCCGTGTTTATGGAATCACTCAACATACATACTTGTATTAAACACACGGCTTGTGCACACACCGGTTCTGAGCCACTTACAGCACCGCCGCGTGATTGCTCAGCCTTGGTTCCCCAGTCGGTAAGTAGTATCGTTTGCCTTGTATCTACAATCTCAGTTCAGAGGGTTTTCATTTCTCTATGGACACCAAGTGTTCAAGTTGGCTCTAAAAACACTTTTGTTTATTTTCCTTCCAAATTAGTTAAACAACTGAGATGTTACACGTTTTTCTTTCGTTCTCTTAGTTATCTAATACTTGTCAAGAACATGACCCTCAAGGCTAGTACACATAAAATATTGTTATAAAGGCTGCTGATTTGACTCATGAAATCTCATTGGCATTTCACTCAGAGGGTTGAAAACACTGTTGAAGGAATGTTGTGGCAGAATTCTTATTCTGTGGGTTGAATTCATCTGTCATTCACATTGTGATTCTAAGCACTCAAGAAAGTCATATAATAGTTTATATATTTTATATTAGATATATTATGTATTACATGCCATATATGCATATATATTTAGACATATTATTCTATATATCATATGATAGTTTAAAAAGTGTTTTATTATGGAAAGTTTCAAATATATATAGAGTAGACAAAATAGTATAAGGAATGACACAGAGGATGATGATGGTTGGATGACATCATTGACTCAATGGACATGAGTTTGAGCAGACTCAGGAGATAGTGAAGGACAGGGAAGCCTGGCCTGCTGCAGTCCATGGGGTCGCAAAGAGTCAGACACAACTGAGCAACTGAACAACTACAACAATGTACTTGTCACCTAGCTTTCACAATTATCAACTCCTATTCCTATTTCAACATAATTGTCAACTCCATAATCCTATTTCATCTATACATTCATGTACTTTCTCTTCTCCAGATTATTTTCAAGAAAATTCCAAGTGTCACATTATTTCATATGTAAATACTTTAAAAGACAAGGACTCTTAAAAAATAATTATAAACCTTTAAACAAATTTAATTCCTAAAGACCTAAGGGAAATTATTGATGATCAAATTTTAACATTGGGAAAATCACAACTTTACTGGATATTTTTGTTTGTTATCTATATTAAGTTTTTAAAAAATTGGACAAGCATCACTTTGGACAAACCATGTAATTAATGTCTGACTGGAAGTGTCTAAATGGGTAATAATCATAACTTCCTTCTACAAAAATAAAAACATAGAAGCATCAGAGAAATATTTAAGCATCAGATTAAAATTTCTTTAATCTTCTGATTTTATCTTAGCATGAAAATATATCTTACATTCCATGAATGTATTCCTACTTCATTATACACAGGCTTCAGAAAAGACATGGTAAAAGAAACAGCCACAACAAGTCTTCCTTGGCTCACTGCTGTTTCCCTAGTTCTTACATATGCCATACATCTGGCATATAGTAGACGCTCAATAGATACCTATTGAAAGAATAAATTACTTTAGCAATGTAAGTTAAGGATTGCATGTCATAGTTGAAACTCTTTAATAAAAAGTCCAAACCACTGGAGGGTGGCAGTATTGCTAAGTCTAAACGGCTGTCTACTCCACTAAATGCCAGCCTAGATGCCTTCCTCGCCTTTTTCCTCCTTTCTTTTTGTTCTTTCCTCTTTTTCCTTCCAGCAATTTCATATGATCTAGCTCCCATTTACATTATCTTGGTCTTTGAAATCTTTAATATGTTGCCTGACTTGGTATTTCACATTCATTTTCTTTTTAAAAAAATTTTTATGTATTTATTTTTGGCTGTGCCAGGTCTGTGTTGCTGATGAGAACTTTCCCTAGTTGTGGGCAGTGGGGGCTGCCCTCTGGCTGCAGCGTGCAGGCTTCTCATTGCGGTGGCTTCTCTCAATGCAGAGCACAGGCTCACCAGTTGTAGGGCATGGGCTTAGCTGCTTTGCGGCGTGTGGGATCCTTCCGGACCAGGGATAGAATCCGTGCCTCCTGCATTGGCAGGCAGACTTCTCACCACTGAGCCACCAGGGAAGGCCTTACATTCATTTTCTTATTTAAAAACAGTTGACAATTAAAAAAAAAAGAGTTGAAAATAATAAGAAATTGTCACCAGTTTCTTCCTATCAAAAATGGAGGCAACAGTTTGATATAATTTTCTCTCAGAATCATGAATTGGAAATCCATGAACTTGAGCTGGCTAGTTACTTTCCCTTCCTAACTGCTTATCCTGTGGACCCTGGGTTTGTTTAGTTAGCCCCCACAACTGAGTAAACCAATTCTCTTTCTATATACATACCTATCCTAAGAATACTCTTAGTTCCTGCACTTGGGATGTTCGTCGTGTCATGTGATTTCTTTCCTTGTGTTGCACAGACTCTAGTTGAGGCTCACGGGGCTTCAGTAGTTGCTCCGTGGCATGTGGCAGCTTAGTTTCCCAATCAGGGATCAAACCCACATCCCCTGCATTGCAAGGCAGATTCTTAACCACTGGACCACCAGGGAAGTTTCCTCTTCTCCTTTTCAACCTCTAGCTATCCGATGACCCTCTGTAGCATAGCTCGGATACCAAAATACTGTTAAGTCTGAAAATAATGGAAATTTAGCCCAAGTCGTTTAGTCGTCCCAATATCAGCATCTTCATAACTAATATATTCTAGTGAATGGGATTTCTATTTATTCTTTAAATAATTCCCTTGCAGGCAGTGGTCTCACTTGTAAGATCTCCTCTTCTTTAATCTCCAGGCCTAACTGCTGCCAGTTGGGTTTTTCTAACATGCACTTGACCATATCACCCTTTGGCTTAAAAAACCATCAGTGATTTTCCAGAACCCATTAAGCACAACCAAGATTTCCTGACATGGTACATACATTCACTCTTTTTGTTTTAATCTCCCCTTGTCACTATTCATCTACCCTGTTTCTTGTGCCCTCATATCCCAGCTCTTGTACTTCTTAAAGTGTGCCTTCCCAGAGCCAAGGAAGTGATTCTTTGTAAGAAATCACCAGCTGCTAAAAGACACGTTTGTGAGCCAAACTGCTGTCAGTAAGGTAACGATCAAAATAAAAATCTTTCTGAGAAGTCTTTTACATTATCAACGTAATCTTAATGAATTGAATAACTACGATGGGGTGGTCAGTCACCTAGAGCTAGGTATTCTGAAATGTGAAGTCAAGTGGGCCTTAAGAAGCACTGCTGTTAATAAAACTAGTGGATGTGATGGAATTCCAGTAGAGCTATTCAAAACCCTAAAGGATGATGACATCAAAGTGTTGCACTCAATATGTCCACAAATCTGAAAGACCCAGCAGTGGCCACAGGACTAGTAAAGGTCAATCCCCATCCCAGTTCCCAAGAAAGGTAGTACCAAAGAATGTGCTAACCATCAGACAAATGCATTCATCGCCCATGCTAGTAAGGTCATACTTAAAATCTTGTATGCTAGGCTTCAGCATTATGTGAAGCAAGAACTTGCAGACATCAACTGGTAGAAAAGGCAAAGGAACCAGAGATCAAATTGCCAACATTTGCTGGATCATAGAGAAAGCAAGGGAATTCCAAAAAAACACCTACGTCTGTTTCATTGACTAAGCTAAGGGCTTTGTGTGGATCATGACAAACTTTGGAAAGCTCTTAAGGAGATGGGAATACCACACCATCCTACCTGTCTCCTGAGAAACCTGTATGTGAGTCAAGAAGCAACAGTTAAAACCCTGCATGGAACAATGATTGGTTCAGGACTGAGAAAGCAGTCCATGGGGCTGTCTGCTGTCACCCTGTTTGTTTAACCTATATGCTGAGCACATCATGAGAAATGCCCAGCTGGACAAGTTACAAGCTGGAATCATGATAGGCAGAGAAACATCAACAATCTCACATATGCAGATGACACCACTCTAATGGCAGAAAGCGAAGAGGAACTAAAGAGCCTCTTGATAAGGGTGAAGGAGGAGAGTGAAAGAGCCAGCTTAAAACTAAATATTAAAAAAAACTAAGATCATGACATCCGGCTCCATTACTGCATGGCAAATAGAAGGAGAAAAGGTGGAAGTAGTGACAGATTTCCTCTTCTTGGGCTCCAAAACCACTGAGGACAGTGACTGCAGCCACAAAATCAGAAGATGATTGCTTCTTGGCAGGAAAGTGATGACAAACCTAGAGAGTGTGTGTTGAAAAAAGAGACATCACTGCCGACAAAGGTCTGTATGGTCAAGGCTATGGTCTTCCCAATGGTCACATACAGTTGTGAGAGATGGACTGTAAAGAAGGCAGAACACCAAAGAATTGACGCCTTCAAGCTGTGGTGCTGGAGAAGACTCCTGAAAGTCCCTGGATAGCAAGGAAATCAAACCAGTCAATCTTAAGAACTGATGCTGAAACTGAAACTCTAGTATTTTGGTCACCTGATGTGAACAGCCGACTCATTGGAAAAGTCCCTGATGCTGGGAAAGATTGAGGGCAGAAGAAGAAGAAGGCTGAGGATGAGATGGCTGGATGGCATCACCAATGCAATGAACATGAACTTGGGCAAAGTTAGGGAGATGGGTAGGGTCAAGGAGGCCTGGTGTGCTGCAGTCAATGGGGTCTCAAAAATTCGGACACAAATGGTTAACTTAACAACAATAATAACAACATAAAATTTAAACATGGCCATTTATACATCAACAAAATGTTTTATGTACCACAACTTTCTGCTAACTTAACCTCTGAAGAAGTTGTTACATGCCATGCTATACACCCAGTGATCATTCTTTTTCTGCAGCAATTCCTCTTTCTTTCCACTTCCTCCATTGTCATTGGTGGCGTTACTTTACCTTGGGTTTCCCTTCAACCACAATGTTTCTTAGCCTCATCTCTAATCCTGGAGTCACTCTCTCACAGTAATTCTTTCCTTCACATACAATACTTTGATCTGTTCTCTTGCTACACACCTGACTCAAGTCATGGCCCTTTAGGCCCCACTGTAGATAATTCAACCTTTTCTACATTGCATTCCTCCAGATTCTCCCATAGGGATTAAGAATAATCTTTCTCATGCCTATTTTTCATGACATTATCCCTCACTTAGAATTTATTTTTAATTTTTTAATTTTTAATTTTGTATTAATTTAATTTTTAATTTTGTATTTGTAATTTTGTAATTAGACAATTAACAAAAAATATGATAGTTTTAGACAGACAGTGAAGGGACTAAAACATACATATACATGTATCTATTCTCCTCAAAACTCCCCTCCCATCCCGACTGCCACATAACATCAAGCTGAGTTCCATGTGCCATACAGTAGGTCCTCAGTTATCCATTTTAAATATAGCATTTCACTGAGAAATTTACCAACAGCTAACATTCAATCATTTCATGAATCCAAGTTGCTAACCTACTTCTTTAGATCAGAGCTCATAACCATTAGTTTAAGGTTCATACCAAATGCCACTTCCATTGCAACCCTTTGCTTAACTCGACAGAGGTCTCAGTTCTAGCCAGTTGGTTCCACTCATCCCTGCCCGTCACTCGACACCCAATCCTGCAATACCAAGCTCTCTGCTCCCTTCCAAACTCCCCCTGGCCTCTCTTCTCCACCTGTCTGTTCTTTTCTTTCATCAAACATTTCTCATACACCATCTTTCTTATAAAGTTTTCCCAAGGTACAACCATTACAGCAATCTCCTCAGCCCTTGTGTCAATACGAACCATTTGCAGACATCAGAAATTGGCTCTGCTCAGTTTCAGAAAATCATGCATAACCACTATGAGTTTAGTGGAGAAATAAGACAGAATTTCAATTCCCAAACACTTTTGACAGAATCAAACATGCAGACCAGAATAGCATTCCAAAAGCTTGTTCTTGAGACTTAGGTTCCAGTATAATAATAATGCACAGCACTAAACATAGGTCAAATTGTGTATTTATATTAAATAATAAAAATGCTTATTTTTCTGTACTTTCTCTCTCCCTGTAGAGGACAAGGAATCTATATACTTTCCTTAAATCTGTGTTCAGCTCCCTTCTGCTTTTGTCTAGGAGGAGGTCTGCTGTTGAAGAGTTTATTTTCATTAGGGAGTTGAGTAGGTATATATACCTGGAGAGAGGAAAAGAGGGATTGATGATGGGGTTCAGATTTACCAATAAATGAGACCAAGTAGCAAAAAGGAAATTCTACCGTAATGCTTTTCTCAGCTCCCAAGTCTCCAGGATTAAAACCCTGTGATTCACTGCCTTCTCCCAAGCATGCAACATCAAGAATACCACAAGAGTTAGGATGAAGCTGACCAGAATGCTGGCTCCCAAAAAGATCTTCACTTTTTGCATTTCAGTCCTTTGTTGTTAACCAAAGTTGGCTAGAAGTTTTGGAGTCATGGTTACCCCTCTGCACAGCTGTTCTTTATTTTATTTTATTTTTTTTTTTATTACCACCATAGATTCAATCACAAGAGAAAAAGGAAGTTTATTATTTCAAATAGTTTCTTTAAATCTGAAAAACCGGGAAATAAGCCTGCAGTCATAAAAACATATAAATTCAATCATAGCACCTCAGTCAGGAAAAACATCAGGCCTCATGAGCCAAGCAGGCTTAGTCCCAGTCCCTGTTCAAACACCCCCACCAAACACTCCATCATAACTGCGATTTAAAGCCAAACCAAGCTCAGTCACTTATTTGTCCTGAGCACAGGAGTGGTGTTGGGCTGTGATGGGTTTCAACTGAGAGCAAAAATCCCTTCTCACATCTGAATCCCAGCAAGATGGCTGCAGAAGATCTCAGTTTTCAGACAGATGTTCTACTTAAAATTAAAAAAAGCAGGAAAATATTTTTGTTTCTAATAAAATTGCTTGATTTTAATAATAAAGCTCTATGCTTAGATTTTTCTCCAATAATATGAGAATGTCAGGGTAACTGACTTCCATTTCCCTGATATTAATGCTCCTAATTCTAATTTTCAGGTCAAAGCATTAAGAGTGAGAGCACACGGAGAGGAATGTCTCGTGTTTGCCTGTCTCCATCAGTCCTCACTGGAACACCATCATGTATCCAGGTGGAAACACATCATACATGTGTATGATAGAAACAGTGAAAAGTTA
The DNA here is from genome assembly GCF_963930625.1 of Muntiacus reevesi. Classification (NCBI taxonomy): domain Eukaryota; kingdom Metazoa; phylum Chordata; class Mammalia; order Artiodactyla; family Cervidae; genus Muntiacus; species Muntiacus reevesi. The sequence goes on along the minus strand of NC_089267.1, from coordinate 34,430,117 downwards.
AAACGGGTCTCAAAATCTCCTTCCACCATACAAGCTCTAAGTATGTCACATGCAGTGACCTTTTCGTACATTAGAACACAACACTGCTGGTTGAACCCAGATGAAGAGTCAGTCTTCTGTTGAAAGCTCAGTCCAAATAATCTGCTACTGAGACGACCAGAAGACAGTTATCAGCCCTTATTACTAATGGTTGAATTTGGGTAACTTAAATGGACATTTTATGAGATTCCAATGCAGTGAAATATAGGCATTTTTATTGTTGCAGTTGTTATACTTAAATAATCACAACAGTGAACTCTTCATTTCTCAGCTTCTTGTAAGCCAATCACAGGGCAATAGTTACAACTTCTTTAGACTATCTGCTTTAAGCACACAATCAAAAATAGAAAAGTTGCAGGGGAGAAAGAGGAATGTTTTATTACTACATTGGAGAGGGAAAAGCAGTCACATTTGACACATTAAAACTGCATCTTTCTTATGCAGCTGTCTTAGATATGAATATATATGTAGAGATATATATATATATATATATTTCCGTTTTATAAATAGATCTTAAATTGTCTTAAATTGCAGTTGTAAATTCTACCACTTTGAAAAAGCACTGCCTGGACCAACGTCTATGCACCAAAGGCCTGTACCACAAATAGTCCACTGGATTCCCCATGAATCATTTCAGGGCATTCCATTTAAGACACATCCCTGGGACTTCCCTGGTGGTTCAGGCTTTAGGGCTCCACACTTGCACTGCAGAGAATGCAGGTTCAATCCCCGGTGGGGGAATTAAGAACCTTCGAGCCGCATGATGCTGTAAAATAAAATAAAATACACATTTCTACTGGTGTGAGAAGCCAGTTGTGTCTAGTGACTCCTCACTGACCTCTAGGATGAATCTTCACCAGCTGATTGTTTCCAGAGAAAAAGTTCAAGTGAGAGTATCAAGTGGGAAAAAAAAAATGTAAAGGAAAATGTTAAGACCAGCCGGCCCAGGTCAGGGCCCTCTCTGTGGCATGTGCAAGGAGCCTGCAGAGAAATGTCTTGTTGCATCTTAGACCCAGAAGCAGCCTGTACATTTCCCCAGGATATAAAATCATCTGATTAATGTGGCCAGCTGCCCAGTCCCTTTGCTTTGCCATCCTGGGCCCATTGTTGCACCAAGGTGTCCCCACATTTCCCTCTACACGACATGTGAGCTCACAGGGCTGGCGTGACTTGTCATAACCCAGAGTAGAGAGTGTCAGAAAAGATAGCACTTATCAGGTGAGAGCAGCTGGATCCACTGAAAAAGTCCCTAGGAGAGATTTTTTTTAAAAAATCTGAGCATTTGCTCTCCCCACCCCCACTTTTAAGTTAATGAATTCTGCCTATTTGAAGTTCTGGAAAACATGAACAGAATGAGTTAAGTCAAAAGAAAGGTACCACCTTTTGTAAAAGAGTGGGAAATACCAGCCAAGACTGAAGGAATCTCTATTTGTTGAAAGACTGTGAGCCACTGACCTTTCTGGATTCTTGATCTATGCCCTCTTTTCTTTGTAATACCTAAACTCATTCTTTTTTTTTTTTTTTTTTTTGGTACACAATACTGTGTGATAGGCCATGCTGATATTCTTTCACACACCAAAGCTCCTCAAGCTGTCTCCAGAAACACATGTTGAGCAAGACAGTCCATGAGAAAGTTCTTATTATCTATTGTTCAGCCCAAAGTAACATCACGCAGGGAATTGACAATCAAAGGCCGTAAAGGAAAAGTGCCTACTGAAGAAGTGACTCCAAAACGCCAGTAAGATCTATTGAGCGAAAGGCATTTTCCTGAAAAGGTAATTCATTGAATGCATCTAGGAATTTGCAAACGTATTCTGAGTGGATCACAAAAGCTCTCCTAGGAACTCTCGTTACCTTCCAGTGCCCCCACCCCTCCTTCCTGGGGCAACTTCCCAGAAAAGTAACTCTTGGTGTTGATCTTGTGTCAGTTTCGTAATGACCCTAAGGGACTTGGCCACTGCTCTGCAGGCAGGCTGGTTGCCCTACTGTTCGGCGGGCAGGCCGCTCCTCCCCTACCCAGATCTGGAGCTCTGAGTTAATTGCAGGTTTACACTACTGCCCCTCCCCCTCCTCCAAAACAAATGACCTCGCTCGGATCTTCTTATTTCCTGCACCGAAGTGGGTTGCCCAGGAGCTTAGCTGCTGATTCCTTTGGAGTTGCCTAGCTGGCTTCTCATCCTTTTCTCTTGTGCGTTTGTTTTCTCAGAGTGAACACTTGTAGGGGCCCTGAGTCCACTGATTGAATGACAGCAAACTGGCCAAGGCATTCTCTCTTCTGTTCCTGGAGAGTTAGGAAGTCTGGGAATGGGTTTGGCAAGAAGGTCCCTCATACACTCAACCCTATTGCTTCTAGTGCTGCCCACTTCTTTCCAGTTACAAGTGCAAAAACCTGCATTTATTGCTCTCTGCGCAGCTTCAGAGTCTCCCACGTCTCCCAGGCCAGAGGGTATCTCCAGGAGCCTTGTTTCTGAAAGAGGGACCCAAAAGTTGTTGAAGAAGAGACCCAGGGATTCCGGGCCTAGGCTTCTCTTCCAATCGTCCCTGCTAGTTGAGTGGGCCTGCCAGCCCCTCCTCTGAGCTTCAGCTTCCTTCCTGCCAACGCCTCTGTTTATCTGGAGTACCAAGTTTCCACTGGGAAGCCTGAAAGAGTGACCAGGGGTTCCAGACTTTTTCTTTTTTTTTTCTAACTATCTCATCTTCTTGACCAGAAGTCTTCCCATCTCCTTTTCTCTAACGATGTCATCTTTTTTCCTTCTCAAAGATAGCTGGATGCTTGTTTGTTACTACTTTTCTGGGAATGTCTGACTGTGCCGCAGAGACACAGGTAGCAGAGCAGAAGGACTAGAGGAGTCGGTGTGGGACCTGGGCGCTACTGTCCCTCCAGCCATAACTCCCCCAAACATGCCCAAACGGCTTCCTTTCAGGCTTTTCACACTTACGGCGCCCATGGCAAGTCTTTAACTTGTAAGTGAAATGATCTTTAAAGAAAGAAAGAGCTTCACAAAATGGATTAAAGACCTAAATGTGAGACTGGACAGGACAAATCTCCTAGAGGAAAATATAGGCAGAACACTCTGACATAAATCATGGCAACATCTTTGTAGACCCATCTCACAGGAAATTGGAAATAAAAACAAAATTAAACAAATAGGACCTACTCAAACTCAAAAGTTTTTGCTCAGCAACGGAAACAATAAACAGAACAAAAGCACAGCCCACGGATTGGGAGGAAATATTTGCAAATGATGTGACCCATAAGCGATTAGCTTCCAAAATATACAAACAGCTCATGATGCTTAACATCATCAAAACAAATAACCCACTCAAAAAATGGGCAGCAGACCTAAATAGACATTTCTCCAAAGAAGACACACAGATGGCCAATGGGCACATAAAAAGATGTTCAACTTCACTAATTAATCAAGAAATGCAAATGAAAACTACAAAGAGATATCACCTCACACCAGCCAGAAAAACTATCATCAAAAAAATCCACAGACAATAAGGATGTGGAAAGGGTGTGGAGAGAAGGGAACCTTCCTACACTATTGGTGGGAATGTAAATTCTTACAGCCACCATGGAGAGCAGTATGGAGGTTCCTTAAAAAGCTAAGAGTAGAGCTACCATATGACCTTGCAATCCCACTCCTGGATATATATCTGGAGAATATCCGAAAGGATAGGTGCACCCCAATGTTTGGGCAGCACTGTTTACAATAGCCAAGACATGGAATCAACTTAATACTTAATGTCCATCGACAGAGGAATGGATAAAGAAGATGTGGTTCATGTATACAACGGAATATTATTCAGCCATTAAAAAGAATGAGATACTGCCAGCAGAAGTAACATAGACGGAACTAGAGAATGTCATACTGAGAGAAGTAAGTCATACAGAGAAGAATAAATAACTCATGAATTCACTTATATGTAAAATATAAAAATAAATGATACAAATAAACTTACAAATTGGAAAGAGACTCACAGACTTAGAAAATAACCTTATGGTTGCCAGAGGGAAGGGATAATGAGGGCATTTGGGATGATCATGTACACACTGCTATATTTAAAATGGATAGTCAACAAGGACATTTTGTATAGCACAGGGAACTCTGCTCAATGTTATGTAGCAGCCTGGATAGGAGTGGGGTTTGGGGGGAGAATGGATAATGTATATGTGTGGCTGAGTCCCTTTGCTGTTCAACTGAAAATGTCACAACATTTTCAATCAGCTATACCTCGATACAAAAGTTCAAAAACAAACAGAAAAGAAAAAAAAGAGTTTCAAAGGGTGAACTAAAGGAAAGAACAGCACACTAAACACTTAGCCTAAAATAGGAGGGAAAAAGCAGCCGGTCCAAAGTTATTTGATGGATATTCTGTATCCTACCTGTTGTAACTTTATTTTGCCCATGCCAAGTCTTAATTCAGCTTTCAATTTTGTCTTAAGAAGGTCTTTAGGGTTACAAATAATTTCTCTATCCAACTCCTGTGACCCTCTCTTAAGCATCTGAGAATTTAAACATCCCTCCAGAGAGAGGATATTGGGAATTCCCAGCCTGTGCTTTATATGACATCTAAATAATGACAGTAAATGAATGACAATATCTACAATATCCCATGTGAACTAGATTGGGCTTCCTCACAACATGGCAGCCTCAGGAAGGTAGGTTGCTTATACAGAAGTTGAAGGTAACATGAGCATGTATTCCAACCGTCAAGTTAGAAATATTGTGACTGCCTTTTTTTTAACTTGCCTTGGAACTTACATAGCATCACGAAAAGTCAGAAAAGCCAGTCCAGTTTTGGAGGGAGGAAACATAACCCCCGCCTCAAGATGGGACGAATGTAAAAGGATTTATGGACGTACTAAACAATATTGACTGACCCTCCCTTTTGTCTTGCAATTGAGTTTTCATCACCCTGATCTTCTCCAGTTCCTCTGACTGGTCTATCTTCAGGCGATTTCCATATTGAAAATGTTGGCAGGTGAGGTAGCTGGTCTCCACAGATGGCCCCTTAACAACCACTCCTGCCAGTACAGTGCTCCTGTTCAGTCCCTTCCCACACTGAGTCTGGACTGGCACTGTGGAGGAAGTGATCCCATGTGATGTCCAAGAAGCCTTGCTGCTTCTACTAGGGTCTTTTGAAACGCCCATTCAGGGGAAAGTCAGTCACCATGCAAGAAGTCTAATCTGAGACCACCATGCTGTGAGGAATCCTATGTGGTTCACATGGAGGAACTACATGAAGAGAACAAAATGCTTGGTGAGCCCCTAGAGATTTCAGCCCTCCCAGCCTGGATGGCAGACACGTAAGTGAGGAAGTCATCTTGGATGTCCAGCCTGGTTGAGCATTCAAATGACTCCAGCCCAGTCACTATCTGACTTGCAAACACACTTGAGACATCAAGCAAGAATTATCCAGCTGGGTCTAGACAATCCCCAGAATCTTGAGAGATAATAACAAATTGTTACTTTAAACCAATAATTGCGTGATGGCTTGATAGCAATAGAACACCAGGTTCTATCCATGCCGCCTCTGAATGTCTCCCCGGTCTGGTCCTCTTAGGCAGAACTTTGGCTTCAATATTTGCTAAGGCAAATCTTGCGGTCTGGTCAGAGCAAGGACTCCTACTTTTAGAGAAGTTGCTCTTGGATGTTACGCTAGACATGCTCACAAGGAACCATAAAATAAAGGTCAATACTTCCCTGGTGGCACAGGCAGTGAAGAATCTGCCTATAATGCAGGAGACCCGGGCTGGATCCCAGCGTTGGGAAGATCCCTTGGAGAAGAGAATGGATACTCAGTCCAGTATTCTTGCCTGGATAATTCTATAGACAGAGTAGCTTGGCAGCCTACAATCCATGGGGTTGCAAGGAGTTGGACATGACTAATCGACTGACACTTCCACTTTCACAGAGAAAAAGTACCATGAGAACTTGGGAAAAAGAGAGGATTAATCCAGCCTGAAACTGGTGGGTCTGAAGAGGAGGTGATACTGAATTGGATCTTGAATGCCAAGAAGGAATTGTGGCTTTGTTTTCTAGAAATAGGGAATTACTATGAGTTTCTGAGCAGAAAGGTGTGTGATAAAAAACTTATTTCAGGAAAACTAGTCTGAGAGCAGTGTATACATACAGTCAGTTGCCTTTGGGAGATACTAGGCAGGAATGGTCTGTGACGGTGAGGAGGCCAATAAAAAAGTCTTATGACCATCCGAGGAGAATGAGCTTGCACTTGGTGTGGTAGTAAGAAGAGGGTAAAACTAGTTTTAGGAGACATTCCAGAGGTTCATATGACCCTGAAACACTATATATTTCACACACGCATTATATGTGAAATAGTAAAATCATGATACCAATTCTCCCATCCATGAAAAAAATGAAAACAAATAATTCTAAAACTTTCACTTTTGAATAAATGTCATATTTAAAAGAAAGTACCTTTAAAAAAACAGTTTATGTTCTGGAAAGAAAGAGAAAGTAATTTATATCTGTAACTTTATGTGCCATCAGAGATTACTCTTTTGAACATTGCTAGAAAACATCTCTAATATATTCATATTGATTTACAATTTTTGTCACTTTTCCATCCCTTTGGAATGTTAGTAATGAAAGAAGCTGCAAAAAAGAAAAAAAAAGAAAGAAAAGTTCAGGGCAGCATCATTGTTAATTTTAAAACCCACATTGGCAGCTGGTGGCACAATGTGGTTGCTCCAAACATTTTTTAAAGTGTGAGCTCCCTCTAGTGGCCAAAATAGTCCTTATCACCTGATCAAATCTGTGCCACCATTGATATGTAACTAATTTTAATGGTAAAAAAGTTTAACTTCTAGAACTGAATTTGTACTTTCAAATATTTCTTTGCCATGTTCTGAATAGGCTTAATAATATTCACAGTAAGTTTAAACATCTACTATTATCGTTATGATTTGCAATTATCAGTTTTCAATAACGTGGTTATTGAGTTTCAGATCACACCAAAATGCAATTATCACCTAATTAATGCACAAGCTAATTTCCTATATATATTCCCAGGAAGTGGGGTCATCATTTGTTACTCTATTAAACGTCCTCATTGATGAACCTATATCCTCTTAGAACTGGTTCAGTTTGAAACGATTCCAGAAATATACATTTCCCAACCAAATCCCATCATTCCTTGCAGGGAGGGATCACTCAGTTGGATTCCATTGAATCACTTCTCCTACTGAGGGACAGAGTCAGACAAAAGCGGGATTTGGAGGACTGAGGGGAGTGAAACGAAAGACGAATACTGTCTACTGTGTCTGCTGTGTGTCAGGTGTTCGGTTTTATGCTTTACATTCACCATCTCATTTGAAGCCCTAGAGGGATGATATTTGGTTCCTCTACTATTTAACACAAATTTTCCAGACTCTTACAAGTCATAATAAGGCTTAGAAGAAAAGCACCCGTCATCTGTGCATCTCTGAGTTTAGGGTACACAGAGCCAGGTGGGGAGACCAATAGGATGCAGATGAGTGTCCTCACTACGCAGGCGGAAACCCAGGCACTGGGGAACCCCAGGAGGGGCTCTTCAGCTCAGCTGCAGAGGAGGAGGGTGGCAAGCAGCAGGGAGAGCTGCCTTGTGGAGCAGGGGATATGAGTGGAGTCTTGAAGGATGCTGGGGAGTTGGCCCGGCAGAGGGACAGTACGTGCAAAGGCCTGGAGTCAGAAGAGAACGTTAATGCAGGTTGGCTGACACTTAGGGAAGTGGTGAATGGTTAACATTCCATTTTCAAGAGACCAAGTCGACACTCAGAGAAGTTAACAAAGAATCCTGCCGAGATAAAAGTGAGGCCTCGGTGATCGCATAGCTGCGAGCTGTTCACCTCCACCTTATGTGTTGGGGGAACGTGACAGCCCTGATCAAGGTGATGCCGGGAGAAGCTGACGCCAACATAAGTAGTTATGAGGCCAGCTCTGCAAACACCTCCCTCTCGGAAGCTAACAACGGCTGGAGTTGTGTGTCTGAAGCAACAGTGTGGACACCAGAAGTGATGTGGTAGCCAGTTATGATGAACGCAATGCAGCTCGCTTTGGGAGGGAGCCTTGGGAATGGGCGGAGAGGGCTGTCTGTCGAAAGCTGTCTGTCCAGCCTTAGATCCTGACCTTAAAATCCATCCCAGCTGCCCCATCCCAGCACTATGACTGTGGAATTGCGTCTTCTAGCCCGCTGGGACCTGAAGTGAACAGGAAACACAGATGTTGTGTGTAGTCAAAGGTACTCTTGAAAATACCTTAAATTATCCAAAAAGTGATCCACAGAAGCATGGTTTTTAAATACAACCCAGTGCAGTGAATTTTACAAACCCCGCAGTGGGAGACCCGCAGAACTAAACTAGAAGCCTCTATGAGATGTCTGGGTGTTCAAACCAATCTTCCTTTAGAGACATCTGAACAGACCCCTTCCTCTCGATTTTCATAATGCTTATTCCTCTCACATAGTCTTTAAAGCTACTTTATTTTCTTCCACTTGTATTGAGGTATAATTTACACATAATAAAATTCACCCATTTTATATGTATAGTTGATGAATGTTGAAATTGTACAGTCTTATAGTCACCACCATAAGATACTAATATAAAAACATGTCTGTCATCCTGGAAATTTTCCTTGTGTCCTTCCTTTGAAGTCAGCCCCCTCCTCCAAACTCTGGCCAGAGACAACCTCTGGTCTTTTTATTGCTATAGTTTTGCCATTTCTAGAATTTTATATAAGTAGAATCATAGAATATGTAGTTGGAATAAAGGTGTTGAGGTTTATCCATGTTGTCTGTGTATCAGCAGTTTGTTCCTTTTTTGTACGTAGTGTTGATTGCTGCCCAGATTCACAGGACAAATTACAATAAAATTTCAAAGACTTCTCTGCAGTCGCTGAAAACACAAGGTATAATAGACCTCAATGGCCTTAACGAGGAGGACTGAGATGAATTTAGTTACTGGGCCATGCAACGCCTACCCCAAATGCTGTTAGAGTCACAGCTTGTAAGAGTCAGTGTGGATATAGATAACTGCTGGACACGACATCAGTAAGACATGTCGAAGCCATTCATCACTCTGAAGTTTTGTTAAATCTGTAAAGAAACGACACCTGTCTCACGACTGGTCGGGTATCTTGCTGTGCTCCTGTGAAGGCAGCTTCTGCTGACCTGAAAGAGCAGGTGAGAGAGGGGCAGTGCATCGTTTTTCCTCTTTCCCTTAGCAGCCTGGCTGCCAGGATCACCGCCTGGGTCATCTGAGGACTGACAGTGACATTGTTCTCCAGGAGGCGGGAGCACAGGTGGACGAGGCCACCGCCGGGACCGGGGACTTCCTTGGAATGAAGTGGATGGAGGTGAGCTAAGGAGGAACAGACTGAGGAGTGGGCCTAGGAGGAAGGGTGGGGTTTATTTGTGTAGAAAGCATGGACGGTAAAGTCATTATCAATGATTCTAAGAGACAGCCAGAGAGAAACTACTGCAATCAGACCACCCAGGACAGCCCAGGACCTACGTTGTGGAGGGTGCCCTCCGCATGAACAGTGCATTTGTCAGTGGGAAACTTCGTGCAAAGGTCCCAAAGCAATTCTTGAAAAGTACTATTTTATCTTGTGTTTAGAAAGATCTAGACAAGGATATTTGGCAATGACTGTAGTAGGTATAATGCAACCCACTTCGAGGCTTGGGTCTTAGCTCCCTGCAGTAGTGTTTCTCAAGAAAATGTGAGCAATTTTCTCTCTGCTTCAGTGTTTACAGTTATTACAGAAGTATGGATAATAATAACTTGCAGAGTATAGAACAGTGAAAGATGATCGTAAGTTGTATACTGCTGTAATTAAAAGCCCAAGATTGGTAAAAATCCCAGTTCTGTAGCTTCTTACCTTTAAGGTGATGATCAAGTCACTTAATCACTTTGTGCCTCAATCTCCTGATCTGAAAAATGGAAATAATAATGATGATAATAATATCGATCTCTATAATGCTGTGGAGAAGAAACAATGTAAGCATATGACATGCTTAGGTTGATGCTTGGCAATAGGAACCTTTCAATAAACTATAGTTGCTGTAATTATCATTGATGTTGCTATTATTATTGTTGTTGTTATAATGAGTCTAGCCTTATCTTCTACTTCTCATATTTCCTCTGTTAACAAATCCTTTAGTATAAAATCTAATCCCCTCCTTGACCCAGACCTTTTCATCTTGATTGAATATATGTACACCTGTTGGTCCTCAGTCTCATCATTATGCAATCCCAGACCAAGTGTATCCAAAGCAAGTAAGTTTACAGTAAATACATTTGTCATTTACATTATCAGATGGCATATTTTCCCCTGAGAATCCTAATATTAAAACATATAGCATTGCTAAAAGCATTAAATAAAATAAAGCTCAATATAGCTACACTAATCTGTGCTTTCTAAATTTACTGATAGAAGTGAAGAAAGTAGGCTGGCATTGTTCCATTTCTGTATCACACTAACCTAAATTCAACCAGTGTGTTTAGATAAAAATAATGTTCCCTCCAAGGGAGCTCCTGACTTTGCAGAGAAAAACACTTCTGTGAGGAACATTACTTACACAATGAGCACCTTGCTTCCTGGAGGAGAAACGCTGCAAGCACATCACCACCACATTCTCCAGAAGATCTCTGCTGCCCAGTCACCACCAAGGAGGGACAAACGGCACCAACAGCTTAGCACCACCAGGCACCTTCGTGGGGTCAGAAGTGGAAGGGTGCTTGTCCGATCAGTGCTGACCTCCTGTTGTGGCCAGGCTGATGAGATGGAGCGGCAGAGGGCAGGCGAGAAACCAGAACCACAGCTAACAGGTGGCTGGCCAAAGCTCCAGGGACAAAGTAACCACCCTAGAACTTCGAAGAAAATAACCACCTGGGAGGTTCTTCCCTAGAGAGATAGAGGGTTGTTAAATTTATCCAGATATTAGGGAAACTATAACTTTATTTGTCTCTTTTTCAGAAACAACAACCAAGAAGAAAAGCAGGGACTTCCCTGGTGGTCCAGTGGCTAAGCCTGCACTCCCAATGCAGGGGGCCCAGGTTGGATCCCTGGTCAGGGAACTAGATCCCACATGCCATAACTAAGAGTTCGAACGCGCAATAAAGATCAAAGATCTTGAGTGCTGCACCTAAGACCTGGCACAGCCAAATATTTAAAAAAAATTTTTTTTAAAGAAAGAAAAGCAGTGTTCTTAAGAAATATATTTTATCAATTATAACATTAGAAAACATACTGCTTTCCTAAATTTACATTTACTTTCTTCCTAACTTACTTCCTCATTCCATATGCAACCTTGTGGACTTAGGGTGGTGATTCCTCAGGGTCAACTGTACTCCTCCCTGTCTGTTCCCCCTGCTAGGTAGGAAGATATTTGAAGCCACATTTGTGTCTGCTTGATTTCTGGAGTGCAGAGGCCAGCATCACACACTTTGTAGGTAACTGAGGAGATTCTGATTGGATTAATGCTTCATAAAATGAAACCATCAGCTCTGGTTTAAAAAAACCATCATTCTTTTTTAAAGTTAATTTTTATTGGAGTATAGTTGGAGGAGGAAATGGCAACCCACTCTAGTATTCTTGCCTGGGAAATCCCATGGACAGAGAAGCCTGGCGGGCTGCAGTCCATTGGATTGCAAAGAGCTGGACATGACTGAGTGACTGAACGGCAGCGGCAAGGGTGTGGCTGCTTTACAATGTTCTCACTTTCTGCGGCACAGCCAAGTAGCCAGTCATGTGTCTCCGTATATCCCCTCCTTTTTTGTTATCATAACTCTCATTTCAATCCACTTACCTTTACACCAAGGTAAAGTTGTCAGAAATCTACGTAAAACTGGCAGAAACTAAATCTTACAATAAGCTAGAGTTAGCAATAACAGTCTCTACATGTATCCTGTGTTTTCAATCCCAGATCCCAGAGGATTTTAGAAAGAAATGTTACATTTTATTCTTTTTAGTGGAAAAATAAAAATCATGAAAAATGAATACAATTTCTGTGGTGGTTTAGTCGCTAAGTTGTGCCTGACTCTTGAGACCCCATGGACTGTAGCCCGCCAGGCTCCTCTGTCCATGGGATTCTCCAGGCAAGAATATTGGAGTGGGTCATTGTTTCCTTCTCCAAGTACAATTTATATAACAGTCAACAAGAAGTTAGTAAATAAATTATGGAAATTGATAAAATGGTATACTATGTAGTCATTAAAATTATGATAGGGCTCTTTATTTATTAACAATGTTATCCTTGGAAAAAATTTTTATTAAAAAAAGCAGTTTAAAGTATGTATGATAGAATACCTGTTTTGATAAAAATACATATGACTGTTAGTGGAAAAATATGTATGAATATAAATGGATTTTTATTTATGTTTATAAATAGGAAAATAATTTCCTTTCATGTTGGCAGAGGGGAGGGACACCTTTTAAGTGATATGTATATATATATTTGGCTGATCTGCATAGCTTGCAGGATCTTAGTTCCCCAACCAGGGTCCAACCTGTGCCTCCTGCACTGGGAGCATAGAGTCTTGACCACTGGTCCACCATGGAAGTCCCTAGATATTTGTTTCTATATTTTATATATTACTATATTTTCTGTTTTTAAAATAATGGAAAAGTATTACTTTATAGTCAAAAACACTAGTTTAAAAGAATATGTAGTGTCGCTCTTAAAGAAAATATTTTTAAATTACTCAAAATCTCATCACCTATAACTATGTAAATACTTTTTTTATAGCATTTGTATTGGTTAGTTAATGTTTTGTTACAAACTACTTCAAAACTTCGTGCCTTAAAATGCTAATTCTGAGTCTGTTGGGCTGCTTGATTGGCCAACGTTATGGGCTGAACCGTGTCCTCCAAAACTTCATAGTTTGAAATGCTAACCTCTAGTACCTCAGAATGTGACTGTATTTGGAGTCAGTGCCGTTAAAGAATAAATCAAGTTAAAATTAGGTCATCATGGCAGGCCCTATTCCAATTCCGTTGGTGGCCTAACAAGAAGAGATTTGGACATAGACATACATAGAGAACACCATGTCACCTTGAAGACTCATCTAAAAGGCCAGAAGAGAGGCCGGGAGAAACCAACCCTACCAGCCCCTGATTGCAGACTTCCAGCCCCTAGAACGGTGGGAAAATAAGTTTACGTTGTTTACACAGCCTGGTCTGCGGTACTTTGTTGTGACAGTCCTGAAAAGTAACATAGCAGATATGAGCTGGGCTCCAGGTACTAGGGAACTGGGAACTCTGCTCTGGGTTGTTTGACAAGTTGCCTGGGGCAACTCACTCTCTAAATTCCTACTTCTGGGACCTGTTGCTAGCTCAGGGCATGTCCTGCCCAGGGATGGGAGGAACACAGAGATAAAACAGAAAAATCTTTTGAGGCCTGGTCTTGGAGCTAGCAAACTACTGACTGCTTCTATTAACCAAAGCAATTCAAATGACTAAGCCCAGGGTAGAGAATGAACTCAATCTAAATAATTAGAGGCATGCCTGCTGTGGGACAGAATGGAAAAGAGATCCAGCAAAGTGTGAACAGGGAGGAAAGAAAGTAGGGGAGGCGCCACTAGGGCCAGTGATGTTACTATCTTAGATGTCCACACACATTTATATTGCAAGTCTTACACCACATGTGCTTAGTCGCTCAGTCGTGTCCGACGCTTTGCTACCCCATGGACTGTAGCCCGCCAGGCTCCCCTGTCCATGGGGATTCTCCAGGCAAGAATACTGGAGTGGGTTGCCATGCCCTCTCCCAGGGGATCTTCCCAACCCAGGGATTGGGATTGAACCGAAGTCTCCTGCGTTGCAGGCTGGTTCTTTACCGTCTGAGCCACCACGGAAGCCCTGACACCATATGCTTACTATATGCTATATATATCTAATTTTACTTATATTTAATCTTCTTCCACCTTTTTAATAGGATTGATAATTTGAAATTTCACTGGATGCAAAATATATCACATTAAATTTTTTTAATTTATAAAATTAAAAACATTAAGAATCAGTCAATAAAATTAACACATAAATAAACCAATATAAAAGTCAAATCCAAATGGAAAGCTAACAGCACAGTATAATTTTTCATACATTGGGAGTACTCAGTATACATTTGTTGAACAGAGTCTATATAAATTTATTTTGAATGTGAGAACTGTTGCAGAAACCACACTTTCAAAATATGAAAACTGTCATTTGCTGAAACAAAAATAACAAAACAAAAAAATACATGCAAAATACTGAGACAGTATTGACTGTAAAAGGTTACAATTTGGTATCCATCATCATCTTTCTAGTTAGAAACATGTGGGAGTATTTTATGGATTTAAAACTTTTTGATTCACTTGAATGGAAGGTTGGCTAAAAGTTAGTCATCTAAAAAAAAACTATGATTCTGTTTTTGCACTTCAAAAACACTTCTATGTTTATGTAAAAGGAATGCAAGAAAACATCAAGAATTTTGTTTTCTGAAGAGTGATAAACCTCATTTTCCTAAGAGGATCAAAAGATGAAAAATCTTTATTGAAGTTTCCTTCCTAAGAGAAAGTAAATCTTGGCTCCAAGTTCATTTTTCTAATCAGGAAGAATTTTTTTCTTAGGACAGCATTGAACTTGAGAAGTAGAAAAAAAAATTTTTCCAACAGTTAATTATTCTTATAATTTGGTTCTAAAAACATTACCATTATACATATTTTAAAAAAGATTTCAGTGTCTTATGTAATCAGTAATGCAGTCATTTAGAAAACATGTGGAAATTGCAGAGCTAAATAGCGGACATATATTTATTACATTTGGTACATGCCCATACTCCAGGGATAGCTAAATGTGTGTATAGTACTCCTTTGTCTCCTCTTAGAAACCCTTCCAGAGCTCTGTTATGAATTATATTGTGTAAATACGTCCACATTCAGTTTCGGGAGAGTTATTCCCAAGTCGGTTTCAAACTGAACACATGTTGCATCTGTTTTCTGTTTGTGAATACTCAATGCTTGGCACTTTAATTGGGATATTTTTCTTTGGAATGAAATAATTTCAAATATTTGCTTAATCAAAACATCAGTTTCCTTTTGCAGTTTCCATCCTGGATTGTTGGTAGGTTTCCCAGACCAGGTCTCCTGTGCGATGGAGAGGGACCCACCTCCCCTTGGTGGGGAGGGGAACAGAGGACAGAGCAGGCGACACCCAGACCACAGCTCGTCCACTCAGCACGTCTGTGCCTCTCCAGATCCCACCGGACCAGAGGGCTTGTCTTCAAGTACTCTGGAAGGGTTTAACTGTCTCATTTTCTTCTAATAATTTATCATATTTTTTTCTCTGAAAACTTTAATGGGTGCAGAAACATTTTCCCTTCCACTAAAGTTCTATGAAGCCAATGGAACCTCAGCTCTCTCCTCTGCCAGATTCAATCCAAAGTTTTCTGGGACCTTGATTTTGGGGGCATATGTGTTTAGGAGAAATTAACCTGGTGGCAGGGGAGAGTGTGGGTTGAAGCAGAAAGAGGATGGAGGGCAGTAAGGCGAACCAGGAGGCTTCTGTTCATAGGGAAGATGAAGTTACGGCGGTAAGACGAAAGAAAACAGCCCATGCTCCTGGGAAAACCACGGCCTTCAGAGTTTAAGAGGACAGGGCTTTGAATCAGAGCCCAATCACATACGAGCTCTGTGACCCCAAGCAAGATACCCAACCTCTCTAAACCTCGGTTTCTCTACTTAGAAAATGAATGTGAAATAACATATGTAATTCTCGTGAGGACTAAATTATAGTTTTTAAAATGCCTAGTATATAATGTTAATGTATGATTTTTAAATAGACACAAGTGAAAGCTATTATGAAGGAAGAAACAAAGGTCAATGGATTGAATATAGGAAATGGAAAGAGGAATATAGTCAAAGATCAGAAAGTGTCCAGCCAATTGACATACATTTCTCTAATTTACTGACCACAGGACATCTTTTTCCCCCCACAAAATAATTAATTAGCCAATGAATTGATTAATTATGGAATAATGACAGTAAATAACTTACCTTAAATTAGGTACTAATAGTGGCAGAGATAAGACTCCAATTTTGATCTTTTGCGTCCCTTCTTCCTTTTCTTTACCTTCTCTTTCTGAAAAAAGATTGATTTGAAAAATTATCAGATAGGGCAGAGTCAAGGAAATTACCCACACCTCCAGGAGCCTTGAACTGAGTCTGAGCAGACTGAACGGCGCTGACTGAGGCCACTCAGGGCACTCACCTGGCCT
Source organism: Muntiacus reevesi (assembly GCF_963930625.1). NCBI lineage: Eukaryota > Metazoa > Chordata > Mammalia > Artiodactyla > Cervidae > Muntiacus > Muntiacus reevesi. The sequence continues at coordinate 34,413,818 of NC_089267.1, read as the reverse complement.
GAGCTGGGCCGCTCCTTCCATTTCTCACATGTACGAGCTCTTTTCTGCCGCAGGACACTAGGCATGCTGCCTTCTCTGTCGGGAGTCTGTAATACCCAACTCCTCACTAGGACACTTCCTATTCTTTATTTATTTTTAAGTTCAATTTAATTTTCATTTTATACAGAAGTATAGTTGATTTACAAAGTTGTTTCTTCCTTTTTTCTTTTTTTTGACTGCTCTTCCTTGCAACACGCAGGCTGTGGTACGAGGGCTTAGTTGCCCTGCATCATGTGGCATCTTAGTTCCCTGGCTAGTGATCGAGCCTGCTTCCCCTGCCTTCGGAGGCAGGTTCTTCACCACTGGACCACCAGGTAAGTCCCTCCTAATCATTCTTTAGCTCCCAACTGAAAAGTTACTTTCTTAGATAGACGTTCCTGAGAACCTCTATCCCTTATTCTCCAATCTAACTCAATTTCCTCATATTCTTTATATGCCACACCTTTTTCTGTTGTATATAGCACTGACCACAATCATAACCACATAACTGTCTACTTGTTGGCTTATCTAATGCTGCCTCTTTCATGAAACTAGAAGGTAGATTAGATTAGATTTAGGGCCAGTACTGTGAGGGCTACAAGAAATATTTAGAAGAGAGCCTAACAGAAACATGTACATTTTTTTTTTTTTTGGAGGCAAAATTCACATAACATAGAATTGAGCATTTTAAAGCAAACAATTTCGCAGCATTTAGTGCATTTGCAATGTTGTACAACCGTCACTTCTATCTAGTTCTAGAACATTTTCATCACCTCCAAAAGGAAATTTCATACCCAGTAAGCACTATACACATAATACAGACTAATACATAACTATAATATATATATATATATATATATAAAACTAACACATACACACACACACGCATATATATATTTGTCTGTAGTTTTTTCTTGTATCTTCATCTGGCTTTGGTATCAGGGAAATACTAGCTTCAAAGAATGTGATAGTATGCTCCTTCCTCTTCTATTTTTTGGAAGAGTTTGAGAAGTATTGGCATTAATTCTTCTTTAAATGTTTGGTGGAATTTGCCAGTGAAGTCATCTGGTCCTGGACTTTTCTTTGTAGGGAGGTTGGGTTGTTGTTGTTGTTGTTGAACCAATTCAATCCCCTTTATTTGCTATATCTATTGAGACTTTCTAAGTCAGATTTGATCATTTGTGTATTTCTAGGAATTTCTCCATACCTTCTGGTTTACTAAATTGTTGGCATATGATTCTTCATAGTATTCTCTTATAATCCTCTTTATTTCTGTAAGTTTGTTACCAATGTCTGCACTTACATTGTTGATTTTAGTTATTTATGCCTTCTCTTTCTCTTAGTCAGCTGAGCTAAAACTGTCAGTTTTGTTAGCCTTTTCAAATTTGCTGAAATACATGAATCTAGAAATACAAATCTAACAAGCTCAATGCTCTCCAAGAATTATGAGCATGAGGATATCTATACCAAGACACAGTGGGTCTCACAGTTCAGCATTAAGTCTTTTACTTTCTCAGGTGTCACTTCAGGTCTTCTGTTTCTGAGCCCAGAGCCAGTCTGGTCCAGCTTTTGTAGAGGGCAAACCTCTTCTGTTGGGCTGGAGGACAGGGGTGCCTGTTGGGCTTCTCAGGCTAGGGATATCAAGCTGATCCTCTTGAAGACATCACAATCTTCCCATTTTCATTCTCATTCAGCTTTCAGTGATGCTTCCCATTCTAAGCCTTTCTGGAGTCCACTGCTTCCTGACTTTTATCCTTGTAGGAGTTGGTTCTGGTCACCACTTTCCCTAACTTTTCAAAATGATCATTTTTCTTTTTCTGCTGTGGTATCCACTTCCATTCTCCTTTTGGACATAGTTTTTGCTCCTTTTTATATATTATTGGGCTTTCCAGGTGGCGCTAGTGATAAGGAATCCGCATGCCAATGCAGGAGATATAAGAGATGTGGGTTCAATCCCTAAGGCAAGAAATTCCTTGGAGGAGGAAATGGCACCCTACTCCAGTATTCTTACTTGCTGAATCCCAAGGACAGAGGAGCCAGGCAGGCGACAGTCCATGGGGTTGCAGAGTGGGACATGATTGAGAATCTGAGAAGCAAAAACATATATTAGTGGTTTTAAGAAGGACCAGAGACAATCTCCTATATATTTAACCTTTATATCAATCTGAAATTAATATTATTTCCATTTAATAAATGAGGAAACGGAGGCTCAGAGCTTGGGAAACTTGTCCAAGGCCAGAAAAATAGTAAGTACTCATCTTTATACTAGCTTATATAGCTTTACTAAGCATTAAGTAATTATAGCTACTCCAATGTTACCTGGCTTCAGCAAGCTTCCAAAACAAGTTTTGTTACTACTCCATTACAAAGAATAGTTTGTGCCAGGGTCCTCTGGGAAGAAGATCAGGCCAGTTATGAGTTTATCTCCCCTCAGTTCCAAATAGATTCTTTATTGCCTGCACCACAATACTAGAGTTGATTTTTAAATACTTCTGCTTTGCCAGCTGGCACAATGCCAACCTGTCAATAAAAGGTCCTGGAGGAGGAGAGCTTCTCTGGTCCCACTGTGCTCTTCCCCACAGGTTCTCGCAGCGTGAATGGCTTCTCTGGCACCTGGCTCCTGCATCACCAGTCAATTCTCTGGCACTTGGACCCATCACACAATGGACAGCAGCATCTCCCTACCACCTTAGAAGGAGAATTTCTAGCAACTGTTGGAGGGTGGATTTCCAGCAAGTTCCATCCATGCAATCCCCAGTGACTTCTCTGTGAGCCAGAGAGCCATAGATGTGTCCTCTCCAGAATCTGGGTCTCAGTCTTGGGGCAGGTGGTGGGCTCATCTTGGGACACTCTCAGGGGCAATGGCCTCTCCTTATACCTGTTTTAACTTTTTTGTTTTCTTTAACAGTCTCCTTATTTTTCACTAGAGAATTCTTCATTACTCCAATCTCGTTAAAACAATTAATAATTAAATAAAACTTTTCATGTTCAAATTACATTGTGGCTTTCCTCTCATGATTAGACTCTGGCACAGGCAATCTTTGGTCTCTAACATTTTTTGGGGGGAGAGGGGCATAAATTGTGACTTTTAAAAAAAATTAGTTTGTGCTGGGTGTTCATTGCTGCACAGGCTTTTCTCTAGCTGAGGCAAGTGGGGGTTGCTCTCTAGCTACGGAGCTCGGGCTTCTGATCGAGGTGGCCCCTTTTGTCACGGAGCACAGGCTCGAGGGCGCGCAGGCCTCAGTAACCGGCACGTGGGCTCAGCAGTTGCATCTCCTGGGCTCTAGGTCACAGGCCCAATAGTTGAGGCGCACAGGCTTGCGCTCCGCAGCACATGGGATCTCCCCAGGTCAGGGATGGAACCCATGTCTCCTGCATTGGCAGGCGGATTCTCTACCACTGAGCCACCAGGGAAGCCCCTGTTTTTGTGACTTTTAAATTTTTCCAATAGCAACTTTTGGTATAGTGAGCTGATATAAAATTTAAAAAAATTAACCTCAATGGGTAAATGTTTAGGTATGAGGGAAAGACTGCTGTTAGAAAAGAATTGCTAGTAATTTATTATATTCAATAACCAATAAACATATTGCCTACCTGTTATTTAAAAAGACATACTGTTAATTTTGGACTTGAAAGATCTTTCAGCCAGAGATGGCAAAAGCATTTCATAGTTAATGCCATCTCTGGTTAACTGTAGTGGCTATCTGGGTTGAGGATTTTAAGGCCAGAAAACAAAGATCAACTTCTAATATCTACCCAAGTAAAAGAAGAGACATGATGGAAAAGCACGGTATTTGTCAGCTGTTACCTGACCAGTTTCACAGATTAGTAAACTGAGGCATAGTGATTTAAATGTCGAAGCCAAAGCAAAGTTCTTCAATAAATAACGTAAAGCTGGGGCTAACTCCACATTTGTGATTTCTAGTGCACTGTTCTTTACCTGCTGCTGCTCTAAGTGGTGACGGTGCTTTGAACAGGCCAAGTAAGAAGCACAAAAAAAGCTAGAGATGAGGCTATTCACCATTAAATAACTTTTAGGATCTGTGATGCATATCTGGGAGTTCAGATTTATTGCCCATCACATTTAGAAATAGATCGGAGATAAAATGAACTTAAGGTGTTTTCTAACTCTAGAAATATGATGGCATAGAGTCATTAAAGAAACCCCAATGCTTTACCATTTACTTAAAGATATCTCAGATGTTACCTTGAGATTTCCAAACAGATTTCCAAAATGTACTCACCATCTAAAGGAATAGCACAGAAATTGCACCTAAGCCTAGTACATGTAAACATTATACAACTAAATATGTCTAAAAATAATATATTTTTTCAAATTCACCAAAAAGAGATTTGCAATTGATTCATGGGGAAGAGGATAGCTAGTAATAGTTTGAACTTCAGATTGTAGAGAAAAATCTTTTCCTGGAAGATACTGTAGGTCCACATCAGGTGGACCCTACGAAAATTAGAATTCAGCCCATTTCAGACCACTTCTGAAAGGCTGATGAGATGTAGGTCTTGCCTTCTTGTACCTGGAAGGCTGTTACCTACCAAAGCAGCACACTAGGCTACCCTAACACCTCAGTCCCACCTAGAAGTCAACCAGAGGTGACCCATGTTTGAACTTTCTGGCTAGAATACAGAATAAGGAGATTTTTGAAGTGATCCTCACCTAGGGACACAGTAAAAAATGCAATTAAAAAAGGCAAAAGAAACACTTGTCTCTTAAGTCAAACAGTTTACTAGTTGCCAGAACACAGTGACCTTTTGTTGGTATTTATTTACTGAAAAACTTTACCTGCATATCAGGCAATTACCGTATAGGAAGGTCACCCTTGAAATATTGATTTCTGAAGAAACAAAAAAGATAACTAAGTTAAAGAATACATGAGAGAAGCCAGAAGCTTCTGATTTACCAATAGAACCAAAATTCATAACTTGAGAGATCAGTCTTAGATTTCAATCATTACTTTGTTGAACTCATTCTCAAACACATACCATTGGTTACAAGGTGGGCCTGGAAAAAAAAATTTACCAATCCAGAATTTTACTATTCATGTTATTTTAGAAATAAATGTACATGTACATATTTTATCAACATTTGGAGTAAACGTTCTTAAGTAAAGAGCAAATAACAACTTAATCAAGTATTCAGTTCTCCTTTATAATTTATTCCACCAGGATTAACTAACACCCTAATCATAACACTTCAAAGCTTCCTAATTTCAAAGATCAAAGAGGTTAGGTACTTAGTTTAGTAACAAATGCTGTGGAACTCCTTCACATGCAGTCCAATGTCCCTGCATATGAACTTCACTATACTGAACTACAACTCTTAGAATCAAATTTCAATTCTCCTTTTCCATTGTGTATCTTAATGATTCCATTCCCAACCAAAATAGAAAACTACTCTGGTTCTGATATTCATTTCCATTCTACTTTTGACTAGAAAAGTCACAAATAACATTTACTACCAGATACACTCTACTGTTTTATGGATGTAAAGCTCAGGAATTAGTATCATAATTGTTCTACCTAAAGAAAAATCCCAATCAGTAAACTACACTGTAGCTTAATTCAAATGGTATCGAGTCCAACACTGCATTCAAAAGAACTTGTTAAGGAGTGTTACTCAGCTTGTTCAATGGACCACCAAGCCACTACAGGAGAAAATGCACAAAAAAATAGAAAAAATAAAAATTAAACAATGGAACATCTGCCATCTTGTGGCAAGTTGGAGAAAATGCAGCAACTGTTGAGAAGCTTCTTTATATTGTAACCCTTCTGAGGATTATTTCTTCATATTAACACTGCTATTCACGTAAACAGACAGTGACAATTTAATAGTTTCATTTCTTCTATAATCCATTCACAACCATTTTGCTTGACAGATTACCGTCCAGTGAATTGCAGGGTCACTAAGATCCCCCTAAATTTACCAAATGTTAATAGATTCCTTGCTGAAACCAGTTCTCAAAAGATTGTTTCCCTATCCACCATGGCCTACTATTTGACTAGTAGGCATCAAACTCACACTCAAACACAAGGCTTAGAGCAATTCACTTGATGGCTAAACAACACTTCAAGATTTAAGACTTCCCTCACAATTCTGGTCCCATCTACCTCGGTTTACCTGACATAACAACAGGAGTAGTTAACAGCATTAACTGTATCAGCTCAATCTTCAACAACCTTAATGAGGTGAGGACTACTATTATTTTCCTCATTTTAAGTTAAGAAGCAATTAAGACACAGAGGTTAGTAACTTGCACAAGATTGTGAAGAAAAAAGGATCTTACACTATCAAAAGTTATTACTTGTGATAGCATACAAATTGAAGTTTTCACTTAAAACCTTGAAAATCCATGTCATTTATATAATACAATAAGAAATGTTATGAATCCCAGTATTAGGGAAGCTTCAGTACTAATTTTACTGAAGCCACATCAGAAGATGAAGGTAAATTACTCCACTCTAAGAACTTCAAAGCATCTCCTATTGACAGAATGCTGGTAGCATTGTTATTATATTAACTACCTTATAGTACCCGTGGAATTTGGAAGCTTTCATCCATGCCAAAAGGAAATGAGAAAAATTGAGAATACAGCAGTATCTTCCCTCAGTAAAGAGCTTCTCCACCCCCCAACCTCCCTGCCAAGTTGAGGTCTGTTTTAAAGTGCCATTTTAAAAACTGAAATGATAGTGATTACCCCTATCAGGACCATGATTCTCCCAGAAGACTTTGTTAGGACTTTTAGCCACAAGGCAAATCTTCCATTTCCAGGAAGAAATGAAACTAAGATAGTCACTATTGTCCCAGAAACACTGAACTGCATGAATCTACAAGTCATCACAAAAGATAATTTGAAGAAAAGGAAATGAAAGCTATAAGGATGTGTAAAATTTCCACCCCTCTGACCAGATTGTTTACATTTTTAATTAAAAATTTAAAAAATACACATTAAAAGAATTGAATAAAAATTGATTACCTCAATAGATGCAGAAAATGCCTTTGATAAAATTAATCATCCAGCTAATCGGACTCTTCTTGTGGAAAGCATACAACTTTTTATCCATTTGATTGCCCATTATCCCAATACCACACAAGGAATAATCTCTTGCCTTCATCAATCTGAATTATTTTTTTAATCTAATATTGTTCCAAATGTATTAGGGTATTTATCTTGACATTTTATGATCTTTTTCACCATATGCCAGAACCATAGCTTCTTTATTTATACTTTTATTTATAAGAATTTTTGTTACTGCTCTTGTAAATGACAAATCTGGCTGTGTTTTTGTATATTACAGTTGCTATTTTCTCTGTATTAATGTTGTACCAAGTTACCTTGCTGAAATGTCATGTTTCATATTATTCTCTCGAGGCTTTAGATTTATATAGACGCTTCTATTTGTAAATAGTAAAACAAAACCTAATGTAACCAAGGAGGCTCACTACACTATTGAAACGAATTTTTGGCATGACCTTAATACAGAGCAGTTAAAATGAGTTGTACTTGTTCAACAGGGTTAATCAAAATGTAAAGAAGCAAGTTACGTAAGTACATGTGCAATACCATTGTGTTTCACGAACACTAAATGTTATGCAACTATTTCATAAATGAAGAACTGAATTCCATAATTCCTAAAATCACAAGGGTTTGAATGCTGACTGATATGCAGCAAGAATGAAAATAGGCATAATGTACGGTTACTTCTGAAGAGTCGTAAGGGAATCAAATGACAGACTGGATAAAGAGGGCTTCGACCTCTTCTGTATAAATTTATTTAAAGAAAAACAGAGTTGAAACCAACATGGCAAAAGTGAAATATCTGTTAAATACAGGTGAGAGAATGGCTGCTCATTACAAAAGTCCAGGTGCTTTTGTAAATGCTGAAGTATTTATTAACAGGAGCTTTTAGAGAAATATTTTTGATTGATCTACTGTCCAAATTTTTACCTCAAAATAATCAATTTGGCCCAGCAAAAAGATTTCATTGATTTTGGCAAGTTTCTAAAATTTTTAGCTTTCTCCTTTGCATATCTTAGTAGCAGAAATTACCCCGTTTGTCTGCTTCCTACCACTAAAGTATAAGCTGGGGAGCAGACATTTTCCCATTATGTTCAGTTGCATGCTCAAAGTCTTCAAGTGGGGAGACACTCAATAAATTAATGATAAATGACTTTTAAGTGTTTGTTTCTTTCGTTTGGAAGCCTGGGTGTAATAGTGGAACCTGGGTACCATGTATATGCAGTATAAGAACCAGGTTTTGTCTAAACAGCAGGTTTTATTTTAGCCTTGACATAAACACAGGAAAGTTTTGTTCAAACACACCATACAATTCTTTGTCTACTTGGTATATAGTAGGGGTTGGCAAAAGAGTCCCACAGAGCTCAGTATGGAAACTACAGTTCTGATTATAGATTTCTTCTTTCAACTCAGAATCTCGATTACCAGTTTTTGGGAATCTTTGGTTCAGCTCAAAGCTAATTCCTATATCTCAACTGCATAGCTTGTATCATTAATCTAAGAGATAAATTATGATTATGAGATATTAATCTTCACCAATATTGGCTGGTTAACCTATAGAGGACAAGATGAAAGAACTCCTATTAGAGTAAGAAATAATAATTACTGTAAACACAGTAGTTTCCTGAAGAAACAGTTTATGGATGTCTGAAGTTGTAATCCGTATCTTTCACCTTTAGGGTATTCTATTTTTCTACAGAAACGGTCACGTTACTAGCCTGTGAAATTAGACTCCATGTTGTAATAAAGAGACAAAAGACAATCGAAGTACAATTTTTTAATAAAGATAATTACAAAAGATGGAAAAATCAGCTCAGAAAGGCCAATTACTTCTTTAATAGATCAGTTTTTTGACATAATAACACATCAATTTTAAATACTATCACGTAAAGCATGGTGGAGAAAAGAAATTTTGCTTCATAATTAGAAAACTCACAATAAAACTTGCCAAGAAAAACAAAACAAAAAAAAGCCATTTTGAAAATAAATACAGTCCATGCCAAAGTAGTATAAAATGAAGCCAGAAGTCTTCAAAAAGAAAAAACATTTTTCTTCCCAATATTTGCTCACTTTTTTATGGTTTCTCAAAGTGGTGAGACTCAAATTCAAGGATTGCTGAGCTGTTCTGATTTGGCTCTGTTAAAAGAGGCAATATGAAATATTAAAAACTGTACAATCTCAGTTTAAATGCAATGACCGATAGATCAGTCCTACGGTTCCCGTCAAGAAACATGTAAGCTGGTAGTGCCTTGAGTTTTTGGAGCACTCACTGCCTTGACCTTTTGAGTGGTTTTACAACCTATTCCAAGTCATTCTATGAAGGCTAACACAAAATTATGTGTGGCCAAGCATCTACATGCTTTCTGACAATACAAAGCTCAATTATGGTCTTTTAAAAAATTATGTTATATTAGCCCAGTGATTCTTAAATTTACCTGTCTTACAACACCAAAAAATCATGTATATAGAAATAAGAGCACCATGAAAGATGATGAGTGTCTATATAAAAGTTAATAGCAAAACAAGGCTTAGATAAATTATGTTCAAGAATATAAACTGATCTTTTTTAATACATTCAGTTACAACACTATTACTAGCTTTTGTAATTTTTTAAGGCATGCTACATAAATGAAAAATGAGCAAGTAAATGAAATATAAGCTAACGGTTAAGATACATATATATTGCCTTACATACCATACAAAAATTCAGAGCATCTCATAACAACCTACTGATGATATTCCAGGTTCAGTTTAGTACTTCTCAAAGAATATATGTATACTCACCCCAACCGCAGTAAACATGCTCGTTATTTTTACAGCATATAAAAATTACTAGAAAAAGAATACAGCTTACCCTTTGGTATCTGTTTTTTCACCACTATTATCCTTGGATTTATCTTCCTCCTTAACATCTAAAAACAAAAATTGGGAAGAGATTAACACCTATTTTGAAATATAAAATGTATATATTTTATTTTAAAACATATCCTACTTAAAATATAAAAAACTATATACAATATTATTGTTCATGAAATCAACAACTAACTAAGCTTCTGAAGATGTACTAAACAGAGGTTCAAGGTGTCAATGCAACATCACAGTCCTGCCTTTGGGGACTCTCCCCTGTGGGATCACAGCATTACAGGCAGGATATGCACCATGAACAAGTTCAGCCAACAGACATGCGCGTAACACCATGGTAGATCAGGAAAGGCTATGACAAGTGACCTTTGAAAGGCATTCTGAAAAACAAATCTCTTTTGAGTGGGAAAAGGGAAGAAGTATCTTGAACAGATGGAAAACTCAAAAGGACTTTGAGGCAAAAAGGAATTAGGTTGGAAGGAAAAACTGCAAGATCAATTTGGCTGGAGTTTTGTGACAAGGGGACAGAATCAGAGGAGGTCAGAGACAAAACAGAAGCTAAATTCTATTGCTTATATAACCAATTGTTTTTTTTCTTTTTTAATAATGGTTAGGCTAGTACCCTTCTTTTCTAAACTTTTTATTTTGTATTGGGGTATAGCTGATTAACAATGTGACAGTTTCAGATGAACTGTGAAGGGACTCAGCCATAGATATACACAGCCATTCGATTTTAAACCTTCACTATGTAAGTATCAGAACTTTACCATTTTAATAAAAATTAAGAAAATAGTAAGAGTAACACTATCCACTCAAGATCATTGAAACAAATTAGCCAAAATGTGCTAAATTTTTTCTTTAGATAAGCCAATGAACCAAAGTTGTGAGGCACTGATTGTAATACAAACATATAGCAACATGTTTATTATGACATTTGTTTTGGCTTCTGGCTTAATTTTAGATATATAAACAAAAGTGCCAAGTGGGGTCTGGGGAGGGATGAAGAGCAAAAAAATATTCCTAACTTCGGGTTCTGAACTACAGACTTTTAAGAATGCAAGATACTATAAGAAGAATTTCATTATTAAACTAAAAAATTTAAGTATCAATTATTATCAGCAACAGAGTATTTAGGAACTAAATACTGTGAGATTAATCCACCACCAGGCCATTAAAGCCAGATCAAAAGGCACTCTCATTTTCAGCTAAAACAGCAATGAAAGATAAGCACTCCAGTGCACCCACTTTCCCATTTGGAAGAAAAAGCATAGAAAGATAAAAATTTAAAAAGCAAGGATAAATGCCAGAAAGGAAGACAAACAAACAAACAAAAAATCCAGAAAAGACAAACTGACAGAGAAAAGTACTAGAAAAATCCTACAGCTAAAGTTAAGTCCTTCTTACCTCAATCATAGCTGGAATTTCTGGATGTCAATCAGTACACAAGAGCAGACTGGAGCCATCATTGGGAAGTTAAAATTATAAAATGACAGACAGAGAACAGTAGCCTATAGTGGAGTCAATCCACAAACAAAACAGAACTAGATGTGCAGACATGCTACAGATTCCTAACTCTCTAGTAAGTAAAAAAAGAACACGAGGGCCAGCTTACTCACGTAACCTCAATATGATAGAGAAAAGATGTTGGCCCAGTGCCTCTGAATCTGTTTTCCACATGCCACAGGGTCAAAATTAACAGGTCAACTAAAGCCTGTGCTCATCACCGTTACCTGCATATAGGTAGCAGGTATCCAGCAGGAAATGCACCAAGTACAAGAATTCAAGTATTTAAGATACTGCATTCTCTAGCCAAGAGCAGTTCAATCTAGCAGGGAGATATGTAAAGTTCCTAATGAGGTGCTATAATATAATGTGTTAATAAAATGACTGAGGTATGTGTAAGTGCTCTGGAAACTCAGATAAAAGAAAACACATTCTGAAAGCAAATTCAATGCCCTAAATCATCTATTTTCTCAACAGACAAATTGACACATTTGTCTCAACAGACGAGACACATTTTTAAAGTTAAGACATCAGAAAGTATTATCTCCTCCTAACCCAGCTCTCAAATCCCTTCCCATCTTTCCACAGCTTTTATGTTTCTTTTAAATAATAACAAAGTCTGTTCTCTGAGCCTTTTCAAAATGGTGAAACTGGTCTAAGGTTATATAATGTTAGTCTTCTTTTAAGTTTTATTCTCATCAAATAAACGTACAGGCAGTTACAAATTAGCTTAGAATTTCAGCTATGCTCATGGGCTACATATGGGTCTATAACCACTTTGTTCTCTCTCTTACTCAATCTAGATCACAGTGGACTGTTCAATATTTTAAGCTTATTTTGCCAAGAAGAGATAGGTTCCTGTATTATAAAAGCAAATGTGACTAATAACATTTAGAGAGCTTTAATTAAAAGTTTACTTACATGAGGGAAAAAAAAGTCACCTATTTATTTATTTAGCACACTCACCTATTTCCGATACTTGTGTAAGTATTTCAGGATCTTATAAAAATTACCTTGTTGCTCACTTTCAAAAACTTACAATTAAAACATCTATCAAAAAATAAATCTGACCTGCTTTTTTGTCCTCCGTTTCCTTCTTGTCTTCTTCGATTCTCGCTTTTTTTGCTCCTTTCTTATGATCAGCCACATTTCTACGACCACCTTCTCCTTCATCCTCAGAATCTGAGAACTCTTCATCACAAGCTATTCGTTTGTCTGATGCTCGAACTGACACATTAAAACATTTTTAATAAAATTTTGACAAAGGCAGTCACAGGTTTTACAAATGTTAAGTGCACTGCTCTATAGAAGAACTAGCCAGTCATATTTAAAAGTAAGGATAACAGATTTTAAGATTGTAACTGAATGCATGGCTTGCTAAACATTAAAAATTTAGCTTTAATCTAGGAAGAAATAATTCATAGGAATATGAAGAACATTAGAGGTTCTCATTAAAAAAAAAAAACAACTTTGGAGGAAAAAAATATTGCTTTCATGATAGGAAGTAGGAGTGATATCTTTAAATAAAAAGTAACCTTTTATTTCAGAGCTGAGAGGGGAAGAAGAGAAAATAAGAAATATCATTTACGCCAATTATGTTAGAATGTCTATACCATAATAGCATACTATTAGGCTAAAAGCCTACAAATCATATTAAGTGGAATTAGATTGTAGAATCAAACAGAAGGTGCTTAATGTTATTCAACTCACTCTACACATAAGTGGGTAATTTGTAGAAACTGAAATTGCTGACACTCAAATCAGGCTCTGAGACAAAGGAAATTAAATCTACATAAGATTAAAAAATTGATGAAAACAAAGACAGTGATAACAGTGTACTCATGAAAATAGGTGAGGTCCTTGGGCAACCAAAACCTCCAGTCTGTAGTGTTCTTTTAATAAAGCAGAAAAATGTAACAGAATACACATCAAAGGACTATCTTACTAGAAATTCTCTTATCTGGATCTTCTCCATCTTCATCTCCACTATCTTCATGAACTGCATCTTCTGGAATAGCTTGCATCTGGACACCAGGTGCATGGGGCAACATGCGTAAATTTTCAAATAAACGCTGTCTAAATTACAACATGCACAGTTATTAGAAAAAAATGTTTTCTTTCAAGTTCTTAAAAGTTGCATCTTTTATCTAGCTTAACCTAAGAATTAAAATAGTAACATTTACTGGGTACTGATACTTCACCTGTTATTAACCCGTTTAATTCTCAAAATTTACAAAGTAGATACTAAATTTCATCCCCCATTTCAAGGATGAGGAAATATAAGCACAAAGGCAAATTAACTTGTCAACTGTCATGGAGCTAGTGTGTGCTAAGAGAGGGCACAATCCCAGGCCTGTGTGCTAACAAGGTCTCTCCAAACTCTGTTTCTTAGAGAAAGGTCTATCAAATGTTTCAGTAAAAATAAATTTCACTTTCACGTAAAGCAAGAAAATATACAACTTATAATGTCCTTTTCAACAAAATAATCCATTTTAACTAAGAGAAAATGGAAATATTTTTGAGCTATAAATACTATTATACATTTTCCATTATTTTATAAAATTAAAGAAGCCAAGTCTTAAGGTTTCAAATACTTTTGACAAAAGGGAATACCTTATGTATAAAGTTAAACTGACCTACTGCACATGACCTTCTAAAAGCTTCAAAAGTTACATTAATAATGTTAATCAAATCAAGTTGATGATGTCTTACTTTATCTTTTCCATATATTCTGGAGTGTTCTGGTTTGTCATGTTTGAAGGACTAATATGCAGTTTGAAGTCCGGTCCAAAATACTCAAAATAATCATTATATGGCAATTCTATTAAAAATAATGAAATAAAGTTACATATTAAAAGCTCAATCCATACATAAAATCCAGACTCAAGTTGTAAAATATTTCCAGAGAAAATATTTAAGAGTGAATACAAAATTAATTTAGTGACTGCTCTCCTATTTACATAGTTTTGGAATCAATTCTAATGACCTAACCATCTTTTTCTACAGACAGTTCATCCAATAAAGACATCATAATAAGAACACTTACCGTTGGGAATCTCACAGTCAAGGGCAACTGCAGTCTCATATGTCCAACACCGAGCAACGTTGCGGATTGTGTATCCACCGCCCCCAAGCATCAGTAATGGTAAATTGAAAGTTTTCACAACTTCTACACATTTAGCATGACCTAAGACAAAGAAGATTTGGGTAATATATTTACACACTGTAACAGCTGGAAAAGAAAAATTTAAAAAGATAACAAAATTTTACTCAACCAAAATGACTTTTCTAAATATTTAAAAAACAAATAATAAGTAAAAATTTAAACAAAATTTCTAGTCTAAAACTTTTATCAAACATCTTTTATACAATATACAAAACTCATTAAGACATAACTAACTATGTTAACAAGCGTCCTTGATGGAAAAGTCAAATATACAACTATATTAAGATTAAAATATAAATATAATACATTTTTATTAATGTGATATGAAGATACTATGTTCTTATAAGGTTACCTGGGGGGGAAAATAAGTGAGGTTGCAATGAAACATTAAGTAAAACCTAATAGAAACTGATGTTTTGCTACCACTTTCCTCCACAGACATGAACAAAAAAATTATGTAAGACTATACAGGTTTAATTATAGGTTATTTTAGATAGTGGTATTATGGGCACTTTTCTTTTTTTAAAAATAAAATCTGGTAGTTTATTAAAAAATGGAGCATACTGAACAACAAACTATCTTACATCTTTAAGGAAGAAAAAACACTAAATTTGAAAAGACATCACCCACTGAATTTGGACACAACACCTCTACTCAATTAAGAGAAACATTTGTACAGTCCAGGTTTTTATTTTTACACCCTTCAGGCCATGAATTCATAGGGAATGGGCTCCAACAGTTCAGGTTCCTTTCCACTGGTCCTCACAAAGTATGCTTCCCTGGGTGGAGCAGACTGGCGCTTCAGCTAAACCCAAGCCCCTTTCATTTTGGCTTTCTTCTTTTTCTGATCATTTTCCTTCACACATTTTAGGAAGCTATCTCGGCTCTTAAGAGTGCTTAATATGCTCGATATGCACATTAATTCTCTAAGAATCTTGCCCTTGTTTGTTTACACTGATGCCAACAGCATGCTGGGTAACCCTGTAGACTCTCCCAGTTTTGCCATGATAACATTTGTGGGGCATTACTTTTTGAACAGTACCCATTCCCTTGATATCTACAATATCACCCTTCTTGTAGATTCGCATGTATGTGGCCAAGGGAACAACTCCATGTTTTCTAAAAGGCCTAGAGAACATGTGGCGGGTGCCCCTCCTCTTTCCCTTTGTGTTGGTCATTTTGGCGAATTACTGGAAGATGGTGGTTCCGGCCGAAAAAAAGCCACTTTTCTTATCTAAAATTATTACTATTAAAAAACACCTTTAACAAATTTCTTTGTATAGAAATTTAAATATAAAGTAAACCTAACATAAAAACAAAATATTTCCTTTAGATGTCATAATTCAATAGTCAATTACGAGTCACTAGTAATTTCTTATATTATCATCACTCAGGAACATAAGTCAACCTTTAAAGCAAGAACAAAATCCTTCAATTACAGAAGAAACTGATACATGTTGAATATTTGGAAAAATCAAAATAAGTACAAATAGAAAAACTACCTAAAATTCTATCATCTGAAGATGATGCTGTTGTATTCAGTTGCTAAGTCATGTCCTACTCTTTGCAACTTCATGGACTGTAGCTCACCAGGTTCCCTGTCCATGGGATTTCCAAGGCAAGAACACTGGAGTGGGTTGCCCTTTCCTACTCCAGGGAATCTTCCCAGTTTAAGGATCGAATCCATGAGTCTCCTGCATTGACAGGCAGATTCTTTACCACTGAACTACCAGTGAAGTCTCATCATCCAAAGACAGTTTTTTTAATATTCCCTTCCAATTCTTTCTAATTTTTAAAAGCTTAATGTTTTCTTCATGTAACTATACTGTGGGCATTTTCATGAAGTATTCTTCAACAGTCACATTATATGATCCACAATCCAATTTTTATTACTGCAATTATAAAAATGCATGCTTCTTATAATAGGGGAAAGCCATTTGGGTATTTTTAAAGATGAAACAAACAAAAAATTAACTTAAAGACTTCTAAGTAAAGAAAGCTGGCTAAAAAAGGACATTTCCTTTTCTTTCATCTCAAAGCCTGACAAAAATGATTATAAAGGGATTTTTTTAAAAGCTAAAACTTATAAAAATGAAGAATGGAGAACACACAATGGTAATAATATAAACGAAGATAGAAAGGAGACGGACAAGAGGTAAACTGACTTTAGCAGACCTGAGAAATCTGAATTGAAGCTGGCACTGGAAAAAGCTTGGAATCAAGTTTAAGCTTTGGGACTGCAAATACCTTTATATGCTTTGTACAACTTACATTCTATCAGTCAGTTGAAATATAATGTAGATTTATAGTAAGAGTAAATGTTGTATTACCTTGTAGTTACGAAAGCTATTACTTTTACATACAAAGGCATTAAGAACTTTCAAAAAGTTAAGGCAAGAAAATTGACAAATTAATGCACATTTTGAGTATATTAGATAGATTTTAATAAGATCATATCCATTTTTGAAGAAACAGATAATTTCAAATCATTCAACCTAACATAAGCAGAGTAGATTGATTATATCATAATTCTAAGGCTGCCTGGCACAGGAGCTATCCTAACATTAAATAAAATAGTCTTTAAAATCTAAATTTAGTTATTAATTTCCATTTAAGCCAACAGTAGTAGTGGAAAAAGTTCTACCTCAGAATTCTTCACCTTTTATGAGAGAATTCAAGCAGAACATGAACTTATTACCTAAAAGTTCACAAGGAAAACAACTCCAAAATCCTGTACAATATCCATGATTAATCACTATTAACCTACATACCATAAATTTTAAGAACTTTTAAAATATATTTTCAGATTTACTCTTACACCCTAGCAGCTCATTCCATAATGGTGATCTTTACTTTGGTCTGGGCCTCTATCACATTGATTTTAACACTTAAAAGCAAAGAACAGCTCACCATTCTAACAGATCTACAAGGAAATTCACCCAAACAGGAACAGGTCAGAAGGCTGTTCTTCAAGAAGGTAAAACTGATAGAACACCTGATCCACCTTCATTTATTAATGAGTAAGGAGAAAACTAAGGAAATGACAAAATTGCACAGAAAAACAAGTTATGCAAAAGGAAAACTGAGTAAGTTGAACCATGCTTTCATGTTTTTGATGATGCCACAAACAATGACTACCATAACTAAAATTGTGGTCTAGATTTAAACTGCAAAAATGGGATACTGCAAGGGTAAATGCATGTGTTAGGGACAAAGTGGTGACTCCCTTCTCTTTCACAATGGAAAGTGAATATACAAGGTTAAAATTAAGTTAAAAATAAGAACACAGCTTGCAGAATTCCCTGCTGGTCCAGGGGTTAGAACTCTTAGGCTTGGACTGCTGAGGGCCTGAGTTCAATCCCTGGTTGGGGAACTAAGATCCCACAAGCTGCACGGCATGGCCAAAAAAAATTTGAAAAGCTTGCATATTGTCTTAAGAAAGGTAAGCACCAAAAGAATCAACCAAAAATGTTGAAAATTATGCTAAGTGTAATATGTGGAATCTAGAAAACAAATGAACAAATATAAACAAACAGAAATAGTTATAGAAAACAAATAAGAGTTGCCAGAGGGAGAGAAACAGATGAAGGAGATTAAAAGGTACAATATAAATGAGACACAGGTATGAAATATATAGTGTTGGGAATACAGTCAATAGCAAAATAATATCTTTGCATGATGATTGATGACAACTAGACTTATCATGGTTATCATTTGGAAATGTACAGACTATCAAATTACAATGCTGCGGACCAGAAACTAACTACTATTAATGGTGCAGGTCAATTATACTTCAAAAACAAACAAGAAACAAACTGACAGAAAAAGAGATCAGATTTGTGATTACCAGAGGTGGGGAGGGGATTAGATAATCAAAAGACACAAACTTCTAACTAAAAGATAAATAAGTATTAGGAATAAAATGTACAACATGATGCAGATAATTAACACTGTTGTATGTTATAAATGAAAGCTGTTAAAAACAGTAATTCTGAGAGTTCTCATCATACAGAAAAATATACACATTTTCAATCTATTTCTTTAATGTTTTAACTACAGGAGATGATGAGTGTTCACTAAACCTTCTGTGTTAATTAATCATTTCAGGATGCTGAAATCATGCACTTGAAGTCAAATTATACTGTGCATCTCAAGCTTACACACAGCTGCAGGTCAACTACATCTTAATAAAACCAGAATAAATAAATAAACAAATATAAGTTTAAAAAAAAGAAGAAAACCACTGCCTTGGATGGGACAGCAACAAGTCTTATAAAACTGCTCACGTAAAAATGTATATATAAATTTGACAAAATAAAAGACCTAATTACTGAAAATAGATTAACTGTAATTACATAAATCAATTCAAAATACATACATACATATACCAAAAACCCACAAAAAATATAAAACACACATGGTTCTGTGTTAAGTAGCAGGTAAACAATGACAATTTTTATGGGAAGTTCTTAGGAAGAAAAAAACTTTTTTTCTAGAGTATCACCCTTCAAATTGCTTACCTTTAACTGTCAGATTGAAGCAACCGAGTCTATCGCCAGACAGTGAGTCTGCACCGCACTGCAGCACCACAGCACTAGGCTGATACATCTCCATCACTTTTGAAATAATCTATGTGCAAGGTAACAAATGTTAGTATCGCTAAAAAACATTTCAGAATTCCTTTTCATTTGTAAAAATAATAATACTTACAGGCTTAAATATCTGGCCATATGATTCATCATCTATACCATCTCTCATTGGAAAATTGACAGCATAGTATTTGCCTTTTCCTGCACCAATATCCTAAAATACATAGTGTAAGTAGATCTTAGAGAATGTATCATAATAAAAAGTTTGACATTTAATTATTAAAATATTTTAAAAAGATTAAAAGAGTAGGTAACAAACCCAATTCTGAATTCATCTTATAGGCTGAGAGAGGAAATAATACAGAATAAGTACATATTTCAACATTTATGGATATTTATAAAGCTGAAAAGAACTAATTCCAGTTAATCTGTAATGATTATTTTGGGGAGGAAAGAAATTTAACATAGTTAAGGGCAGTTTGAAATTAAATATTACATTAACTCAAGAAATTTGTCATAAACAAAATACATAAGACAAATTTGCCAAACTGTAGGAAATGCCACCTCTGAGCCAAGAACCCTACAGGACAGGGTTGTCCTGCATCGTCTCTAATGCAAAACCCTTCTTGGGGCTCACAGTCTGGCACGAGCTGATTAATTCTTGGAAGACTTTCTTGAAGTTTTAACAGCTACAGACTAAAACACTGAAATCTGTCTTATTGAACTGGGCTTGAAATAAATTTTGTTTCTACTTGTTAAAAAAGTATCACTCAAGGCATTAACCCTTCCCAAAAGAAGCAAAGGAGAGAAACTGAGTTCCAGTCACACACACACAAAACATATATACTTATTTTATTAACTACAATTTATGCACGTGTAAATCTATGTTTATGTACATGTGTACATACATACACACACACACTATAAACAGCGGATCTTTGAACAACACTGGGGTACAAACACCAGCATAGTTGAAAACCTGAGTTTAACATTAGAGTCTGTCCTCCATATTCACAATTCTGCCTCTGTGGATTCAATTAACTGCCAGTTGTGTAGCCCTGAAGTACTTACTTAGTGAAAAAAGTCCCACAGAAGTTCAAAACCTGTGCTGCTCAAGAGTCAACTGTATATTTTTAGAAGAGATGGTAGAGACAGTTCTCATGTGTTTTAAACTACAATTGACCTGTTTTACACAACAAGAGTTTGAATGGTGGGTCCACTTTTATGCAGGTTTTTTCCCCAATAAATGTATTAGAAAATTTTTCTGGAGATTTGAAACAGCATGAAAAACTTGCACATGAACTGCAGTATAGAAATATTTTTGAAAATAAAAAGGTATGTCATGAATGCATAAAATATATGTAGATATACATATACAAAATATGTTAATTGGCCATTTATGTTACCATGAAGGATATTAGTATTTGTGCTTTTGGGGAGTCAGTCATATGCAGATTTTCAATTACAGGAGAGTCAGCATCCCTGATCCCCTTGTTTTTCAAGGGTCAATTGTATGTCTCAATATATATGAATCTTTAGGATTACTAATACAAATACATGTTATCCCCTTTTTTCTCATGGAAGAATCTCAGCTTGAATCCATTTTTTAAAGAGCACAGTTTACCCTTCAATATTAGTTATTATGATCCAACTTTCGATGAAAAAGCATGAAATTACACACCTACTCCCACAATTTTTCTTAAGAGAATCTAAATTTTTATATAACTAAATACAAACTAAACACATATGCACAAACTAAAATGCTGTAAATCCTGAGACTTCTACAGTAAAAAAACACAGTTGGAATATACACTGACACTAAGATTTCAGAATATAGCAAGGTGGTGAGCACTTCTCACTCGAGTTAAAGGCGAATTAAAAGCACTTCTCACTCACAGTACAGAACTGCGGCCCTTATTTGACAAAGTTTTATACCCTCCATAACTGCTACTTTATCACACCCTTGTTTTTTTTCTTCCATCTAGACTACTGATCTAATAATAATGCAAGCATAGTTTTAACAATGATCTAATCTCACAGTAGACTTATTTTCTGATTTCTAATGAATTCTCAGGTAGAAAAGGTAATGTTTACTAAATTATACAATACTTGAGCTTCATCAAAGTCCAAATACAACAATACATACAATGTAGGAAACTGATTTTAGTTTCTGAAACTTGGGGATATCTTTTAATATCTAAAGGGAAAAGAAATGTGACATTTCATAGGAGTATAAAATCTTGAGGGAAAGAGATGTTGAAAGTCATTTTCAATATCTAAAACACACATTTTCCAGTATCTTCCAACAACTTCAAACAATTCTAAGTACACTGTCAGAAATTAAACAGAGGCTTCCACTGCCATTTCTGAGATTAATTAAAATTATACTGCAAGACACTTATTTCTTTAAGCTTAAAGCTGGGAAAGTTTTTGCGTAACATCAGAAAGCAATGGTTATAGACAAACAAATTCTACTGGTTTAGAGTGGTGGTTCTTGAATTTTAGTGTGCAGAATAGAATCATTCAGTTTCTGGAGCCTGAGGATATGTGCTACTAAGTTCTCAGGTATAACTGACTCTGCTAGTTTAAGGATCACTGGGAATCACTGGTCTGTAGGATAAGACCAAGTGGGGAAAGGCACTGAAGGAGCTCACATGGCAAGAAAGAACTGAAAATAGAAATTATTTTAAAAGCCACATAATTTAAACTGAAATAAATGAAACAAATGACCCTCCTACCCACTTACAGGTAAAGAAAAGTTTCACCATCTGAACTCTTACTGAAAGAACACAACCTTACGATCAAATAATTAAATCATACATTTGAAGACTACTTTAAGCCCACTCTGAACTTTTGGTTGTTAAACTCTAACATAACAACATACCACACACTTAAAACTTACCTTAACATAATAGTTTAGGACTAATGTTGAATGCCATGTTAAAAGAAATCTCCCATATAATACAGCTAAATTAAAAGCAGCTGCATAAATTTTTGAATAAACTTCAACGTGCTTGTCATTTGGTTCAAAAAACAAAACCTCTAGTGAAGTAAAAAGAAAAAAAAGGTGGGGGGGGGGGACTTCAAAGCACTAAATGAAAGAAGATAACAGAAATATAATAGAAATAAATGTGCTTAATATAAACAGGCAGGCAGGATAAGCTATGATATTCTTTTTCTCCCTAAATTGCGAGGGAGTTGGCGGATAGAGATGAGGGGGCAGGGAGGGAAGCCTAAGGAAAAACAGAGATTAAAGTCTGAGTAGCTAAAGACCAATCATAAAAGGAGGGCAATACAAAAACCTTAAAAAGACTCAAGTCAATTATTTTATCCCACCAAGCTTTATATTCAATAGCAATATAGGCTACAATCAAGTAGGTTTTGAAGATTCAAACTTAACATCAAGAAAACTGCTTCATGTTTTGTGTATGTTCAAAAGTATTCATTCAACCAAAGAAAAAGCTCAGCAAAAGAAACCCTTAAAGTTATTGAATTTTTGCTGATAATCAGCAAAAAAGTGAATTACAACAACGTTAAGCACATAAAAATGACTTAATCCTTCATATAAGCTTCAAATTAATGATCCAGAGAAATATGAGTTCAGGTACTAACCTCCTCTAGGTTCACCTCATAACATTTATTCAGACAGAATTCAATCTTACCCGTAAGTCTCCTGTTCCAGGAAAGTATTCCCCATATTTATGGAACGATACAGTCATTACACGATCTGTTGTATAAAAAGCCTCCTCAACACCATCACCATGATGGATATCAATATCAATATATAAGACTCTCTGATGATACCTGAAAACAAAGCCGTAAGTTTTCAAAAAGGTTTTAAGACAGGAAGAACTACCATGGATTCAGGAAACCTGTTTTTGAGCTCCTGCATTCCAGAATGTTTAATCCCCTTTCTTTTCTTTACTTATAGCCTAAGAGACCATTCAAAGAGTCCATCCTCAAGTCAGAGTTTGAACCTCAGAGCTTAATAAATTTCTTTACACTCTTTACATCTAGGTAATAAAATGTATTTACTTTCTGAAATCTCTTATTCTGCTTTGAAAACATAGTGTATGTTTCTAAATATTTATAATTGAAGATTGCACCTTAGTTACAATTGCTAAAGCATCTCGCATCTCTCTAGTAAATCTTTAGTATTATAAAATAGGGTTTGACACAGTTCAAATGTGGACAATGGCTTCTGTACAATCTTTGAGAACATATTTGTTTTTACATTTTTAAATGACTGAAAAATATAATCAAAACATTAATTTCATGATGTGACAATTATATGAAATTTAAATGTCAATGTCTATAAGTAAAGCGGTAATGAAACATGGCCACGCTTGTTTGTTCACTATTGTCTATGGCTTCTTTCTCATTTCAGCAGAATGTCTGTGACAGAAACCACAAGCTTCCCATCACGTGACAGTGCTGCTTGGCGAACGACCAATCACAGCAGAATCCGAATGCCTTTTAAGAGTCACACGTATCATCACACCGGACATCTTATATTAGTGATGACTCATGTCAAAACAAGAAACAAAGAAAGCGAAAGCCTCACATCATCCTTTCAAGGCACAAGGAAGTGATGATTTTTATGGAATTAGATGGCACAGTACTATTATTCATTTTATAGTACTACCACAGCCATGATAGAAGAATGTAATACATACAGGCTGACAAAACAAGACCACGCCTTCATAAGAATATCCTCAACTCACAGGAAGGCAACATTCAGAAACTTAGAAAATAATGTCTCATCATAGACTTTCTTTAAATAATAAAATAAAAATAGCGTGAATGGGCTTCCCTCATAGCCCAGTTTGTAAAGAATCCGCCTGCAATGTGGGAGACCTGGGTTCGATCCCTGGGTTGGGAAGATCCCCTGGAAACGGAAACAGCTACCCACTCTGGTATTCTGGCCTGGAGAATTCCATGGACTGCAGTCCATGGGGTTGCAAAGAGTTGGACACGAATGAGTGACTTTCATTTCACTTTTACATAGTGTGAACAAAGTGTCTGAATGGCTCAAAAGCTGTTTGCTATTAAATCAAGTTTGTACCAGTTGAAGAAATGTGTCCAGAGAAACCAAACTAAGCTTGTGAAGACTACCAGCATGTGGGCAAGAACTACCGCTCTGAGATGAAGACACAGGAACCAACACCAACAGTGAGTTAAAACAAGGCAAATGATTTCAAGTGGTTTTCCTTGGCTCTCTATTAGTCAAGTAACATAGCTCAGTTGTTTATTGAGTCAATACCAAATTTTAAGTGACTGAAAAATCAGCCTTTATAAATAGTATGCATGGAATAACTTCAGGCAAGAACATTTTCAATTTGAGAAAAATACCAATTTGTTACAATCTGAAGTAGAATTGGCTAAGATGTGTTATCTAATGATAGTTAAAAAAAAAAAATCTAACTTTGTAAATATCCAAAATCACAAATACCTCTATAGATCTTTCTCTCCAACTGGCAGTCAAGAAAAACTTTAAAACTGATTCCTTTAGCAATTTAGAGATAATTATATCCATTAATAGAGAACAAAACCCCACTCTATGAGGAAGCGAGGCAGTGAACTGGCCACATTCAATAGGTAAACAAATTCCAACACAGGTTTCAAATTTTTTTCTTGAAAAGTTAAAACTTACAAAATGTTAAAACACAAACTTCTAGGGTCACGTCATTTTTTCCAATAGTTTTTAAAAACTACATCTCCGATCTAAACTGTCAAGCTACTTCTAATACTTTTAGAAAGGCACTTAATAAACTCTCAGACATTTATATGCACTTCTCATTCTTAATAATCCAAGAACTAGCCAAATTTCCTACATTTTTACAATGGTTTGGAATGAATCTGTACATGATTTATTAACTATTTTCAACCCATTGTTCACGTTTTAAAAAATGCACAGGTTTTTATTATGAATTAAAACAGGAAAATTTTTACAGTAATTTTTTTTGTAATGAATTTTTACAGGAAAAATGTCAAACACAATTAACTTACTTTAGTAATTCAAGGATGGCAAGCACAATATCATTAACGTAACAGAATCCTGATGCTTCTGATTTCTTAGCATGATGTAATCCTCCAGCCCAGTTAACAGCCATGTCCGTTTGTTGTCGGTTTAACTTCACAGCACCAGCTAACAAATAAAGATAGGAGAAACTTTTAAAAGTTCAAAATTAAAAGTCAGTGTAACTAGACAAAGCCCTAGAGGAAAGAGGATGTCACGCATAAGCAAATGAGTATAAAATCATAACACGATCACTGTCAAGGGCACTAACAGCTTCTCTTCAGATACCTATTTTCCTGTAGCTGTGATCTGGTTAAATAAGAGCACAGAGTTGGAAAGCGGTAGCGACAATAGTAGCTAGAAGAAAGGGAGGAAAAAGAAGTCTCTAAGTGAAAATGCAACTGAAGTAAAAAGCTGCAAATAAAGTTTGCGACATTATGATCACAAAACTGGGTGGGGGGGCGCCATTGAAAACAACAGTAACTAAACAGCTGTAAACATACTATACACATACTACTTTTGTTATTAAAATCAGCCACTATTAAAGCTTGTTTCAAACAAATATCTCAAAAAATACACACAAGTTTAAATCAACTTTTAAATTTGACAAAATCAAGACACTTACCAACTGAGCCACCAGTTGAAAGCTGACAAAACTCAAAAAGTCCATCAAACACTGGACAGTCCTCTCCAACATTAACTGTGGAAGATGGATTTCATTAATTTCAATCCATTCTGTGAATTAATGAAAGCCTTTTCTTACAAAAACTATATCCTAAAAATAATGTTCGCTTGATGCAATAAGACATATATATCATAGTCGTAAAGTTTGCAATTTTATCCAAAGCAGTTAAAGTGTTATTATCTGAAATACCACCACCAATTCTTAACATGATTATTTGTGGAAAATATCTGCTTTCTAAACAAATAGCTATCAAAATAGAAGAGATATTTGGTGTTATTTAATTAAAATGAGGTTAAATTTCCTAGGCATTTCTCCTTAAAAATACAACAGTAAATTAATCAAAATTCTAAAAAGTTTAAATTTAACTTCAATTGCTTTATGATTTACATTCTTTAAAACTCCTTTAAGTACATAGAACACCCATAACTTTAGAAATGTACTGATTACCAAAAAAATATAACAGTTGGTTGCCCACGTCCATGGTTAGTGTTAATCTTGAAAGATGTTAAGAATTAATTAAACTCATGACAGCCAAGATACAGATGAAAGAGATACTTAATGCACAAGGAGACAGCACACGCATATAGATATACAGCACACTGCAACATATTTAGCTACTTGGTGCTCAGAGGATGAAATGGACACAGATCGTACAACCCTTTCTCAGTTCTCCTCACCCCTCAATTTACATCCTCTTCAAGAAAAAGGGTCATTACTTTGTATAGCTTTGCACATCCTTCATTTATTTTAATGTATACATTTTAGCCTCCTGCTATTCAGATATGACCATTATCTTAACACAATTCAGTACTATGTAAATTTAAAACCAATCCTGTTAATTCATTTTACCTTAGGGCTAACTATGACTTAATCTAAGCCTAAATCCCCACTGAAAAAACAGGGGCAAATAATATCTATTAACATTTGTAATACAACATTTTATTGAATCAAATGAGATAATCAAAACATACATCAAATTCTATGAATTCATAAGATATCTAGCAACTATACTTAATTTAGTATTACTGAACAAACAATACTGTTTTCTTTTAACAAAATCATTACTGAAGTCTATCAATAAAAACATCAGAATGAACTCCAGTATCAAGCTTTAAAAGACATTGTTCTAGTCATTTTAGTAAGACATCTTGCACTCAATCTTCTTGCATTCAATCTCTAATAATAAAATATCTACAAAAGAGAACACTGTATAGAAGAGAATCAAAAGCTTCATTGATACAACAGAGGGAAATACAGATATACATACAATTGTTCCTTGGTATTAACAAGGTATTGTTTTTAGGACCCTGATGACACCAAACTCTGGGGATGCTCAAATCCCTTATACGGTATTTTCGTACAACCAATGGAACATCCTCCCATATATTTAAATCATCTCTGATTACTCATAATACTTAATACAATGATAGCTATATTAAGTTGAATTAAGTTGTATTAAGTTGAAAGGAGATAGTTGTAATGGAGAAGGCAATGGCAACCCACTCCAGTACTCTTGCCTGGAGAATCCCAGGGATGGGGGAGTCTGGTGGGCTGCCATCTATGGGGTTGCACAGAGTCGGACAAGACTCAAGTGACTTAGCAGCAGCAGCAG
Source organism: Muntiacus reevesi (assembly GCF_963930625.1). NCBI lineage: Eukaryota > Metazoa > Chordata > Mammalia > Artiodactyla > Cervidae > Muntiacus > Muntiacus reevesi. The sequence goes on along the minus strand of NC_089267.1, from coordinate 34,386,330 downwards.
ATAGTTGTAAATACAATGTAAACAGCTGCCTACAAGAGGCAAATTCAAGTTTTGCGTTTTAGAACTTTTTGGAATAGTCTGGATTAAAGCACACAAATAGAAGACAAGAAATAATACACACCAGACTAAGGCCAAAGTACAGTCATGTCTTTAAAAGCAGGGGAGTGAGGTTTCCCTACCAACATCCACTATCTCAAAGTTAACACGGAACCAAAACAAGAGCAGAGAACATCCAAATAGCTCTTTGGCAGTTTGGCAGACCAATAAGCTTCAGGTAGGCTGTTTTTTGTTTTTTTTTTTAAAGCAGCTTTAATATTGTCATGTGGACTTTTTAAAATCAATAAATAATTAAAATAATTAGATCAGGAAAATATCTAGATTTACATAATTCTAATTACAAGTTCTTAAAGTACTTATTTATACTTATCACTACTAATATATACTTTTAACATAGAAACGTACATCTCTGCATCTGCTTACTATACTCAGACATGTTATCTGGTCTTATTGAACGTAGAAATTTGATGTACTCATCACTGTGGTATTTTGTCATTTCTTCAGCAGTGGCTTTATGGGGCCTCTGTGAAGAAAAATAAGTGTCAGAATTGTGGAATTACAACTGGTTAGATCAGGGTTACCAAACACAAAGTATACAATGTCCCCTACCACTACTCTCAAAAGAACTAGGTCTGCCAGAATAAAACATAAATTTTAAAGCAAATCCAAATTTATATATGTTTGTTTTAGAAAGCAGTAATCAATTTCAAAAACAATATTCCTTTAAAAAGGATTACACAGGTCTAACACCAACTATGAATTAATCATTCCTTTTCTTTTAGTCACTTCAGTCGTGGAAATGGGTCAATCCTTCTAAAGACAAACACATGTGCATAAACTCTACTTTCTAACATTTTCTACCATAAACCTTCTGCTCTATAGCCAGTAATTTCATCACTGACCATTAATTTTCAGGAAGGTTGAGACTCATCCAGGTAAAATGAGACTCATTCTCTATTAGTTCATGATTTCTCTCCCTTTTCCTTTGACTATCCTAATCATCCTTGTTTCTAGGAAGTTCACTTCATTTATGACACCCTTCTTCCACAAGGCTTCCTGAATGCAAGTCCTATTCAACTCCTCTTCTCTAAATGCCTATAATCTCAAAGAAAGAAGCTTTTTACATATATTGCCCAACACTGTTCACTGCTCCAAGCTGTCCTATTCTCCCCCCAATAGACAGGAACTATTGCATCTTATATCTGTTTATCTACATTCCTTTCTTTTCTGCACAACAGACACTTTGCATGCTTACTAATACAGTGTTTCTTATGCCAACAAATATTTGTATGATTAATTTTCTACCTAATTCTTTTGTAATAGTCCCAGATCAACTCTTCAGCAGCACAGACAGGTCAAAAATTATTTTAACAAAAATATTTAGTATGCTAAATTGAGTTGGTCTCTAGTTATGGGATAACCTTGGGGAGGGATGTTGTTTTTTTTAAATGGTTGAAGGAAGAAGGGAAAAAGGAGGCCACAGCTCCCACACTCTCAAGTTCCCTCCGAAAACTGAAACAAAAAAGAGGACTTTCTGTTTCCTCCAGTCCTTCTCATCTGCTAAATGCCCTCCAAATTTGAAAACAAAGTTTCAAAGCAATGGTAAAAAACAAAGAAAACTGAATATTTACCAAAAGGTATACTCACATATATTTCCATTTTTCTATATAAGCCATAATTTAGCAGCAAGTTATGGGTCATGCGGATCCTATGAGGTTTCATGGGATGACCCTGTCCATAATAATAATTTCCAATATCACCTAAAAAAGGAAAGACAAAATGAACAATACAGACAAGAGAATCTTCATGAACTATTTATTGTTCACCGTCAGATGTCATCTAAATAAGATAAGCTTTATTTAAAATATTAAATAATGATATTAAATTTTGCAACTCTCAAACTATTAGAAAACCAAGATACTATGCATGCTTCTACACACTGAGGACTCCATCAATACATTATGTTTGTTCAAACATTAAGGCAAGCAAGCTTTTCTGATTTTTAGTTTACCAGAAGTTTGGGGTTAGCATAAATAAAATACTCTTTACTCAAGTTACAAAAAGGAGTTACTGTTCCTTAAAGTGACACCTGCTTTCAGTATTCAATGGCAAATTGAGATGTGTAAGGTAAATAAGGAGTTACACGAGTATGACTTAAAAGTTCTATAGCAAATATTGCTTCTGAGATGATTCACTGGCATCCTCAAATCCTGTATAGTTGGTATTACCACGGCTGGAATGTTTTATACATCCATATTGGTCAATAAGGAATTTTGGTAACTGAACCTGGGATCCTAAATGAAGTTTTGTTATGACATACTTACTACATTTTTCAGGCTAATGAGGCTATTTTGCCTCATTCTTCATGATTAAAAAGTTATAATTCCTATCTTTTTATGCTATCTCATATTCCAGGTCTTAACGATTTACATATAAGGTTTACTTTAAATAACACCAAAATCCCAGATTTTTGCATACCAAATTCCAATAAAATTAATACTTTTAGGTAGGTAAAGAGCCAGTGTTTCTATAATAAAAAGTGTTAAGGATGTCACCTAAATATACACGATTATTCTAATGCAATGGGCAATTTTTACAACGTTTATTAGACATTACTTTCAGTACTAATTCTAGTTTTTAAATAACCAAGTCTAAAATTTGAGCCAATCTGATTGCAATGGTTTGAACTCATCTTAAATATGGGTTCATATAATAAAAATAAATAATAATAATAATTATTAATAATAAAAACTAGAGATAAAGAATGATCTTTACTCCCCTTCTAGATCAAAAATATCTTTCAAAATCCTGCCTAAATATACTTTTTTTGGTCTGTTTAATGAAAACTGGAATTCAAAAACTTCTGCTTCTCTCTTCCATATTTTTTAATAGTAGTCCAGGATGAACATTCACTTTTATAATATTATAACATACTTGTTTCTAATACTACTACTAGCTGATTTTGTTGGTGCTGCATCTTTACTTAACTCTTCATCTTCAAAACAAGCTTTCCTCTGAAAACACTTCATATATACACATGGTCAACCTTTCTTAATCTGTGCCAACAATAAAGCTAAGATAATACAGACAAGTAGCAAAGCAGAGCTATGAGGACACGGTTCTGCATTTATCACAGTCCAGAGGTTATGAGAGTACAGGAAACTAATTTCCTAGCTGTAAAGCTCTGTATATCATGACAATACACGTAAAGTTCCTTGAAAGCAGCCTGGTCTCAATGAATTCTTAGATATGGAAAGCCCACTAGATTTACAAAGTATCATGGGCCTAAGTTAATGCAAGGAAGGTTATTTCTAAGTTATCATCCCTACCAAAGGAGATAACAAGAATAAGGATAAAGATTCTTCAGCTTCCCAGGTGGTACAGTGGTAAAGAATCCAACTGTCAATGCAGGAGACGCAAGGGATGCAGGTTCGATCCCTGGGTCAGGAAGATCCCCTGGAGTAGGAAATGGCAACCCACTCCAGTATTCTTGCCTGAAAAATCCCACAGACAGAGGAGCCTGGTAGGATCACAAAGAATTGGACACAATCGAGCAACTGAGCACACAGTCTTCACATAACTTCCATATTCTCTGTGTAAAAATTATCAAGATGAAATGTCTCTAATATCTTAATATCAAATACTCTAGTTATGTACATACTGAGAATTCAATAAAAAGCTATCAACTAATCTAATAATTAAAAGATGCTTGCTCCTTGGAAGAAAAGTTATGACTAATCTAGACAGCATATTAAAAAGCAGAGACATTACTTTGCAACAAAGGTCTGTTGCGTCAAAACTATGGTTTTTCTAATAGTCATATATGGATGTGAGAGCTGGACTATAAAGAAAGCTGAGTGCCAAAGAATTGATGCTTTTGAACTGTGGTGTTGGAAAAGACTCTTGAGAGTCCCTTGGACTGCAAGGAGATCTAACCAGTCCATCCAATAGAAAATCAGTCCCGAATATTCATTGGAAGGACTGATGTTGAAGTTGAAACTCCAATACTTGGGCCACCTGATGCGAAGAACTGACTCATTTGAAAAGACTCTGATGCTGGGAAAGATTGAAGGCGGGAGAAGGGGACAACAAGGATGAGATGGTGGGATGGCATCACCGATTCAACGGACATGAGTCTGAGTAAACTCCGGGAGTTGGTGAACAGGGAGGCCTGACAAGCTGCAGTCCATGGGGTCACAAAGAGTCGGACACGACTGAGCGACTGGACTAAACTGAACTAAAAATGAGAAAGACAACAATAATCTACAGAAGGAAAGTATAGCTGCAATTTCTCAGCAAGAGTGCTTGAAAAAAAAGATGTTAGCACCAATTAGCATTTATTCAGAGCATCTGAGAAGGCACTGTTCTAAGCACTTCACCTGCATTATCTGTTAATCTTTTCAGCAACCCTATGATGTAGGTGTTATTAATATTACTACTGTTCCTATTTTATTAAAGTGAAGATGGAGAGCTGTAAACAAGTCAGATGATACTGTGAAAGTCACATAGCTAGTAGGTAGAAGAGCTAGATTCAAACTCGGGCAGAGCAACTCTGCCAAACTTCTTAAGTAGTAGCTACTGGGAAAGTAATGGCATTTACAGTTACTGGAAAGAAATGGTAGGGGGAAGGCTGACAGGAAAAGGACATAAAATGGAATACAAACATCTAAAGAAAATGAACCTAAAAAAAAAACTACCTATCTATCAACAGGGTCCTCAAATTTTATATGAATATACACAGCTTTCAACAAGTTTCTTGGCTATACTTTGGGGACCCAGTTCTACCAAGAATATGCATCCTACCTAGATGACACAGGTCCACAAAGGCAGCCAAGCTACAGACAACTGCTGTTTGGTTTATGAAGAATTCTTCCAAAATGTAAGGGAGTACTAGAAGAACTGCTTAATCCCCTATCACAAAATTCTCTACATGGCTGCTTTGCAGACATCCACTTTTCCATAAAGATAAAATAGCTTTCCTTAGTTGCAAAAACCTATGGATTTCATTCAACGCATTTAAATGGTCAGTAACGTAATTTGGGGGCTTCCCAGGTGGTGCAGTAGCAATGCAGGAGACATGTGTTCAATCCTGAGTCGGGACGATCTCCTAGACTAGGAAATGGCAACCGATCCCAATATTTTTGTCTGAAAAATCCCACGGAAAGAGGAGCCTGGCAGGTTACAGACCATGCAGTCACAAAGAGTCAGACACAACTGAGCAAGGACGCAATGTAATTTGAGCATTTAAAATGTTACCCTGATTTTCATTTTGCTTTACCAGTGAAATAAGTATTCAGAAAAATTAGCTTGAAGTGGTTCCTTGAATACAACAAACTTTGTCAATGTGAAGTAATTACCAAAAAGATTTAGATATTACCTGCAAAATTTTCAAAACTGCTCACTTTTCAAGAAGCTCCCAGAATAGGGCTTCCCTGGTAGCTCAGATGGTAAAGCGTCTGCCTACAATGCGGGAGACCCGGGTTCAATCCCTGGGTTGGAAGATCCCCTGGAGAAGGAAACTGCAACCCACTCCAGTATTCACGCCTGGAAAATCCCATGGACCAAGGAGCCTGGACAGGTACAGTTCCATGGGGTCACAAACAGTCGGACACAACTGAGCGACTTCACTTCACTTCTACTAAGGTCTACAATCTCTTTTCTTTAAAGTTCTCCAGACTAGATATATTTGATTTTATAAATGTAGTATGATGTATCTGCCATATATTATGTGACAACCTTAAGTCTGGGCCATATTCTGTAAGCAAACATTAATATTTCTGCAGCAAATGTGTAAATATTCAAAATAAGTGGATGATAAAAAAGATGGCAAATATTAATTCAAGTTAAGCTTTTGATTCCAAATGAGTTGTAAAAATTTTTTTTTCACTTTTCGGATAATTTTGGATTTCAAGACTATGAAATTAACCTTTATGCCTAAAGAAAAGTTGACTAAAATATGATTCAAGAAAAAACTATTTTTGTCTTCCACAGACTAGATAGACCACTGGTGACTTTAACACACGGGCTAACTTCCTGAAATACTCAAGTCTTGGTTTCCATGATACCACTTTCCTGGATTTCATACCACCCCACAGCCACTCTTACACCACCCTTGATTTATCAAGTCTCTTAAGTTCACTCATTCATCTAACACATCAACAGCCTACTGTGTGCCAGGTGGGTACTTGAGTAAGTAAGTGAATCAACAGTGCTGCTCTAAACCCTCTTCTCTCAGGAATAAGGCACCTAACTGCTCAAAATTAAGAAATTTAGGAGCCATCTTTTATTTAGTGATCACCAAGTCCCAACTCCATTTCCAACCCAATCAACAGATTCTATCAGTTTTACTCCTAAAATATCTCTTAAAAATGTTCATGTCTATCAGTTGCATTCATTACCTTGTATGTGGACCAATATATACTCAATTGTTACTTTCAGTCTTACATTCTATCACTCTTTCCCACCCTTTCTCCACTTTCCAGACTCTTAAGAAAACTTCAGTGGCTTTCTGCTTCCTGAATAAAGTCCACATCTCTGAGCACAAACTCTTGGGTGGTCCGGCCCTTTACTACCTGGCCTAACCCTATATTTCCTCCTGTCTCCCCCTCAGCTGCCTCTCTGTTAACTGCACCAGGTCTTTCCTAACTATGCAGCCTTTGAAGTCTGCAGTGTCTTATGAAAGAAAACTCTTTTAAGGAGGCTGGCCCATTCTATGTCTTCAGGGGCTTCCCTTGTCTAAATTTACCCTACCAAGGTCCCCTCACTTACTATCTAACACAGTCCTACGTTTTCTTCTTAAAAACATTTTTAATTAAAAATATTTTTTTAAATTGGAGTATAGTTGATTTACAATGTCGTGTTAGTTTCAAGTGTATGGAAAAGTGATTCAAGTATACTTATACATATATCCTTTTTCACACTCTTTTCCCATATAGGTTACTACAGGATATTGAGCAGAGTTCCCTGTGCCATATAGTACTACATAGATTATCTATTTTATATACAATAGTTTGTATATGTTAATCACAAACTACTAACTTATCCCTCCCTCCCACCTTTCCTTTCTGGTAGCCATAAATTTGTTTCCTAAGTCTGAATCTGTTTTGTACATAAATTCATTTATATTATCTTTTTAGGTTCCACATACAAACGGTATCATATTTGTCTTTCTCTGACTTACCTTTCACTTAGTATGATTATCTCTAAGTCCATCCATGTTGCTGCAAATGGCATTATTTCATTCTTTTTATGATTGAGTAATATTCCATTATTACTGTGTGTGTGTGTGTGTGTGTGTGTGTGTGCGCGCGCACATCTTCTTTAACCACTCCTTTGCTGGTGGACAGTTAGGCTGCTTCCATGTCTTGACGACAGTAAACAGTGCTGCAATAAACACTGGGGTACATGTATCTTTTCAAGTTAGTTTTCTCCAGATATATGCCTCTCTGCTCAATCATGTCTGACTTTCTGTGACCCTATTGACTATAGCCTGCCAGGCTCCTCTGTCCATGGGATTCTCCTGGCAAGAATACTGGAGTAGGGTGCCATTTCCTCCTCTAGGGAATCTTCTTGAGATATATGCCTAGGAGTGGGATTGCTGGATCATACGGTAGCTCCATTTTTAGATTTTTAAGGAAAACCTTGATACTGTTCTCCATAGTGGCTGTATCAATTTACATTTCAATCAACAGTGTAGGAGGGTTCCCTTTTTTCTACACCCTCTCCAGTATCTATTTCTAACATAGTCTTATATTTTCTTCTTAGGATTTCAATCTTTTGTCTACACAACACAGACTAAGGACTTTAACTCCATTTAATATGTCTGAACTCAAAATTGACATCACCCCAACACCTGAACTTTAAATCTGATCTCATCCACCTTTCAATGCTATTATCATTTCCAAAGAGATAATTAACCTTTCTCCCCAGTTGCAACAGTTTCTTTAAGGATTTGTCAACACAAGCATTTAAAGTTTTTGTTAAGGGAAAGAAATAATTACTAATACTTTTTTTTGGTAGCAGAGAAACCTTTTCTTTTTTTACACTAGCAGTGGCAATAGTTCCACACTTGTGTCACCAAAGGAAAAAAGAAAAATTTTTTTAGGTACCAGGTGTTGCTCTCTCCTTGGACATTAAAACTAGACTATGTAGAAAAGGATAGATGGTGAGCTGAGTCAGATACACAAACCTATTTTCATGGAGAAAACAAAACGCCACTCACCCTGCCTGTCTGTAACTTGAGTGGCTGTGAGAATTAGAATATATAAAAGGTTCCAGCTGTGAAAGTGTAAGGTATTTATTGTTTACTCATCAATAATGCAAAAAGCCCTGTATCTTTATCAAGGCTGGCAGAAGTATAGACAGCGGCAAAACAGATTTTATCCTCATGAAGTTTATATTACAGTAGGAAGAAAGACAAAAATTAGGTGTAATTGATAGGGAGAAAAACAGTAACAGGGATTAAGGTAAAAGGGAAAAGCTTCTCTGTTAAGGTGAAAGCTGAAGGAAGTAAATGGGAAAACAAAAATCTTGGGGAAGAGAATATAAGTATAAGAAAATCTCAGTCTTATGTTCTGCTATGTTTAAATAAATGATGTGCAATAAAACCACTGGTATTTATGAACTGCTGCTCTAATTCAGTATCCAGATTTGCCTCCAAAGAAAAGATTACCTATTTTATGGATAATAATGTTTATACTATATCTAAGAACCCATGCAGATATATTAAAGACTACCTAGCAAAAGGCTTGGGTTTCCCTGGTGGCTCAGCAGTAAAGAATCTGCCTGCAATGCAGGAGACCTGGGTTTGATCCCTGGGTGGGGAAGATCCCTTGGAGGAGGGCATGGCAACCCACTCCAATACTCCTGCCTAGAGAATCCCACGAACAGAGGAGTCTGGCAGGCTGCAGTCCATACGGTTGCACAGAGTCGGACATGGCTGAGCGGCTAAGCAGCAGCAGCAAAAGGCTCTGGCATCACTGTTATAAATAAAATCTAAGGAAATCTGCCAATAGTTGACTGCCAAGCAGAATTCTTATAATGTGCTGCAGCAGACTCGGTGTATACCGGGAGACATGATATTGGTAACTTTCATAGTCTATCTTTGTGCAGTGTTGAGTGCTTTTCTCTGAATCACTTTTCTCCAAATATTATGATGAACCCTCTCAGAGAAGGGAAAAATAACAACACAGAGCAATGCATATAATCATATAAACTGTGATATACAACCTTATTATTAATATATTGTATATACAATAAAACAGACACTAAAGGTAATTGGCCTTAAGCTAATTTAAAACAAACTACAGTTAACATTTCTTGACAAAGTATTACTGATGTATGTATTTAATCAGAGCCTAACACAGCTTGGCTTGCTAATTATATTTAAGTACAGAAATCACATCATTTTATTTTTTTCTCTTTTGCCATGAGGCATGTGAGATCTTAGTTCCCTGACCAGGGATTGAACCCACGCCCCTTGCAGGGAAAGCTCAAAACCGTGACCACTTGACAATCAGGGAATTTCTAGAAATCACATTATTTTAAAGCCAGAAGGGATATAACTAGATCTTCTTATAGATTATCAACAATCTTGCAGTATATGCTAGATGATCAAGATTTAGGAAACGACTCATGAGTCAAAAGCTGCAAAAGTAAAAATTTCTCTTGTGCGTGCGGTTGCTTCAGTCATGTCCAACTCTTGGCGACCCTACGGACTGTAGCTTGCCAGCCTCCTCCATCCATGGGGTTCTCCAGGCAAGAATACTAGAGTGGGTTGCTTTTGCTTTCTCCAGGGGATCTTCCCCACCCAGGGATCAAACCTGCATCTCCTGCGGCTCCTGCATTGCAGGTGGATTTTTTACCCATGAGCCAGTGGGGAAGCCCCAAAACTTCTCTTACTTTCCCTCAAAGGTCTAAGGATATTTCATCCATCAATGCCTTGAAACTCTCATTCCAGTGATCTAAACGGTATGATACTGAGGACTGTAATGTGAACAGAGAAAAGAACATATGTCTTTAGAAGTCCCTTTCATTTGCTAGACATTCTGTGTCACCAACAGTAGGCCTAATGCTCCCAGTAAGCAAAGGTAGGATCCCTATGGTTACAGAATGTGCTATACCTCACTGCTTCCCTCTTGATCTTTCTTACTTCTATTTCCTTTACAGCAAGTTAAAAACAACTATTCTAGTTTCATAGATTATTGACACCGACACTATTACTTTTGACACTGATGTTGTTTAGCTGCCAAGTGGTGTCCGAGGGACCCCGTGAACTGTAGCCTGCCAGGCTCCTCTGTCCACGGGACTTCCCCTGCAAGGAATACTGGATGTTTGTATATCTTAGAGTCAGTTCCCTGATGCACAAACTCTGTCCTCACAATTAAAAAAAGAAAAAAACAAAACTACTATCACTATCTTTATAAGCTGACAAAATAGGGTTTTTCTGGTGATGAAAATCTATGCTTTTGGAATTAACTATGCACAGCTTAACATACTATCACCTACAAAGAATTAGCATAATAATACTTATTCAATTTACTAACCTGTGCAAATTATTTTATTAGCCCACCCCCACAAAAAGAACCCAAAGCATATTCCCAATGTAAGCAATTACATATTCCGTTCTAAAAATTGGTCAAGGAAGAACCATACACAAAAGACAGATAACCTAACCAGAGACATCTAAACACTCAATTATACACCTGCTGCTGGCCATCGGATGAAGCAGCTGAATGGTCCACTATAAAGTACTGACTAAGTCACAAAGATTACTCTTCCTATCAAGTCTGCATCCTGCCCTGGGGATCAATACTTGCTCCCATTCCCTCAATGGAGGCTCATTGTAAATGGGCCTAATAAAAGCTGTTGATAAAACTGCTATTTGAGTGTACCCTCTGGTTCTGCAGTTCAAGCCTGGTGGGAAGAAGTTTCAAGCAGCTCACTTCATCAGAGCCTATCACTGTCAACAGCGACTAACAGCTGCAGGAAGAGGCTTACACCAGTTAACCTTATAAAACCTTTCTTCTCTACCCCAAGCCCTGCTAACACATCTCTAAACCTTGGAAACAATATCATTTAAAAAATTAACTTACACACATGGTTATTTACTTTTCAATTTGGTTATGGAACCCAAGTCAAGGCCAGTGACCCAAAATATGCACGAACTCTTAAAAAATTAACTCTAAGAAACTTCAGTAATTTACATTAAAATTAAAATCTACTCCCATCTCCACCCCTCCATGATGGCATCATTTCAAATCAATTTGTATCACATATACATGCAGTCTTCTCAAAGAATACTTTAAAAACATGGCTACTGATATTTAATACTTAGATTTCTTCTGTAAGATTTTAGATTTTTCCACAAATGACACAGGTGGTTATTTTATATAAACAGGCATGAAAATTATTCATGGTTGCTAACTGAAGAGACATGATATGGCCATTTTAAAATTAAAGTCTAGATTTATTCTGACCTAGTCCTCTTAAGATCTTTCCATCAGTCTAAGATTTTATGGTTTATGATACACTGAATGTAGGAAACAGCTTCCAAAATTTTTATTACTTCACACAAATCAGATGGACTTTCAGGTCCCTGAACCTAGCTTCTTTGTTAAATTTTAGAATTTCTTCTCTGGAGAGTAACCTAACTATAAACTATTTACCAAGTTAACGTCTTCGTGCAAACTATAAAAAAGGTAACCACTTCTTTTAGTGTAATTTAGACTAGCACAGGAAACGGGATTCAAAAAGACTTACTGCTCAAATTGCAAATGAAGTCAGAACCTCTAAAACGAAATTATTTGATTTTTATAATTTACTGTCCAATGAGCTCAAGCTTATCTGATTACTTAGTACTTTCTGCCCTACTCCTCAAAGTTTTCCAACACCAGGACTCCCACCACCTAGAAACAGTTTTCGCAAGCCAGATGCCAAAGCTATCGGTCCTACACCTCCAAAGCAGGGTGTATTTCCTGATTGAACAAAGAGCAACAAAGAAGTGGGTGGTAACCGCCTCTCAGAGAGGCAAGCCAGGACCCATTGAGGCTGATCTACAACACGAGCAGCATCAGCGACAGCACGTCGCCCCACCACCGTCGCATTTCCCGTGAAGACTGACTACCTCAAACTCGAAAACCCTCATTTTTATTGAGGAAGTGAAGCCCTTTCATTTGAATGCTGAGAAAGTGGCGCTCAGAGAACCCGGCAAACAAAGGAGACGGATGAAGCCCACGCACAACAGGGGTGCGAACAAGCCTCGAGGCGGACGTGGGCCCCCACCCCCAGGGGCCCCTCTCCAGCACCCAACCCGGTCGAGGGGTCCGGGGTGAGGCCGGCGGCAGAGAAAAGGAGACGCTCGGGCCAGCCGGGGACACAGAGGAGGGGAGAGGCGGGGAGGGGAGGGCTGGGGGCTGGAGGGGCGGAGCTCTCGGGGCCGTGGGGCTTTGTGTGCAGTCTGGGCCGGGGAAGCTGTTTGGGCCCGCGGGGAGAAATCGGGTGCAGGCGGCCGGAGCAGGGGACCCCCAAAACCTCCCTCCCACGAGCGGCGGGACAGGCGCGAGGGAGGGCCGTCCCCTTCACACCAGCACCAAGTCAGGGTAGGCCGGCGGCGGACCGCACTGCCGGAGCGAGAGAGGCCGGAGGGAAAAGTGGGGCGTCCGCTTAGCTCCCCGCGGCGGCTGCCGGACGGCGTCGGGTCGGGAATGGGTTAAGATGCTGCCAAACGTTGGTCCCTCCTCCTGACCCCTCAGCACCCGGCGCGACCACTCGCAACGGCGGCCACAGAGGCGATGCGGCTCCGGGCCCGGCGCCACAGCCCTGGGCCGCCCACCCTCTCGTCTGCCCGGCGTCTCACCATCATAGTAATAGCAGACTTTCTTCTTGCCGCCTCCTTGACTGTACGCCATGGGCTCCCGGGCCACCGCCGCCTCCGGCTCCTCCTCTTGCTGCTGCTGCTACTGCTGCCTCCGCGGCTCGGGCGGGGAGAGAAGAGGGCTGGGGCGAAGGTTGAGGGTGGCAGTCCTGTGGGGAAGGGCAGGCCGGAGGGAGGAGAGGAAGGGGGTGCCGGGAGGGCTGGGTACCGCCCGGCCGAAGGGCCGAGAGCGCGGACCAGGGGGCGGCAGCGGCGCCAACTCGCGACACTGGGGAGGGGGAGGGGGCCGCCAAACCACCTCCGGAGGCTGAGGGGAGGTGGGGCGCGTCCACTGCGATTCCACGGGGGAGGAGGCGGCAAGAGGCTTCTTCAGTTTGGGAAAAGAGGCTTTCTTATGGTGAGCAACTTGCACAGGACGGCTACCCAACACGGTCGTAAAAGGATTTGTTTTAAAAAAGAGCAGGCTTTCGCTTTACGGAGCGATTAGGTAGGTAAAGGGAGCGTGGAGCCGGGTGAACGCTCCCCCCTTCGGATCTTCGCGCAGTGGTTGCGCCTATCCTGAGCCTGCGCAGTCGGCGCCTTCCCAACCGTAGCCCGGGCCGCCTGGACCCCCTCCGCGAAGTCCCACGCTGCTCCCCTCCCCCTCTGTCGCGAAGCTCTCGCCGGGTCGGACCACGTGCTCCGAGCCGGGCGCAGAGAGACCACTATCCCACCCCTTCGACCTTCTCGAACCCGCCCAGCTGCAACCCACGATCCCTGTACTGGGTCGTCGTACATTTCATTTATTTTTTCCATTTTCTGCTGATAATCGCTCGGAGGAGGTCCCCCCTGTTAAGGGGACCTATTGCAGACTTTAAAGAGCAAAGAGTACTGCCTGACTTTAAATAGGCAGTTATGGCATGCATTTATATGTTAGGGTTCTAAGTATTTGCATTTATGATGTATTTCATTGGTGTCTATAATAGATATGTGTTAACTCGATTGAGACTCGCAACAACTGGGAGTAAGCTGGGGTGTAAGTATTGTTTCTAGTTCTTCTTTATAAATGGAGAGATAAACGCACTCGGTTCTCTCCACGGTTGATGCTCTGGGGTTTGATTTCAGCCTTTCTCCAAAGTCCACACATCCTAGCTACTCCCTTATGACTGCTTCTGCTGGCTGGGCACTGGAGGATTGCAGCATAAAGTTCAGAGAAAGGACTTTCAGAACTTTGGGAAGTTATAAATACCTTTGCCCGTGTATTCAACAAGTCATCAAACATGGAGCCTTTACCTACTCTAAGCCACCCACCTTGTAGGTGACTGGGGTGGGGGTGGGGGATGCTGACAGTTCATAGGTAAAATTCTTATTTCCAAAACTCATATTCCCTATAAACCATTAACCGTTTATAGGTGCAGACTCGGTCACTCAGCCCTGTCTGACTATTTCCAATCCCGGTGAACTGTGCTCCCTGCCCCCCAGCTCCTCTGTCCATGGGATTTTCTGGGCAAGAAGATTGGAGTAGGTTGCCATTTCCTTTTCAAGGAGAATCTTCCTGATCCAGGGTTGGAACTCTGGTCTTCTACATTAGCAGGCGAATTCTTTACCATTGAGCCATCTGGGAAGCCCATTTACCATTTGTAGGTTTCCCCGAATACACATTCTTTCCCATCGCTATCAAAAACAAAAAAAAGTCCTTATTGAAGCAGGAATCATTGGGAGCCATTACCAAAATTATCCTTTTTATTTTGCTATTAAATATTTGACTTCAAAATCTCCAGGTAGTTCATACTTAAAGCAGCAATTTTCCTGGACCTCACCCCCAAGAAATTTAGAAAAAATAAATCCAAGGTAGCCTCAATCCCCCTCTACCTAAGTCCATGCTTTTAGCAAGCACCCAGGTAAGGGAAACAGTTGGTACAAGAATCAGAGAAACTTTGACTTTAGAGGTTAAAAATTACACGATACTATTTTACAGCTTTTACGCTATCAAGCCCCAAATCAATTTGGTATATTCTGAAAACAAAACAAGTTAATTTAGTAGAAACTAATATTTAACTTATATGCAGAGTACATCATGAGAAACGCTGGGCTGGAAGAAGCACAAGCTGGACTCAAGATTGCCAGGAGAAATATCAATAACCTCAGATATACAGATGACACCACCCTTATGGCAGAAATTGAAGAGGAACTAAAGAGCCTCTTGATGAAAGTGAAAGAGGAGAGTGAAAAAGTTGGTTTAAAGCTCAACATTCAGAAAACTAAGATCATGGCATCTGGTCCGATCACTTCATGGGAAATAGATGGGGAAACGGTGGAAACAGTGGCTGACTTTATTTTTTGGGGCTCCAAGATCACTGCAGGTGGTGATTGCAGCCATGAAATTAAAAGACACTTACACTTTGGAAGGAAAGTTATGACCAACCTAGATAGCATATTAAAAAGCAGAGACATTACTTTGCCAACAAAGGTCCATCTAGTCAAAACTATGGTTTTTCCCGTAGTCATGTATGGATGTGAGAGTTGGACTGTGAAGAAAGCTGAGCGCCGAAGAATTGATGCTTTTGAACTGTGGTGTTGGAGAAGACTCTTGAGAGTTCCTTAGACTGCAAGGAGATCCAACCAGTCCATCCTAAGGGAGATCAGTCCTGGGTGTTCATTGGAAGGACTGATGCTGAAGCTGAGACTCCAGTACTTTGGCCACCTCATTCGAAGAATTGACTCATCAGAAAAGACCCTGATGCTGGGAGGGATTGGGGGCAGGAGGAGAAGGGGATGACAGAGGATGAGATGGCTGGCTGGCATTGCCGACTCAATGGACATGAGTTTGAGTAATCTCCAGGGGTTGGTGATGGTCAGGGAGGCCTGGCGTGCTGCAATTCATGGGGTTGCAAAGAGTTGGACATGACTGAGCGACTGAACTGAACTGAACTGAATATTCTCAGAGCCAGGAGAGTGGAAACTGAAATGAGACTTTGTTTACTTCTGGAAGACTTCCTTGACTTGACTTCTTCCCGAACCTCCAGTCTGTTTTTTCTACCCCTCACTTGGTGGTTGTGACTTATACCCTTTTAGCTCAACACTCACCATATTGCAGTTGTCTACACTTCTCTGAACTTATCATTAGAACAGTGTCATGAGAGGAGAGACTGTGTGTGTCTTGCAGGTAAGTGTATCTGTATGCATAAGTCATTCAATTGTCTGAATTGCCTCATCTGTAAAATGGGGCAGTATTACTTGGAGGGTAATTCCTCATATGAATATAGAGTACCTCAAATAAGAAAATTAATACAGAATAGATTTTTTTAAAAATATTTGTTTATTTGGCTGCCTTGGGTCTTAGTTGTAACACACAGACTCAGTAGTCATGGTGCTCAGGCTCAGTAGTCGTGGTGTTTGGGCTTAGTTGCTCCATGGCATGTGGGATCTTCATTTCCCGACCAGAGATTGAACCTGTGTCCCATGCACTTGCCCTGCACACAAGGCAGATTCTTAATCACTGGACCACTAGGTAAGTCCCCAGAATAGTTTTTAAACAATGAAGAACTATGTGAATACAAGGGAGTATTAGGATTATTGTCATAATACTAGTAATAATTATTATTGTTGGCATCCATGGAACCTAACATGTGAAAAGAGCCTGGACATATATTTACATATTTTGATTGGCCTAGGAACTTGTTATATTAACTATTTTTTAATAATTTTATTTATTTTTAATGTTTAACTGATGTATAGTTGATTGACAATGTGTTAGTTTCTGGTGTACAGCAAAGTGTATACACATATATATGTATATACTTTTAAAGTTTATATATGTATACTTTTTATTTTCCTTTTCATTTAGGCTGTTTAAGATATTAAATATAGTTCCCTATGCTATACAGTAGGACTTTGTTGTTTATCTATTTTATATATAGTAATTTGTATCTGCTAACTCCAAACTCCCAATTTATCCCTGTCCCATCTTCTTTCCCCTTTCGTAACAGTAAGTTTGTATTCTATGTCTGTGAATATGTTTCTGTTTTGTAAATAAGTTCATTGGTATCATATTTTAGATTCCACATATAAGTGATATATAGTATTTGTCTTCTTTAGGTTTATTTCACTTAGTATGATCATCTCTACATTCATCCATATTGCTGCAAGTAGCATTATTTCACTTTCTTATGTCTCAGAAATACTCCATTGTGTGGTGTGTGTGTGTGTGTGTGTGTGTGTGTGTGTGTGTGTGTGTATGTAGCACATCTCTTTATCCATTCATCTGTTGATGGGCATTTAGGTTGCTTCCATGTCTTGGCTATTGTAAATATTGCTGCAGTGAATATTGGGGTACATGTATCTTTTCGAATTATGGTATTTCCAGATACATGCCCAGGAGTGGGCTTGCTGGATCATATGGCAAGTCTATTTTTAGTTTTTTTAAGGAATTCATACTGTTTTCCACAGTGGCTGCACCAATTTACATTCCCACCAACAGTGTGGGAGGATTCTGTTTTCTCCACACTCTCTCCAGCATTTGTTATTTGTAGACTTTTTAATGATGGCCATTCTGACCAGTGTGAGGTGATACCTCATTTTAGTTTTCATTTGCAATTTTCTAGTAGTTAACAATGTTGAGCATCTTTCCATGTGCCTATTGGCCATCTGTATGTCTTCAGAGAAATGTTTATTTAGGTCTTCTGCCTATTTTTTGATTGTTTGGTTTTTTTTGTTGTTGTTAGTGAGTTGTATGAGCTGTTTGTATATCTTGGAAATTAAGCCCTTGTTGGTTGCAGCCTTTGCAAATATTTTCTCCCAGTCTGTGTGTTGTCTTTTCATTTCATTTCCTTTGCTGTGCAAAAGCATATAAGTTTAATTAGGTCCCATTTGTTTATTTTTGCTTTTATTTCTATTACCTTGGGAGACTGACCTAAGAAAATATTGCTACAGTTCATATCAGAGAATATTTTGCCTGTGTACTCTTCTAAGAGTTTTATAGTGTTATGTCTTATATTTAAATCTTTAAGCCATTTTGAGTTTACTTTTGTGTGTGGTTTGAGGCAGTGTTCTAACTTCATTAATTTATGTGTGGCTGTCCAGCTTTCCCAACACCACTTGCTGAAGAGAGTATTTTCTCTGTTGTGTATATTCTTGCCACCTTTGTTGAAGATTATTGACCACAAGTATGTGGGTTTATTTTGGGCTCTCTGTTCTGTTCCATTGATATACATATGTCTGTTTTTGTGCCAATACCATGCTGTTTTGATAACTGTAGCTTTGTAGAATGTCTGAAGTTTGGGAAGGTTATGCCTCCAGCTTTATTCTTTTTCTTCAGGATTGCTTTGGCAATTCTGTTTGTTTTTGTATTTTTTAAATGGTTCCA
Source organism: Muntiacus reevesi (assembly GCF_963930625.1). Classification (NCBI taxonomy): domain Eukaryota; kingdom Metazoa; phylum Chordata; class Mammalia; order Artiodactyla; family Cervidae; genus Muntiacus; species Muntiacus reevesi. The sequence continues at coordinate 34,368,055 of NC_089267.1, read as the reverse complement.
TATAAATTTTAGGGTTCTTTTTTCTAGCTCTGTGAAAAATGTCATTGGTAAGTTGATAGAGATCTCATTAAATCTGTAGATTGCTTTGGGTAGTATGGCCATTTTTTCAATATTAATTCTTCCAATTAGTGGGGCTCCTACAGCAGACCTGGGCTGGGTCCTGCTTACATCTCCCAGTTGCAGCTTGGACCATGCTCCAGCCCCTTCAGTCTGCCTCCACACAGCCAACCCCAGTCTTTTCCTGGGTCTGTCCCCTGAAGCCTGAGTTTTAGCATCCAGCTCCCATGCACACTAGCAGACGTGCTCTTGGGCTGAGGAGTGTAGGAAGTGGCCAGGACCCTGTGTGCTGGTGTCTGTCTGTTTTGCCTGCTACAGTCCAGCTGCAGTGCTCTCCTCTAAGCCTCTGAGGCTACTTTTCAGTCTGGTGACGAGGGTTTCAGAATGACAGAACCTTGCTTCTTTCATAGCTCCCTCCCAGGGGTGCAGGTCCATCCTGATTGTTTTTTTTTTTCCTTTCATCCTTCCTGGTTATGTAATGATCTTTCTTGCATTGGGTTGGATCTCTCAACCCAGTGATTTTGGTTGCATGAGATTTGCCATCATTTAGTAGGTATTGCTGTTGTTCAGTCTCTGACTCTTTGTGACCACGTGGACTGTAGCCCACAAGGCTCCTCTGAACTTCCTTATCTTCTAGAGTTTGCTCAAATTCATGTCCATTTAGTCAGTGATGTTCTCTAACCGTCTCATCCTCTGCCACCCCCTTCTCCTTTGACCTTCAATCTTTCCCTGCATCAGGGTCTTTTCCAAAGAGAAAGAGTTAGCTTTTCGCATCAGGTGGCCAAAGTATTGGAGCTTTAGCTTCAGTATCAGTTCTTCCAGTGAATATTCAGGGTTGATTTTCTTTAGGATTGACTGGTTTGATCTCATTGCAGTCCAGGAGACGTCCCCAATAGCTCAGCGGGTAAAGAATTCACTTGCAGTGCAGGAGACACAAGAGACATGGGCTTGATTTCTGGGCCAGGAAATATGCCCTGGAGGAAGAGATGACAAACTGCTCCAGTATTCCTGCCTGGAAAATTCCATGGACAGAGTTGCAAAGGGTTGGACATAACTGAGCACATGGCACACATCCAGTAGGTATTATATGAGAATTATTCCACAGAATTTTGATGTATTTGTGGGAGGAGGTGAGCTTCATGTCTTTCTATTCTGCCATCTTGAGCTCCACCCTATTATTTAATAATTTTAAATCAACAGAGCAAATTATTTTGCCCCTAGAAACTGGTATTGGAGAAGGAGTTTGGTCTACCAATAATTATGGCCATGACAATTATGTGCCTAAACATCCATAGTGAACTTTAGCTTGTTAAAGCTAAATCTGGAATCAGGTCATTGAAACCTATTGACAAGTTCATTTCCATATTCCAACTCCTCTCTCTCAAACCTGTTCACCTTTAGAAAAAGGGGAGTTTTAGACGATAATCAGTAGAAGGAAACAAATTGAGTGCAGGGATAATTCACAGCATGCATAAATGAGGATTTTCCTTTTTTAAAACTGTTTTTATTTATTTCCTGCTCTGTCTAAATGGGCTTATTTTTTTTTTTTCAGTCTTGAAGATGTTCGGTATTTTGAGATTCTTCAGTTGAATGATCTGTTAAACATAAATGGATTATTTAGAAACATGACTGTCTAGAAACTGATTGCCTCAACTTACACTGAAAATTAAACTCTGCTGTTAACTGCAGCAGATAGTTTAATTTTCGGTTGCTATAAAATTATTCATATAAGCTTGTTTCTACCCTAAGGAAATTTAGATTGCTTAGTGTTGAAGTCTATATAGCAATTCCATAAGATAATACAGAAGGCAATGTATGGTGACTTAACAGTAGGGTGTTGTCACAAACTGAAACAGCCTCAGGCTGTATTCTGATCTCTGAATAAGCTTGTAAGCTTGGTGCCTATTTTTACATAGTAGTATAAACTATAACTCATAAATCTAAATATTAGTACCAAAACAATGGATGCTATTTGAACTGTGTAATAAAATTTAAAATCACTCATATTCATTAAAAATATGTTTTTGAGTTATAGCTTATCTACTAAATGATTCAGTTACATGAAACCTTTTGAGTCAGCTCTGTTAGCTTGTTGAGTATGACTTTGCCCATAACCCTCAAAACATAGTATTACTTTGATGCACTCCATCTACTTGTGCAGATTTTCTAGTAACATTCTATACCCACAGTTTCTAAGGAAATCTGCCTGCTAGTATCACCTAATTACTCTGTATTTGTATCTTAATTCTTCCTCTCTCATATCTCAGTATGTTAAACTGATTGATATGTTTGCTACTAATTTCCTGGGAATTAAATGGCCCTCTGCTGTATTGCCTGCTAATGAGGAGCAATCGAGGAGGGGTTTTCAGGATGAAAAGTGGATTTAAAGACAGATGCCTGAGCACGGTCTGGATTGTTACAACTTTCCTCCAGGTGTGGGAACTTTCTCACCATGCTGGAGGCACTGTCCATCTGTGCTCTTAGACTTCTGTTGGTTCTGCTGGGGAGCCCCAACAATTGTAAGCCACACTTCCTTTCAGGGGACACCCTGTTCACACCCAGAACTGTCCTTCTTCTATGGAAGCCACACATTAATTTTTCCACTTCCAAGATCACAATAATATGTACCCAGGGGTAGTCATAAGAGACTCAGATGATGATGGAAACACGGCCTTCCTTAGTTACTTGGAAGGACTTCCCAGAGGGATAACTGACTCATTTAGTGCACTCTGTGATTGGTAATCCCAATGATGTGAGTCAGTTACTTAGAAAAGGTGGTTAAAAATGTATCCCTAAGTTTAGCTAAAGCGATCAGCAATGCTGCCCGAGCCTTAGAAAGTAGTCTTAACTCACTGGCCAGAGTTGTTAGAGAATTGCCATAGATGGCAGATTCTGAACTGTCCCTTAATTAACTAAGGGATTAATCCAGAAGCACCTGGATTAATGCCTCAGACCAAGTAGCGAGGTCAAATCGGAGCCGTAAGGAGAAAGCTGCTGGCTTTCTAAGGTAGACTTCACTGGTTTATGGGATTTCAGGAACCTGGGGGGCATGATTGGGGTCAGCACTACAGATTGGCCTCACTCTGCTACCAGGCTGTTGGTGACAGTGCCTTAATTACATGCCGTATGAGACAAATTGAATGACACCTTTGTCAGATTAATCAGAGTGGTCAACAGAATGTATCCAGATGAAAACTGCAGTTCTGCCAAGAACGTGTAGGGTGGGCTGTCGAAAGAGGCAGGTCTGCCTTGACCCTGAGTGTCCTTGCATGTCTTGCTGAGCATACCAGATTGCGAGGCTTCTCCATCTCCCGAGACTGAGCAGCTTCTGTAGCTGGTCACGCAGACAACTGCGTAGGTCAAGGTCACCATAACATGACTGTCGTGTGACTGCCTGCTCTCAGGGTAGGGGAGACTGGCTTGCCACTGCTTCTTCAAGAAGCCTGGACTCGGTCTTGAATTCCTCTTTTGCAGCAACCCACTCTATGTACAGACGTCATCTGGGTCCATTACCTATTCCCCTGTGGGGCTTGGGAGCAAGAGGAATGATGCAAGTATGTTGATGCTCATGCTGCTCGCTGTTCTGTGAGCAATAAAGTACTGTGTCTCTGATCCAGGAATCTCTTGACTTCAGTTAGAGCCCATGAAACTGTGACAGCTTAATTTGTAAGCTTGAAAGAAGGAATAAAATCTCATGCTTCCCAATTCATAACCATATAACACCAAAACATTGTTAACAGTGAGAAATATTCTCTTATACTGTGAACCTATAGATATTTTACATGCAACTCAAGATCAATATCTACATGGTATTTCCAAGTACAGGTGTACCTCATTTTACTGTGCTCTGCAGATACTGTTTTTTCTGTTTTTTTTTTTTTTTACAAATTGAAAGTTTGTGGCAACCCTGCATGAAGCAAGGTTGTTGTCATTATTTTTTTTTCCCCCCCGGATACCATTTGCTCACTTCATGTTTCTTTGACACATTTTGGTACTTCTTGCACTATTTTAAGCTCACTATTTATTGTTATATTTATTATTATGGTCTATGATCAGTGATCTTTAATATTACTACTATGACTTGCAGAAGGCTCAGGTAATGGTTAGCACCTTTTAGCAATAAAGTATTTTTAACTCAAGGTATTTATGTTGTTTCTTTAGAAATAACCCTATTTAATACGCTACATCCTATTTAATCATGGCTGTCTAGAATCAAGCCAGCAGTGTCTCTGTTATCCCTATACTTCAGAACTACTTATAGCAGCCAATAAAGATTTCTGCTACTCCCAATGGAAAATTATTAAGTATATTCATAATAAACATTTATCAGAATTTAGCTTAACTCATCTTATTCAATGAAACAAAGCTTTTCCATTATTTCCTTTATTATTCACTGCTTTCCACTCCATTATTGTGTACACTCATTGATTAGGTAGAGTTGAAATGGTTAATTGTTCACCTTTTATTTCTTCATTTAATTGTCATTCTACTAACGTTTTAAGGCAATAAGAAAAAATTGTAGATCCCCTAAAAAGTTAATCTGCAAATTCAACTTTGGTATAATAAAATTATATTTTAAATCATTTAGAAAACAAATATTTTTTGGCCTTGTGGCAGTGGGGTCTTAGTTCCCCAACAAAGGATGGAACCTGTGAACCTTGCACTGAACGCATGGACTCTTAACCCCTGGACCGCCAAGGAACTCCCTGGAAAACAATCCTGATGGAGTTTTCTGATTATAAAAGTGCTTGCCTTGGTATTTAGTTGGTGCCTAGCAAAATTCTAATGAATTTTTCTTTCCTTCCCTTTTCCTTCTTCCTCCCTCTTTCCTTTCCTTTTCCACTTCTTTCAGTACTATCTATACTGTCAATACTACCTTGCTAACAACATAGATATGATGCTAGAATGGTTTCTATAATGTGAATTTTTGTAGATTTTATGAATTTTGATTCCTAAAAATTTGGAATGTATCCTACTGGGAAGAAAATGTTGAGCCTTATATGTAGTAAAATTATTCTATTTTTCAAATCAAAGAATGTTTTGATTGAAACTTTTCAATTTTCTGATTAATGTTCCTAGTTGAAATATTAGACAAAAGAACTGTGCTGTTGATGACAGTGAGAACATAAAGGCCATGGGATGCACAGTGGTCCCCTCTTGGCAGTGGAGTCACTTCCCTCGTACACTGTTCATTATGATCTCTGAAACAGATGTTCTCATGCTCCAGTGTGCATAAAAATCCCCTGAGAAATTTACTGAAAATGCCAGTTCTTTGGCCCACTGCCTAAACTTCTTAATCAGAAACTCTGGAATAAGACCAGGGAACCTGCATTTTAGCAAACTCCTCAAAAACGATTCTGATATAGGTGACCCAAAATCCACACATTGGGAAACATCACCAATACTTGGTATCTATTTTCTTGCTTGGATTATACAGTCCACGGAATTCTCCAGGACCGAATACTGGAGTGTGTGGCCTTTCTGTTCTCTAGGGGATCTTCCCAACCCAAGGATTGAGCTCAAGTCTCCTGCATAGCAGGCAGATTCTTTACCAGCTGAGCCACAAGGGAAGCCCTATTTTCCAGCAGCTCTTTGCAAGCCACTGAGACTTTTGGCCAAAGTTTTCTTATTGCAAATCGTTAAGTCTAAGTTAACTAGGTAAGGTAGTGGGGCTGACGCCTTCCTGTTGCCACCATTATGAAACTAACTGGGTTACTTGCAAGTCACAGTTTATGTGTAAAATTTTATATAGAATTTGAGTTTTATAAGATAAAAATATACATAGACTGAATTTTTAAAAAATCACCTATCATCCATCTCTTTCCAGTTGAGATGTCCCTTGCTTACATTCTGTCATATATACTCCTCTATTTTTAAATGCATCTGTATCTCTGTAAGCAAGTAAGAACATACACTATAAAACAAAAAGAAGCTGAGTGTTTATATATTGCTTTATAATGCATACAGTTTTAAATTTGTCTTTATTTTCTTAATAATACAGTAAATTTCTGTATAAATAAATGCAAAATCATTTCATGAATAATATTTGTTTACTCAAACCTCTATTTAGATTTTTAAAAAAAGTTTTGACTCACAAAACAGACCTTTCTTCAAATCTATAATGGATTTTTATGTTTTTGTCCAACATTTACCTTAAAAATCTTTTGATATATAGTTGTCTATGATTAGGGTCGTTAGAATGAAATTATAAAACTATGGCTTTATGAAGTATAGGGGAAACTATAGCTCTGGTTTTTGTCTGCCTACCACCTTTTTCTTTCTTTCTTCTGGTTCTTATAGGAGAACTGCACCTTATAACATCCTACTCTGCCCTCCGACCCCCCACCTTGGATCACGATCCTGGAAGGGTTGTTAATCACCTTGCCTCCCTTCTCCCGTCCCAGGCATGTGCTTATGATCCCAGTTGGACCAGAGCATTCCTCCAGACATTGCTGATAAAGCAAATTGAGAGACTTATTTTATCTACTCTTGGATGTCTTCCCTGGCCTTAAGGAGAAGGCTGTTTGTACAAAGAGCAACTGAGAGAAATACAGAGGGAATTAGAAAATGATAGATGATTGATAGACAGGTAGATAGCTAGAGAGATGGATGAATGGACAATGGATGGATAGATATCAATAGATAGGAAAGATTTGAACCTCTGTATCTAGCCATGCCTGAAAGTTACAACTACCTCTGGACTCCCTAGTATTGTAGACCAATAAATTCTCATTTTTTTGATTAAACTAAGTTGATTTGGATCTCTGTCACTTAAAACCATAACAGCCTTGATAATGCATGAAGAAAATTATTTAAATATCTATATATACATTTATTTCCTATCATCTGGCCCATTATTTTAAAACATAAAATTTCTGCTCTCAAGCTTACATAATTTGTCACTAGCCTCTGCCCTGGTGCCTCAGATGGTAAAGAGTCTGCCTGCAGTGCGGGGAGACCTGGGTTCGATACCTGGGTCAGGAAGATCCCCTGAAGAAGGAAATGGCAACCCACTCCAGTTCTTGCCTGGGAAGTCCCATGGATGGAAGAGCCTGGTAGACTACAGTTCATGGGTTCACAAAAGAATCGGACACAACTGAGCTACTTCACTCTCTGTCTCCATCTGCCTATCTAAGCATCCAACTTTGCAGGAATACTGCACTTTAAGGAATGATGAATGTTTTAGAATACTGAAAATTTGTATTGAACTAAAAAGTTTGCATGTTCTCACATATCAAAGTATTATTCTATGATATTCTTTTAAATGCTTCTGTGCAATGAAAGTATGGTTTCAATTATCAAACTATAAATTACTCATAGCTTTTTAAGAACATATATTCGTAAAAGACCGTTACATAACTCTGTTTGGCAGTTGCACTTTCTCCTTTTGTGCAGACTCATCTGGTTGTATTTTCACCATCTTCTCATAACATGTGTATCATTTTTGACACAATTGTTGTGCAGGAACATATCAAGCTAAGGAAGAATGCTTGGCATCACTCTGTAAGCTCAGGATACAAATGCTGTTGCATCTCTTATTCTTACACTTTGTAGTTTGAAAACTCACATACCGTATTTAACAGGAAGCATAGTTTCCCCTCTTAATGTTTTTCCTCCCAGATTGTCCAAGAACTCTGAGAGATGACCAAGTTCAAAGATGATTCCTGGCAAATAGACAGCAGTGACGTCTGCAGTAGCTCTTTGTTGCCACAAGGTGTCACAGAAGAGTTTGCATGGCCTGGCCACCCTCTGCTACAAAGCAGCACTTGCCGGTCCAAGCCCCTGTCTAGAATCCATGACATCCCTCTGTACTGTATTCCTGTTTTCCAAAGATCAGCCAAAGTACAGCCATCCCATGAGCATCGCTGGGTTCAGAGGATCTTTAGGAGCAAGTGTTGCTGGTGCCCAAGCCAGCCCTATCCCATGAAAACTTACCTCCTTTTCTTTTAGGGGCTTAGGGAGAGCTATTTACTTTGACATAATTTTTAACTTCCATAATAAGTTGCAAGGATAGGACTAGAGAGTTCTGTGCACTGCTTGCCATGTTTGCCAGTTATTCACATACACTTTTCCTTCCTGAAACATTTAAAAGTAGGTTAAAAACATTTCAGTATGATTTCCTGAGAACTAAGATATTCCCTAATATGATCAGAGTAGATTTGTAAGAATTAGGAGATTTAATATTTGTATGATACCATTATCTAACCCAGAGTCTATGTTAATATTTCCACAACTTTCCCAATAATATCTTTATGACTATTTCCCCCTCCCCACCCAGTTTAAGAGCTAATCCAAGATCGTGTGTTGAGTGTAGCTGTGATGTCTCTTCAGTCCCCTCTAATCTGTAAGAGTTCCTCGGCCTTTCATTGTGTTTCTTGATTTTCCCATTTTTTGAGGTGTACAGACCAACTAATTTGTAGAATGCCTTTCTCCTTGTGTTTATCTGATATTTCTCACTATTAGATTGAAGTTTTTACAGAAATGCCACTGCAGTGATGTGTCCTTAGTCCATTGCCTTAGGAGACACACGATGCCCATTTTCCTCATCATTGGTCATGATACTTTGATCACTAGGTTAAGATGGTGTCCACAGGTTTCTCCATCGTGTAGTTTTTTATTTTTCCTCTTGTAAATAGTAAGTTAGTTGAGGGGAGATACTTTGAGACTCTCCCTGGGGTTGCTTAGTGTTACTTAGAGCATAGTGGCTGAGTTCTATGAATGAATATGCTAGGATAACAAAGTCAAAGAACATGACATTTTTGGTGATTGTGCATCACAAGTCATATAACTTCACTTCTACGGCACTTTCTTGGATGAAGTGGTTACAAAAGTGCACCCCAATTCAAGGCAAGGGGATATAGAGCTCACTGCTTGATGGGTGGGATGTCAGGGCCACATTAAAGGGAACACTCGGGATTGAAAGTGTCGGCTGCCATTTTTGGAAAATGCTGGCTGCCGCACCAGGCCACACCTCCATGCCTACTCAGTCGAAGCCCTTTTTACCCCCAGCTGTGACATCCCTTCCACTTTTTGTGCCCTGTCTGTTTAATTGTCAGCCCCTGGAGATGCTCTTAAGATGGGAATTCTCGGGGGAGCTCTGTTCTTAACATCCAGTGGGTTTGTTGGCGGCCCTGTCTTTTCTCGTGACTCTTGCTGCCATCCAGCACAGATATCCAGGTGAAAGGTGGTACATTCCTGTAAGCCCGGCAGGCAACGAGGAGAATGCAGCCCCCCCAAAAAAGATCCCCACCTTGCCCTCAATCCCAGAACCACTTACAAGCAGTGGTTGACTGTAATCTCCTTAGTCTTCAGTTCCTTTTGGATGCCATCTTCATACTCTGGTCCTAGGATTTAGGCATTCTAACAATTGACTACTTCCACTCCTCTGCTCCAAGACTATCTAAGTTCCATGCTATGAGGTTTCTAAGGCAGTGGAAACCTTTGGAGTCAGACTCTAGTCTCTATGTTCTACTCTTCAAATGGACTAAGACTTTTCAAATATCCTATTTGTAAGGTATTTAGTAGTTGTCAAGATGAGGAGCTGAAGGAAGTAATAATCTGCCTCAGTGACTTAGTCAAAACGTCTATTTTTAATTAGAGAGTATCATATGTATATTACAAATGGGCAAAATATCTAAACAGGCATTTCACCTATAAAGATATACAGATGTCAAGAACATAAGAAAATGTTCAATCTCATTAACCATTAAGGAAATATACATCAAAATCACAATGAGCTACCACTGCACACCCATTAGAATGGCCAAAATGAAAAAGACTGTCTGTACCATGTTGAAAAGGTGTGGTGAGAATATAAAATGATACAGTCACTTTGGAAAACAGTTTGGCAGTTTCTTTTAAAAGTTAAACTTTTTAACTTATTAACTTATCTATCATATTATCCAGCTATTCCACACCTAAATATTTATCAAAGACCAGGCTTCCCCGGTGGCTCAGACAGTAAAGAATCCACCTGCAATGTGGGAGACCTGGGTTTGATCCCTGGGTTGGGATGATCCCCTGGAGGAGGGCGTGGCAACCGACTCCAGTATTCTTGCTTGGAGAATCCCCATGGACAGAAGAGCCTGGTGGGCTACAGTCTATGGGGTCGCAAAGAGCAACTAAGCACACATTTATCAAAAAGAAATGAAAGAATATGCTCATACCAAGATTTGTACATGAATGTTTATAACAGCTTCATTTTCTTTTTTTTTTTTTTGGCTGCTGTCATGCATTTTCTTTTTTCTTTTTTATTTTTTTGTTACATATTTTAAGTGTATTTTTTTTTTCAGTGGGTTTTGTCATACATTAACATGAATCAGCCATAGAGTTACACGTATTCCCCATCCCAATCCCCCCTCCCACCTCCCTCTCCACCCGACTCCTCAGGGTCCTCCCAGTGCACCAGGCCCGAGCACTTGACTCATGCATCCCACCTGGGCTGGTGGTCTGTTTCACCATAGATAATATACATGCTGTTCTTTCAAAACATCCCACCCTCACGTTCTCCCCCAGAGTTCAAAAGTCTGTTCTGTACTTCTGTGTCTCTTTTTCTGTTTTGCATATAGGGTTATCGCTACCATCTATCTAAATTCCATATATATGTGTTAGTATACTGTAATGTTCTTTATCTTTCTGGCTTACTTCACTCTGTATAATGGGCTCCAGTTTCATCCATCTCATTAGAACTGATTCAAATGAATTCTTTTTAACAGCTGAGTAATATTCCATGGTGTATATGTACCACAGCTTCCTTATCCATTCATCTGCTGATGGGCATCTAGGTTGCTTCCATGTCCTGGCTATTATAAACAGTAACAGCTTCATTTTCAATAGCCCCAAACTTGAAACAACGTAAGTGTCCATTAACAAGCAAATGGATAAACAAATTGTAGGGCATCTATGCAAAGGAATACTATTCAGTGTTAAAAAGTAATGAACTATTGATATATTTGCGACCCCATGGACTGTAGCCTACCAGGCTCCTCTGTCCATGGGATTTTCCAGGCAAGAGTACTGGAGTGGGTTGCCATTTCCTTCTCCAGTCCATCACTATGAAGCACCATGAATGAATTGCAAAATCATTACCATGAGTGAAAGAAGCCAGACAAAAATAAATGCATAGTGTATAATTCCAAGTATATAAAATTCTAGAAAATGCACACTGATCTATAGTAACAGAAAGCAGATCAGTGGTTGCCTGGAGATGAAAGAAGCATTGGGGAGGAGCAGAAAACAGGGGAGGATTACAAAAGGGCAAAAGGAGACTTTTGGAAGTGATGGATAGGTTTCTCATTTTGATTATGATGATTTTCACTGGTTGAAATTCATCAGATTGTGTACTTCAAACATATGCAGTTTGTTGTTCGCCAGTTATATCTTTTAAGTGGAAAAGAAGCACGTACTGAAACGTATATACCTGTTACTCTTGCTTGTAATAGGAACATGTTTCAATTCATGGCTGTGGGATAAGAATGATGCTTTTAAGGGACTCCTATTCCCCTTATCGTTTGATCTTTCCAGGATGCCCATTGTGTTGAATTTAAGAATACTGAGGGTGCTTCATCCAGAAGGGCCGAAGCTACCATAGGAAATGAAGAAGTCTGATAGCTGGTGAAGCAGCCCCTTTGCTGCTGTTTCTACTATTCCTGCAATTGGGCCTGAAACTGAGTGGGGCTCTGTGGGTTCCCAGGCATGGAGGCTGTTCTGGCCCCATTTCTTGTAGGCAAGACCCCAGCCATGATGGCCTTCCTGAGTTCCAAGAGGTAGATTCAAACAGTTGCTAATCAAGGGAGGAGCAGCCAAGAAACTACCTGAGACAAGGTTAAATGGAGCAAAGAAGCTCTTCAAGATTTGGAGACTGTTTGGTACAGATTAAGGGCAGGCAAGCCCTGCCCACACCCTAATCTTGCCAGAGACCCAACCTTTGGCCCACTGTTATAAAAACCCTCATTTAATTTTGGGACACATAGCCCTTCAAGGCAGAAGAAGCCTGATGTGTCTCCCTTTAACTCCAGACCAATAAAACTATCCTTTTCTGCTTCACTCAAAACTCCCGTCTCCAGGATTTGACTTGGCACCGGTGTACAGAGGCCGAGCTTTCAGTAACAGGTCCTTGAGTGCCCAGTGAGAAGAGGCTGTAGCATCAGCCACATACTGTACCCAGAACACTATACCAGTGAATAGATTCAAGGGATTAGATCTGGTAGACAGAGTGTCTGAAGAACTATGGATGGAGGTTTGTCACGTACAGGAGGCAGTGACCGAAACCATCCCCAAGAAAAAGAAATCCAAGAATGCAAAGTGGTTGTCTGAGGAGGGCTTACAAATAGCTGAGAAAAGCAGAGAAGTGAAAGGCAAGAGAGAAAGGGAAAGATATACCCAGCTGAATGCAGAGTTCCAGAGAATAGCAAGGAGCGATAAGAAAGCCTTGTGTGAACAATGCAAAGAAATAGAGCAGACAGTAGAATGGGAAAGACTAGAGATCTCTTCAAGAAAATCAGAGGTACCAAGGGAACATTTCATGCAATGATGGGCACAATAAAGGAGAGAAATGGCAAGGACCTCACAGAAACAGAAGAGATTAAGAAGAAGAGGTAGCAAGAATACACAGAAGAACTATACAAAAAAGATATTAATGACTTGGATAACCATGATGGTGTGGTCACTCACCTAGAGTCAGAAATCCTGGAGTGGGAAATCAAGTGGACCTTATGAAGTATTACTACAAACAAAGCTAGTGGAGGTGATGGAGTTCCAGCTGGGCTATTTCAAATCCTAAAAAATGATGCTGTTGAAGTGCTGCACTCAATATACCAGCAAATTTGGAAAACCCAGCAGTGCCCACAGGACTGGAAAAGTTAAGTTTTCATTCCAATCCCAAAGAAGGGCAATGCCAAAGAATGTTCAAACTACCACACAATTGCACTCATTTCACAATTGCTAGCAAGGTCATGCTCAAAATCCTTCAAGCTAGGCTTTGACAGTACATGAATCGAGAACTTCCAGATGTACAAGCTGGATTTAGGCAAGGCAGAAAAACCAGAGATTAAATTGCCAACATACACTGGATGATAGAGAAAGCAAGAGAATTCCAGAAAAACATCTACTTCTGCTTCATTGACTATGCTAAAGCTTTTGACTGTGTGGGTCACAGCAAACTATGGAAAATTCCTAAAGGGATGGGAATACCAGACCACCTTGCCTGTCTCCTGAGACATCTGTGCACATGTCAGGAAGCAACAATTAGAACCAGACATGGAATAACAGATTGGTTCAAAATTGAGAAAGGAGTTTGTCAAGGCTTTATATTGTCACCCTGCTTATTTAACTTATATGCAGAGTACATAATGCGAAATGCCAGACTAGATGACTTACAAGCAAGCTGGAATCAAGATTTCCAGCAGAAATATAAACAACCTCAGATATACCACTCTAATGGCAGAAAATGAAGAGGAGCCAAAGAGCCTCTTGATGAGATTGAAAGAGGAGAGTGGAAAAGCTGGCTTAAAACTCATCATTCAAAAAATGAAGATGATGACATCCAGTCCTATCACTTCATGGCAAATAGAGGGGGAAAACGTGGAAGCAGTGACAGATTTTACTTTCTTGGGCTCCAAAATCACTGCGGACAGTGACTGCAGCCATGCAATTAAAACATGCTTGCTCCTTGGGAAGAAAGCTATGCCCAACCTAGACAGCATATTAAAAAGCAGACATAACTTTGACGATAAAGGTCTGTTTAATCAAAGCTATGGTTTTTCCAGTAGTCATGTAGTGATATGAGAGTTGGAGCATAAAGAAGATTGAGCGCCGAAGAATTGATGCTTTTGAACTGTGGTGCTGGAGAAGACTCTTGAGAGTCCTTTGGACTGCAAGGAGATCAAACCAGTCAATTCTAAAGAAAATCAACCCTGAACATTCATTGGAAGGACTGATACTGAAGCTCCAATACTTTGGCCACCTGCTGATGTGAAGACTTACTGGAAATGATGCTTTTCCCTGATGCTTGGAAAGATTGAGGGCAGGAGGAGAAGGGGGAGACAGAGGATGAGATGGTTGGATGGCATCATTGACACAATGGACATGAGTTTGAGCAAACGCTGGGAGATAGTGAAGGACAGGTAAGCCTGGTGTGCTGCAGTCCATGGGTTGCAAAGAGTTGGACACGACTTAGTGTCTGAACAACAACAAATACCTAGGACAGCTTACTCCCAACTGTGCATACAGTCTATTTCCTTTAACTGTATATAGATGATTTGCTCCATACAAATAGCTACAAATGCTGTGGCCTAAAAAAGCACTGCTGGTAATTTGTTCTTCCATATTAAATCATCCCATAAGAGACCCCCAACCTAGATTTCCTTTCTCCTTCTAATGAAAACTGTCCATCTCTCTCTCACCTTTTTTTTGTTTGTTTTGTTCTGTTTTGAGGGAAGGATCTGACTAATTATACAGTGTTTATTATTTTCTACTATCCTTAAATCCTATGTTTAGCCTCTGTCACAGATTTCAGGTGACCTCAAACTATTCTGAAAACAATGGATGGTTTTAAGCTTTGTCTTTGTATAAGCAATTCCATTAAGTCTCCTAAAATGAAGGCAGTAAACTCAAATATAATGATGGCTTCATATGTAGGGACTGAAACTGTTATTAACAGTACCCAAAGCCATTGGTCTGCTATAACATAAGTAACAGTTTTTCCTGCAAGAAGCATCACACATAGGAATTTGGAACTAGCCTTTGGGACTGGTAGGGAATCAGACCCTCTGGACCTTGAAGTGATGGGAATTCAGAGGTGCTCTTGAGGGAATCCCAGAACCCATCCTGTCCTGGTCACTCTTCTCCAAGGGAAGTTACTCTGTGGATGCTAAATTCAAGGCAATGAGTCAGGAGTGGAGTATAATGGATTGATAATTAATGGGTAAGTAGAGTCCAGTGGTCAGCAGCCAAAACTCTTCAGTTCCTTCTAATAGCAAAAACAAAAACAAACCAACAAACACCACAGGAGGAATTTGTAAGAAGGAGTTTGTCATTCTAGTGAGTCTGCTTGTGCTTTGGTGGACTGTTTCCGGATGGGCTGCTTCGAGTGACAGAGACAAGGAGAGGAATTGCAGGGCTGCAGATGGGTATTGCTACTACTTGTCATCCAAACTTCCCTACCAGTGTAGAGACAGTGTGACCTCTGCTTCAAAAACTGCTTTGTTACTGTTCCAACCACTCTTCCCCTCTGGTACACACTCACCTGCAGCGGCAGGTGCAGGAGCTGAAACCTGTCTCCCATCCTCCGTCACGTGTGAAAGGCTTTGACATGTGGCAGTTAAGGGGATTTCAGGAGTTCCCAGGCCGCTCACTCCTTAGATGCATCTTCCATTTCTGCCAGTACATTTAGAGGATGATGTCAGGCAGCAGCCTGAAGAAGAGTTGGGAGAGCAATGAACAGCTTAGGAAGATGCTCCACATGCCTGTCCTGGTCTTTTACTATCTGCAGTAGCTGTAAGCTTTTGACACTTTCAAGATAGTCAGAGGAAGTACAATAAGGTCAGGGGCCATCGAGAGGGCAGAAAGTCCTTATGTCCTCACAGACATTAAGTTTCATGAACTTAAGTCTTTCTACAGCGGATATGGAATTTCCATGACAGAGTTTCCCACAGGCACCCAAAGAAGCAGTTACACAGAAGGGTGGCACGTGGCTTCCAGCAGTTTAAATTCTGAAATTATCCAGACTTTTGAAAGTGCATCAAATCCACCAAAAAACAGAAAAATCTAAATGAGCTGCAATGAATTAAACAGTCTGTTAGTTAGTAGCAACTTTTGTCATGGAAGGGTTAATGAAAATCTCAAAAGAACTCGAAACTCCAAATGTTAGCACTTGTGATTGTTTGTATTCTGTGGCCCATAACACTGATTGCTGAAGTTGTGTGTAATACTTTGCATTTCATGGTACAGTATTATTCTATAAATTATAGTGTTGAAAAAATCTACAAAATAGAACCAGACACTGAATCAGTTAGATACTTGGGCTGAATATAATTGAAATCATCACTCAAAAT
The DNA here is from genome assembly GCF_963930625.1 of Muntiacus reevesi. Classification (NCBI taxonomy): domain Eukaryota; kingdom Metazoa; phylum Chordata; class Mammalia; order Artiodactyla; family Cervidae; genus Muntiacus; species Muntiacus reevesi. Next base: position 34,351,946 of record NC_089267.1, on the reverse strand, counting down.
GGCTTAAACAGTAAAAACATTTATTATCCTCCTAACAGAGAGTCTAGAATAGGACAGCTGCTGGTTGATTCAGCATCTCAGCCACTTTGTCAGAGACTAGGTTCCTTAGATCACTTTTTTCTGTCATCACAGAGATGCCCCTTCCTGCAGCTGGCATCAACTTGGGTAATGGGCTTCCTTTTTCTCATTGAGTAGATGATAGAAAGCACCTTGGGGTATAAGTCCCTCTTGCCAGTCTCCTTGGCCAACCTTGATTACAAGCCCACCCAGAACTGGTAACTGACCTTAGGAAAGATATGAATCTTGGTTTACAGTCTAGAATTTCTCATCTTGTGCTGAGAATGGATCAAGTATAGAGATACTGATCCCTTTAGGCCTTAAAATTGTCATTTGTCCCGGTCCAGAGCCACCATCACATCTGGCCAGTCCTCTCCAGCCAGACTGGCTTGTTCCCTTTAGCTGTGGTTCCAGACAGCACTCTCATTTTCCATGCTCATCATCTCATGAAAAAGGTGAAACAATCTAATACGTTTGTCTATTTCCACATTGCAGATAGTATGCCTCTATGTGGATATCCTCGTTTACTTCCACAATTTGGTATCTTAATAGAGTATTTAGATATTTCGTTGTTTAAGAATAGTTAATAGGTGGAAAGTACTCACCCATGTCCAGCAATAACTGTATTAATTCATTTAACTTTCACAATAGGTCCATGAGGAGGTACTGTTTTTATGCTCATTTTACAGACAAGAGAATTTCGAAGGAGAGAAATTGTCCCATAAAACACAGCTAATAAGCATGGGAGCTTGTGATTGAACTCAAATAACTGAATTCCTGATCCTTCTTCTTACAGTTTGGGGGTGCTCTGGAAGAAACAGTGGTATAATCCAGTAGGTATTCGATTATGTCAATGACTTATGCTAAATAAATAAATAAAATTTTTTTATGACCCAATGCACTAACACCAAAACAAAAGGTTTTTTTCTAATTATTTTTTTCTTTTTTTGGCTGCACTACACGGCATGTGAAAAACTTAGTTCCCAGACCAGAGATTGAACCCATACCCACTGTATTAGAAGCATGGAGTCTTAACCACTGGACAACCAGGGAAGTCCCAAAACAAAAAATCTTAAAGCAATACTTACTATTATTTTGGGGGGAGGGGGGAAGCCTTTGGCTATTTCTGTTCCATTCTATTCCATGTTTCATTCTTGAAAAACTAGTTGTAACTTCCCAAATTAATTCTAGTCCCAATAATGGGTCATGACCCACAGCTTTAAAAACCCTGGTAATAAAATGAAATTGATTATAGTGATGACTTTACATGCTCAGAAATCATTTTTGATCCATGGCTCTAGTTCTTCAGGAAAAGCAGGGAGCTGCAGGCAAAAGGGTAAACATATAACTGTAGTTACAATGCACATTAATCCCAAAGTTATGAGAGTCCTGAAAGGTTTTGAGTTGTGAGTGAATAGCTGGAGGTGAAGATCTGGGAGTTAGCAGCAAGTAGCTGAAAATCAATCAGAGCCATGATGATATCGTTGGGGAAGAATGTGCAGAGAAGAGACGAGGCCTGGAACAGAATTGTGAGAAGCAGCCATATTTGTAAGAAGAGACGAAGAGGCTCCTGCAGCAGCGGTGGGAGAAATGAGGACAGCTGCTCCTCAACTTTAGGGCAGAGAAGTCACTGGGAGGCCACTGCTGGCAGGAGCTGCATCCTCTAGCCCTTCCTACATCCAGAGGTGGGTACTTGACTAGTTCTCACCAGTGGGATGAGGAAGCGTTTTATGGCACCTCCCTGATGGGCTTTTAAAAAGAATCCATGCTTTCCCTGCTTTCTTACTCCTGCTCAGATAGGAAAGATTCTGCAGCTATAGGGGTTGGCAGAGTCACACGATGGAAGGAGCTTAGGTCTCTGAGCTACTCCATAGGGAAAGTTGTAGCCAACACAGAATGTCTGCATTAGACTGTTAACCTGGATGCGAGAAAACTAGCCACTGAAAATTTGGGACTTATTTGTCTAAGCATTTGTCTTGTGTTACCATAATAGGTACGTAACTAGCTTTCTTACACTCTCAACAACCTTCTTGCCTTAAATTCCATCTTTTGCTGTTCCCTCCAGGTCTATTTTTCATGTAATCTCTGGAAGAGGTTGCTATTTCTCCCACAGTCCAGAAACATGGGGCTTAAACTCCTCGTTGTATCTTTCAGACCACTTCACCTTTGGAATCAATGCCATTCAACTTTTCCTGGCCAGTGCTCAGTACACAGGGTTACTATTGTCGTTGTTAAATAGTCTGCATGTGCTTAGGGAGAGGATTTGAAGATAAAAGGGAATATCAGCCCCGGGTCAGCGTCTGTGGCAACCATAAGAAATATACGAAGGTATGTGCACATCAAATTCTCTGATTACCAAGAGGATAACACTAATTTCCTCTCAGTCTGATTCCTCATATTAGACTCACTACTTCCCTCCCTATCCACCAATTGTCTAGCTCTGCCATTGCTACTGAGGGTGTGGGCAGCAGAGGGAGATGCAACATAAGACAACAGTGTTGAAATGCCTACCAGAAAAACAGAAAGCGTGAAGAGATGCTGTAGTTGACTTTTTAATGCTTATATAACCAGGGTATAAGACTCCAGTTTGCTTAGACCTCTCAATGACGTGTTAATTTAGTGATAATTCAGTTTAGAGCTTTGAAGAAAAAAAAAAACTGTATTTATATTTCTGAAAATAGTCTTAGAATTCAATAGTCGTCTTGCATATCTCGAGTATTACCCTGTAACTGGTGATTTAAGGTCAGCACATTTTTGCAGTCTGTCTAAAAGAAATCACTTTTCCATTAAAAAAAAAAAAACCATCTGTTTCTCTGCCACTTACTAGATTTATAGCTGATTCTTTCAAAGCTAACTTTCACCTTGACCTGCAGACAGTAGCAGAATATGAATTTTGGAGGAAGGTAGTAGCACTGTCTTCTTTAGACAAAATCTGAGAATCCTACCAAGAAGAACTAAGAAATGTTGCCAATCTAATGCATATGGTTAAATTTACTCCTCCACAACTCTTTTCTTTTGATATATTTCTCTAGGTTTACTGCTCTTGCCTTCAGCAGTTACTGTATCTTGTGCCACTCAAATCCTCCATCTGACTGCAAAAATGTGCATCGTAAAATGGTGCTTTTGTGCTGTGGTGAAGCCCATCTTCACAATGACACCCTGTGGCCCACTATGAAGCGATGGTTAGAATGGACGCCAATGAAGAACCAGCAGGGCGCAGCATTCCTGAGCATCAGAACCCGTGTGCAAAATGGCAATGGATACAGCTAGCCTCTGGGAGAACAATTATTCCTTCCAGGTCAGGTTCAGGCCTTCTGACCAGCGGCTCCCAGGCAGGCGTGGCGTAGCTTAGGCTCAATGATGGTCAGGATTATTTTCTTTCTGAGAGAAGTAGGAATTGGATATTTGTCGTGATACGAGCTTTTCTTTATTTCAAGAACGAAATAGCAACAAATATAACTGTTGCAACAGCAAAGATGATAGTTCTTTCTAAAATGAGAATCATATCTATTTATTTATTATTTATTATTTATTTTTATATTTTTATAGTATGTAAGTTACAGGTTATAATTTAGTGATTCACAATATTTTGGAAAAATAGGTATTTTTATATAAGTTACAGGTTATAATGGGCTTCCCTGGTAGCTCGGTTGGTAAAGAATCCACCTGTAGTAGAGGAGACCCTGGTTCGATTCCTGGGTTGGGAAGATCCGACACCAGTCAGTCAAGAAGGGATAGGCTACCCACTTCAGTATTCTGGCCTGGAGAATTCCATGGACTATACAGTCCATGGAGTCTCTAAGAATTGGACACGACTGGGCAACTTTCAGTCACTCACAGGTTATAATATAGTGATTCACAATATTTTGGGGAAAAAATTGTGAAAATGAGAGTATAAGGAAAGAGCAAGAGGAAAGAAGCCCTAAAAGAGTCCACATAAGGACGCAGAGACTTCTGGTCTGTAAGATTTTATTCCACTTACAGTTCTTACAAAATACTGGCTATATTCTCTGTGTTGTACAATTTATGAGGATCATATTTAGAATGCCCCAAATTAGGACACATTGCCTGATAAGATGTTAGAATATCAGAGCATGGAAGTGTCTTAGTTAAATAGTCCCTAAATAATTTAATTTCATGGGTAAATTTTTTAAAGGCTCAGAAGAAAGTCCAATCTCTAAGAGAAATAGTCCTACCACTCGCATGATCGTCATACTCTTTCTATTTTAAAGTCAGCGGTGCTGCACCCCAGCCAGGGATTTTTAAAGTGTGGTTCCTGGCACAGCTGGGGCTTCCCAGATGGCACAGTGGTAAGGAATCTGCCTGCCAATGCAGGAGACACAGGAGATGCAAGTTCGATTTCTGGGCTGGGAAGATTCCCTGATCTAGGAAATGGCAACGCACTCCAGCATTTTTGCCTGGAGAGTCCCATGGACAGAGCAGCTCGGCAGGCTGCAGTCCATCCAGCCGCAAAGAGTTGAGTGAAGCTGAGCTCACACTCACTTTCACATGGTAGAACAGCGTCAGAATCACCGTCAATGATGATTGAAAAAAAAAAAAATTCCCAGGCCCTGAGACTCTGGAGGCGGCACTGCGGATCTGAATTTGTTAGCAGTTGACCTGATTCTCCTACTCACCAGTGTCTGGGAAACCCTGCCCTCTGCTGTTTCAGTAAAGGCAACACTGGCTTTAAGAGTCCTGCTCCTCAGCTGTTGACTGGAGAGACCCTCCTCCTTGCTTCTGGCTGAGGCCGTTCTCAGCCCACTACTGCTGATTGCTGGCTTCCCGCCTGCCAGGCTTTGCTCTCTGGTTACGGGTGGAGAAGAGGAGCTGTGGGCTCCTGTGGGCTCCACCCTTTCCCTCTCCAAGCACAGACTTGAAAAATAAGGGCACTGGTTTTTGCATCTTGCCCCTATCA